>NC_139148.1:94666140-94998398 GCF_964270905.1 Leucopleurus acutus | reverse complement strand
TATGATTCTTCATCAAAACATAAAATTTTAGCGCTAGAAGGGACCTGGAAACGATTCTTGTTGTCAAAGTTTTGCTTTGCCTGCGTGTAAGAGAAAAAGGCTGAATTCTAGATCATAATAGCTCATGCCATTAACAATCTCAGAAAGTGGTTCTAAAAGCCCCAAATAGTTAAATAAGTTGCTAAATAAATCCTGTTTGTATCATCTGCAGGGCATGAAGTACTTACATCACAGAGAGTTTGCTCATGGGAGGCTGAAGTCTCGGAACTGTGTGGTAGATGGGCGTTTTGTACTCAAAGTGACAGATTATGGCTTTAATGACATCTTGGAAACGCTAAGACTCTCCCAAGAGGAACCTTCTGCGGAAGGTAAGCGATGTATTGTACCCTTCTGATGCACACAAGGTAACTCCAAAGTTCAAATGAGAACATGCCCTGAATTAAAGCCTCAGGCTGATTCAACTCCCCACTTTTGTTGAAAAGCAGCCTC
Source organism: Leucopleurus acutus (assembly GCF_964270905.1). Taxonomy (NCBI): domain Eukaryota; kingdom Metazoa; phylum Chordata; class Mammalia; order Artiodactyla; family Delphinidae; genus Leucopleurus; species Leucopleurus acutus. The sequence goes on along the minus strand of NC_139148.1, from coordinate 94,997,909 downwards.
ATTTCCAAGCCAAAGGAGTTGAATGAAGTCTGCAGGCTATAATCTCAGCGCAGCCAAGCCTTCTGAACAAAGCCAGTGCAATAATGTTGAGTTCCTGCTGTGGCAGGATTAGGTTATATTGTGTGGAGACCCCAGGTGTCCCTGGAGGAACTTGCTGAGCGCTAGGCACACAGTAGGTGCTCAATAAATACTTGTCAGATTGAATGGAAGGTAATTTGGTAGCTGGACTCCCACAAAGCCCATTCTGGAATGGGATGTCACTAGAGCCTACCCTCACTGTCTCTGTCAGAGAGAAAGAAGCGGGGGGGGGGGGGGGGGGGTGCCGGCAGCAAGTAAATGCTCTGTGGGTTGTGTGGGATGGCTTCAGACCGAACTATGGCCTTCTAGTAAATCAGTAGGCATGCCTGTAATGTCCACTTTGTGTTTTTGTCTTCTATTTAGTGCACGTGTGGCAACACCAAACAATGCCTGTAGAGGTCATAACAGATCAAAGAAATAGAAACCTGAGATGGGGCTTGGGAGTGGGTGATTGAGAACTATGAGGGAATGAATTGATGGAAGGGAGGGAGGAAGAAAGAGAAAGAGTAAGGAGAGAAAATGAATAGGGTTAAATACATATAGGAAATTTGCACATTAAAAGTTTTAACCGGTATTGCAAGGGGGAAGAAGAGAAATAATGACACAAAAACACAGAGAAACAGACAACCCAGAAGAGACACAGAGAGGGAGAGATGCAAAATGACAACATATACTCATATTCTTAAAATGATCTTTGGTGTTGTAAGCTTTAAAATTGCTGACTTTATAGGAGAAATGAAGAGTGCAGGACACAGAGAGACACACGCATGGATAGAGACACAGTCCAGTCATCAGTGGCATCATCTTTGAGCTTTACAAAGCTAGTGGAATACGAAATTTTAGGGAGTCATCCGGTCCAACTTGCTCATTTAACAGATGAGACACCTGAGTCTCAAGATTTGCCCGAATCGTGCAGCCACTTAGCAGCTAAATTAAAACATTTAGTAACAATTTCCTCTTTCTCTGCCCATCCATGCTTTGAAGGACTTGCAGCTCATGATAATCACAATAGCAACATGTGCTATTGTCTTCCTCTGTGTCTCTGTTTCTCTGTCTCTCTCTGTCTCTGTCTCTCTCTTCGTCTATTTCTCTCTGTGGGCCTGTTCTTGTTGACGACTTAGTCGTATGGTTATTATTTGGCTAATCCCAATTTGAAAGCTTGGAGTAGTTGCCTGGTGTTAGTGCTAGGATGTTGGGACGACCGCTGTAGAGTGGGAAGTACTTAGCTTCCTGTCAAAATTACTCATCTATAAAAGATAAAACACAATGTCCAGCTTCCCAGAATTCTATTGAATTCACAGGTTGGCTACTTTCAAACTTAAGAAACTCTGGTTTCAGAGTGAGGAAAGCTAGCTGCAGTGGGTGTTTTTTATTTTTATTTATTTATTTTTTAAATTTTTTATTATTATTATTTTTTTGCGGTATGTGGGCCTCTCACTGTTGTGGCCTCTCCCGTTGCGGAGCACAGGCTCCGAACGCGCAGGCACAGCGGCCATGGCTCACGGGCCCAGCCGCTCCGCGGCATGTGGAATCTTCCTGGACCAGGGCACGAACCCGTGTCCCCTGCATCGGCAGGCGGACTCTCAACCACTGCGCCACCAGGGAAGCCCTATTTTTATTTTTATTTTATTTTATTTTTGGTGGACTGTCTCTTTCCCTGTTTCTCCCTCTTAACGTTTCATTCCATTCTCCAAATTGCAAGGGCAATCTGGATGCTCAATCCATTCTTTGCACACTGCAGCCAGAGGGAGTTTCCTAAACTGCAAATCTGATCATGTTACAACGGTGCCAAAATTCATTGAATGGCTTCCCATTGCTCTTAGGATAAAGTTCAAACTCTCTTACGTGGCTTACAAGCCCTTCATGGTCTGGGCCGTGAGGACCTCTTGTGCTTAACCACTCCCTCCTCTGTCTCTGTGCTCCAGCAATGCTGACTGCCTTCCAGTCGTTTATTTGCACCAGGCTCTCTCTTACTTCCAGAACTTCACACATGCTGTGCCCATTGCTTGGGACACTCTTCCCTTCCTACTCTGTTACCCACTCATCTGAGTCTGGCTAGATTCTCCTCCTCCCACAGGGCTCAACTTAAATACCACTGATTCAAGAGACTTTCCATGACCCCTTAGGCTTGGCTAAATTCTCCTCTTTATGATCCTTTAGGGCTTTGAACTTTGTTGTAATACCACATTTTGTTGGTATTACATGTTTAATTAGCTGTCTTCTCTCCCTCCCCAAACTGTAAGTTTTGTGAAGGTGAGAAACAGGTTTGCCTCCCTCGGTGCCTTTCACAATACTTGGTGGAGTAAATGTTTGTTGAATCAATGAATGGATGAAATAAAATAAAATAAAGAAATTTGAGGCTCCCTGCCTTAGACGACAGGGCTAACAGAATCTTATAATTGGAAGGCCCTTGGAGGTCATCTGGCTCAATTTCCATTTTATGGATGGGGAAACTGAGGTTCAGAAAGGTGAGCTGATTAGTGACCAAGTTGAGATTGTGAACCCAGGTCTCTTGACTTCCATCATGTGTTCTCTTGTACTACACCACACTGGCTCTCCAAGGTTGCTTTTATCACCATAGCAGGGCTCAAGAGTTAGTAGTAGCTCCAGCAAACACAAAACAAGCCAAAGTGATTTTTCTAGTTTTTTTTTTTCCTGTGAGTTCAAGTCTAATGGTAGGTAGTGGCTCTTACTTGGCTCTGGAGTGGGAATGGGAAATGGGGGCAGGTTGTAAGTGTATTCATTACTGCCCACTCTCAATTACATAAGTACAGTCCAGCTAAAGCCTCATTTTAGCCATTAACAACATACATGTAAGTGCTCTCTGAAAATACTGTTTGGTAGTGATTGTATTTAATAACCCAGCTTTTTACCAGAGAGTCATGTCCTCTTTTCCCTTCTTGTGCTTTTTTTTTTCCTTCTTGTGCTTTTAAATGTGCAGGGAGAGAGGATGCCAGGAAGAAGCAGCTGCATACCATTTTCCCTCCCCCCAAAACCGTATGCCTGAAATCCCATGGTCAGAAATGTATTCCTTTGACTAAAGTGTTAGTCAATCTTTTTGGCTTTATTTGCAAATATCAGTTCTCCTAGGTGAGGAGATAGAAGGGCAAAACCACTATAGTGAGCGTATCAGAGACTCACAGGGGTGGTGGGGCAGGCGAGTTGGGGGACAAAGGCTGGGGACACCTGAAGGGCAAAGAGAGATGAGTATGTAATTCGGGGTGAGGCTAGAATTCCCTGTTCCACCATTTTGATCAGAGTTGCCTCAAAGTAAGAATTTCCAGGGTGAGTTTCTCTTTCCTGGGTTTCGCTAACAAGCCAAAATCATCTCTGACCTTTTATCCTCCTTCTTGCTTCATAGGACCTGTCCTTTGGGCTCCCTTCCCAATACCCCAAATTTGACAAGATGAAAAGTTAGCCAGCGCTTTCCCCATGCCACCTTCACCCTCAGGAGGCACTCTTTTCCAGCCTCCCTATCTGGACATCAACCTGCTGTTTACTCTACCTCTCTCCCCTCGGAAGAGCGAATTGAGCCTATCCCCAGCCCTGTCCCTTCCCTGTCCATTGTAGCCTACCTATGTATCTCGTTCCCCATCCTGCTGCCGTCGCCCCTGCCCCCATTCAGGCCCCTTTCACCTCGCCTCTGGCTCTTACTGTAATAGCTTCCTAGCCGGTCTCCCTGATTCCAGCCTCTCTCCTTCTTCAATCCAGTTTGTGCAGGTTGCCAGATTAATCTTCCCGAACACGGCTTTCATCAAATCCCTCTCCAGCTCCAGCACCCCTACTGCCTTTTGTATTCGCTCCAAATGCCTTCATTTGGCTCTCAGGGCCTCTCACCTTCTGCCCTCATTCTTCCAGCCACCCTCCCTCCCCCACTTCATCAACCCCATTTCTCATTTCTCATTATTCCTTAACAGAGCCCTTCTCTTCAGCCAAGCTAATCTGCTTACCAGCACCCCCATCCGCAATTTGCTCCTTTCTACCTCTTGTTCTTTTGCACATACTGTTCTTTCTCCCTGCAAAGCCCTTACCCTGTCGTTGGCTCTAGGAAACTGCATCCTTGACCTTCTTAACAAGCTCCTTTAACTTTTCCGGGAAGCCTTCCTGGATTAATTTGATCAGCTCAGTTTTTTTATTAGCTTGAACCTCATGGAATTGCCAATATTGAACCATTTTTGATCTACAGAAATGGAATTTCATATGTTTCAATATGAAGCATTCCCTCCAATTTTTGACTACTCAATTTATATTATTAACTCGTATTTCTTTATATAGTACTTAAGGGGCCCTCGCCCCAAATTTCTGAGTCTCTGCCATAACTCTCTGAAAGCAGAGATAATATCTTTTTTTCCCTGTTCGGGTCTGAAATGCAGCAGAGCACACAGTGGGTTCTCAATAGTGGCTTTTAATAGATTCATTTCCTTACACTATATAGTGGCCCTCATCACTATCTCTGTTGTATTGCAGTTAGGGGTACACGTGTGTGTCTTGCCCACTGGTCTGTGAACTCTGCAAGGGCAAAGGCAAGGTCTAATTCATCTCTGGCACTGCCCCTGTCCCTAGCACAGTGCCTGGTACATAGTAACTCCTCAATAAATATTTGCAGAACTGAGTTGAAGGAATTGCTGCACCCTTTTGCTCTGCAAGGAACAGAGGAGACTTGGGGATCCTCTAATCCTCTTAGATAAGACCTGGAGAAAGCAACTTATGACTCCTCGAGCCCCAGCACAGTCAAATTATCAGACACATATAGATCTCAGCACACAGCAAATCCATGGCAACCAGTCGGGCAGGGCACTCGCCTTTCCCTGGAAGCCTGCCAACTGCTACTTGCAGGCTCAAGAGAGCAAGAAAGTCAGCACCAGATAGTTTTTTTATTTCGAGCTTCTTTGCCCTTCCCCACACCTCCGCTGTGTCTGCCTGCGTGGTCCTGGTGTGGGAAAGTAGTATGCTTTCTCTGAGAGTAATTCCTTAGATTCATAAATGCAGACTCCAGGGGGAGGGGGGGCGCGGAGGCACTAGCATGCCAGTCTGTCTTAATACCAATATAAAGCAGTCAATGAAACGGCACCCTTGGAGCCCTCGAGGGCATTGCAGATGCTGTCAGTTAATCCGCCCTGTATTCATTACACAATGCTTTCTTTTCAGAGTTGCTGTGGATGGCCCCTGAACTGTTGAGAGCCCCGAGGGGCAGCAGGTTACGTTCTTTTGCAGGAGACGTCTATAGCTTTGCCATCATCATGCAAGAAGTGATGGTCCGGGGCACCCCATTCTGCATGATGGATCTGCCTGCCAAAGGTAAGCGGGAGGTGAGAAAAGGGTACCAGGAGCCCACCATGACCCAGATCATCAGGCCAACCCAGGCTGCTGCGATAAGCCAGAAGAGTGAACACGATTCCGTGTTTGTGCTAACTGCCCACTGGTCTGCAAGCAGCCCTTGTTGCGTGCAGGTGGGACTTGGAGCCAGACAGCTTTAGGCATTTGGAAGAAATAACCCTCACCCAAGAAGCTGGTCGTTTTCCAAACTGTGACATAAGTCGAGGGCCTACAGGACTTACGTTAGTCCTTTTTTTTAGCAGCCCCCTACTACTCCTTTGAGACACCCCCTGCCAGACATTTCAGTGCCCCCTCAGTGATGCTCCTGGATGTCAAAAGTCCTCCCATTCTTTCCCTGTGACACGCCATAGTCTTTCATCCTTATCTCCCATCAGAATCTTCGGCTACCAGGCAAAATTTGAGGGGAAGCAGGATGTTTACGTATTCTAAAAGTATGAAATCACTAGATATTTACTAATTACAAATGGAAAAAGAGTAAGTTTATTAGTGGAGGATCCTGCAGACACCACCTTAACCAAGTGATCAAGGTACATCAACATCATGTACCCCTGCCATGATGCACTGAGAAGGGCTCAATACCACCCTCGTGGTATTCTTGCCCCAAAATGCATAACCTCAATCTAACCATGAGAAAACATCAGACACACCCCAGCTGAGAGGCATTCTGCAAAATAACTGGCCAGTACTCATCAAAAGTGTCAAAGTCCTGAAAGACAGGGAAGGAATGAGGAACCATCACAGATTGGAGGAGACTGAGACATAACAATTAAGTATGATATGGGATCTTGAATTGGATTGTGAAACAGAAAAAGGACGTTAGTGGGCAATTGATGAAATTCAAATAAAGATCTAGATTAGTAATAGTATTGTACCAATATTAACTTCCTTTGTACTGCAGTTTTATAAGTTGCTAACATTCGGGGACATCCCTGGTGGTCCAGTGGTTAAGACTCCACGCTTCCACTGCAGGGGGGCACGGGTTCAGTCCCTGGTTGGGGAATTAAGATCCCACATGCCACATGGCATGGCCAAAAAAGAGAAAAATAATAATTTGCTAACATCAGGGGGAAACCGAGTGAAGGATATATAGGCAATTACTGTACTATTTTTACAACTTTTCTGGAAGTCTAAATTTATTTCAAAATAAAAGATTTAAAAACTGCAAAATGAAACCAAACCAAACCTAAAATACTTAGTTGTCTCTTGCCCCACTCGGAGTTTTAGTTCACTCCTCTACTTAGAACCCCCAACAGTTCCTCATCACAAGTTAAATGAAGCCCAGTCTCCTCACATGAGGTACAAGGCCCTTCACAATCTGGTCCCTAGCCACCTCTCTAGGCTTATCTTCTGTCACTCCCCATACTCCAGCTAAGGCACGTGACTGGCAGTGCCCTGAAATCACTACCTCCCACCTCTGTGCCTCCACACGTGTTGCCCCTACCTTCTCCCCACCTTGCCTCATCCAGCTCATGTCACCTCCACTGGGAAACCTTCTCTGACCTTTTCAGTGTGGGTCAGGTGTCCCCTCTGTGTTTTCCTGTGCATATATCTGCTAGAGCACTTATATTGCTGGTCATTGTTTATCCTCCCAATTAAACTGTGAGCTCCTTGAGGACATAAATCATGCTGGGCCTAAGCAGAGAGGTGACCTATTTCACTCGTTGGTGTTCTCAGAAAGGGACTCCCTCTACCAGAGAGTTGGATGGGGCGGTTGCACTCCAAGGGGTCGACGTCCATGGAATCTATTGCACTGGGGGCAGGGTGAGAGATGTGATGGAGAAACCATTACTGGTATGGGCCAACCTGGGTTAACAGAGCAGAAGGTGTGGTGTCACAAGGAGCTGAGAAGTCAGAGGCAACAACTGAAATTCTTTCATGGAGGCAAGGGGACACTTATAATGGTATAAAGCAGTGCTGTTGGAGTGTTACAGCCAAGGCAGGGGTGGGAAAGGCACACTGGTGGTGGAAGCAAGGTTTGTTTCACGATGAGGATGTTAAAGTCAAGGGTGTGGAGAGGGGACTAGGGGTAAGAAATGAGCTGAAGCAACTATACACCAGTAAAAATTAATAAATAATAAAGCTATTCCGAGAAATGTGGAACATTAAATTTGAAAATGGAAGCTCCAACTTCCACGTGCAGTAAAATCTTTCTTCAACCAAAAAAAAAAAAAAAAAAAAAAGAAAGAAGCCGAAGAGATAGTCGGGGCTTGGATTTTATCCTGTGGGTAATAAAAATCCATGAAGGGATGTTAAGCAAAAAAGTGACATGGCCAAATCCATGTTTTCAGAATGGTTTGTTGAAGGCGAGGCTGGAAGCAGAGAGACCATGCAAAGTGCTCAGCCCATAGTCTCATACACAGTTAATGTTCCACTGAAAGTGGGGTTCAAGTACCACCAGCCAGAAGGATCCCAGTGAGGCCCTGAACTATTTACTGGAGGTTTTTTAAAAAAATTATTTATTTATTTATTTATTTTTGGCTGTGTTGGGTCTTCATTGCTGTGCGCGGGCTTTCTCTAGTTGTGGCGAGCGGGGGCTACTCTTCGTTGCGGTGCGCGGGCTTCTCATTGCGGTGGCTTCTCTTGTTGCGGAGCACGGACTCTAGGCACACAGGCTTCAATAGTTGTGGCACGTGGGCTTAGTTGCTCCGCGGCATGTGAGATCTTCCCGGACCAGGGATCGAACCCATGTGCCCTGTGTTGGCAGGTGGATTCTTAACCACTGCACCACCAGGGAAGTCCCTTTACTGGAGTTCTTAATTCCCTTACCTTAGGGGCCAGGCGGGACCCATAGCCTGGAACTGGGCTGGGCCTGGGCCTTCAGCGGGGGCTAATTGGGTCTACTGTAGAGACTGAGAGGCTTAGATGATTTGGGGGTGGGTGAAAGGAGCCAGATCATTGAAACAATGGATAAACAATAAGGTCCTAATGTATAGCACAGGGAACTATATTAAATATCCTGTAATAAACCATAATTAAAAAGAATATATATATGTGTGTATATATATATATACACAAACGCGCACACACACACACACGTATATATATAAACTGAATCATTTTGCCATACACCAGAAATTAACACATTGTAACTCAACTATACTTCAATGAAAACAAATAATATCTAGCAGAAGCAGAATAAAGCTGTGCTTAAATGATACCAATAGCTCAATTGATTAGTTTCTCAGTCCTTTCTCCATTGATTGATGTAGCCTTTGTTCAGATACAATTTATATTCAGGCCACCTAAGGAGAAAGCAAAAGACATTGCCTTTTCGTAATTTCTCCTGACCAACCCTATTCTTGGCTAAAACTCAATTATCTTTGCCGAATCTTGGTGCTTTCCCCACAATCTGTAGACCTTTTTCTTCTTGCTTCTGGACAGAAATCATAGAAAGACTTAAGAAGCCTCCTCCTGTCTACAGACCAGTGGTTCCTCCCGAGCACGCCCCTCCAGAATGTCTCCAGCTGATGAAGCAGTGCTGGGCTGAGGCTGCAGAACAGCGGCCAACTTTCGATGAAATATTTAACCAGGTAAGAATCTTAACACTCACAGCCCAGAAGCCACACTGAAACCAGCCCACCTAAAATGAACTCCGTGGGGTGTCATCACACTGTGGAACCTCTTGCAAGAGAAGAAGGCATTCGTCTTGGGGAAGAAGCGTGGAATTGGCCATTTGAAGGCCTTTGGTGCTGGAGCATCCCCAGCACATCCTCCAAGAGCACAAGGATAGGTTTTTGCGCTCTTTATCTGATGAACCTCTGTTCCAGACCATCCACAATCTGATCTAACTGACCTTTCAAAGATGGAGTTGAACCACTAGGCACTTGCAAGACAATGGCATTGAGACCATTAGAAGATGGAATAGATGTATCCTGGACTAGATGGGGATCCTCGTAGAGCCCCCTTTGCTTTGGAAATTCCAGAGAACTCTGATGAGTATCCCATTTAAGTGAAGCCAGATTGCTTTTGGAGGGTCAGGGAAAATACGGGGTGTTTGAAACAGTGTTCCAGATGGAAGGAAGTGCAAATGTGGAGTACAAAAGCAGGGGATTCCTTAGGTTTCTGGGGAATGACTTGAGGCAGTGGAGTGCATGAAAAGTGATAAGCTCTCTCCTTAAGATACTGAGTTTCTAAAGAGGTTGACGCTTTCCCTAGAGTTGGGGATTAAAAGGGGGAAATGGGGAGCAGACAGAGAGAGCCCTGCTAAGGGAGCCCTGCTAGGGTGTGGTTCCTCTGTTGGAGCACGCTGTTGAGGGATTTGTTCAAGCTACAGGATACCGAAGCTGAGGGTGCTCTCTGGGAGTGCTGTGTCAGCTCTGGCGGAGAGGCTTTGGAGCCTGGCTAGGGTACAGCACCGAGATGCCTTGTGAGTGGCAGGTATCTGAGGCGGAAAAGAGAAAGACTTGGATTGAAAGCCTGAGGGGCCCTGAATATGAAGTCATCCGTGTCCCCAGGTAACAATGCCTCCATTAGCCCGGCTGAGTTTTTTGAGGACACTCAAACAGGTATTCAATAGTATGGAAAAGGCAAAGGACCATGAAGGTCAAATTTCTGAAAACTTACCATGAGGCAGGAGAAAAAGCATTTGCCCTGGTGTTGATGCTAGAGATGTTATTTCAGAAGGCAGCAGAGAAGCCGGTGATAGATAGAAGGAGTGCACATCATACGACCTTCAAACAAGATTGCTTGGAGCTGCCCTCACTGAAATGCTTCAGTGGAAGTTTGGACTGTCTGAAAGACAAGGGTAGCCTCCCAACTCCCTGCAGCTAATAAAACTGAAATGGGAAGAGGAAGAGAGGGAGGCTCCCTGGGTTAGGCAATAGGGGGCGCCCAAAGCATCTGAGCTGGCTACTCTAGGACCTTGGTGGACACGTAGATCTGGACCAGGCTAAGAAGGAAACTCCTAGTGTTAGCCTTGGGACATTGAGTGCTATATAGAGCACGTGTGGCTCAGCTGTATGAAAGGGTTCATTGGGACAGATTCCTAGGCATGTGCTGAGCAAAATTACCACCAGTCTTCCCTTGTTGTCAGCCCAGTATTTTGCATGCTGAATACAGCAATAAGGAGGGGTTACCCCTCGTGATTCCAATGCTATGCCAAGCTCCTTGTCTCTGTAAATGAACAGGGTCCCAGGAGGGCTTATTGAAAATCTGTGGCATGCAGCCACCTCTAAAGGACCAGGGGCAAGACCAGTTGAATTTCTACATGACCCTGACTGACATGAAGGCCAAGTGCTAGGAGACACCATTATTCTTGGACCCCATGGTAAGAAATAGGGGTAGATCTTACCACATCGAGCTTGGGTCGTATTTAAGAGGTCAAAGAACCTCCCACTGTCCGAGAACTGGCAACATGGTAGCATTAGAAGATAAGGATGATTTTATAGGTTGATGGTCTAGAAGAGTAAAAGAACACTCCCTGCCCTCTTCCCCTGACCCCACTCACAACTGGCCTGAGCTCAGGACCAAATCCTGGTGCCTTTGAAGTGGCTAACTATTCAGGTGCTAGCATCTCAGAACCGAAGGATCCTGCCTGGAGAGCACCTTTGCTTAGACTTGAAAGAACCAGAAGGGTAAGGGAAGAACTACTCAGGGAAAAAGAGCCCTGTGAGTGGGCCAGGGTGACAATAAGGGTGGGTAGTGACTTTTCCTATTTATACTTGGGGTCACCTCTCCTGCCTTTTCATTTTAGAGGAAGGGGTTTATGATAAGGGGGTCCTGTTCCATCATCTCTAAGTTTAAGAAGTAAGAATTCCCTGGCTCCTCTTTCTGTTTACTTCCAGTTTAAAACTTTCAATAAAGGGAAGAAGACTAATATTATTGACTCTATGCTTCGGATGCTGGAGCAATATTCTAACAACCTGGAAGATCTGATCCGGGAGCGGACTGAAGAGCTGGAAATTGAAAAACAGAAGACGGAAAAGCTTCTAACACAGATGCTACCACCGTATGTGTGAACACCTGAGGAGTGTGAACGCTTGTAACAATGTGTTCTATTAAAAATAGAAAAAAATTACCCATCAACTAACTGCTCCCTCCCCCTGTCCTGTACACTCTCTACTCCCAGTAGGGTTGAGTCACACCTTCAAATCAAAGAAGAATTGGAAAGCCAAGGGGGCAGAGCGCACTTCCTAATTTTCCACTGCTTGTGGATAATGCTAGTCATTTAAGTTTTTGATGCCTCGGTTTTTCTATGTGTCACTTCATGACTTTGCCTGGAAGTTGACCAATTAAAAGGAGGCAGATTTTTTAGCTCCTCGAGGAAAGTAGCAGGGTTGTTTTTCTATGTTTTTCCTTCCTTAGGTGAAAGCCTTATGTGTTGCTACAATTTCCAAAATTTCCAAGGCACCTTATCATGTTGTAACATGATCTTCGAGGAGATAATTGGGGAAGCTAGTCTCATGCAAAGGCAGCTGCCTGGGAACATTTCCCCCTCAGGTGGGGTGGAGTTGGGGCGGGGGAACTGAGGAAGGATAGAGAGTTGAAAAAAACTCCACAAAGGTACAGATCAGGGCTCTCTGCTCAATGCTGCATCCCAGCACCTGTCACAGTGCCTGGCACATTGTAAGCACTCAATATCTATTTGTAAAATAGATGAAAGAATGAGTGTTTGCATCCAGGTGACATTTTCTTCCTTATCACTGACTTGGTAGTGATTTTTGGAGAAGTTGTGTTCTAGCAGATGTTTTGTGTGGCCTGGAGGGAGACCTGTGTCCTCTGAGGAATAGCTGTGTCTGTTTTCAGATCAGTTGCTGAATCCCTCAAAAAGGGCTGCACGGTTGAACCTGAGGGCTTTGACTTGGTCACCTTGTACTTCAGTGACATTGTGGGCTTCACTACCATCTCAGCCATGAGTGAGCCCATCGAGGTGGTGGATCTTCTCAATGACCTGTACACACTCTTTGATGCCATCATTGGCAGTCATGATGTATACAAGGTACGTTACTTAGCAGAGCAGTATATTCCAGAGAGAAATTTTGATATGAGGCTCACCTATGTGTACTCCAAAACGGAAGGAAGGATGCAATTGTATTGAATGCTGTTATTTAGGAATTAAAATGTAAATAGTACACTACTTCCATTGGTCTCCCATTGGAAATGAAGGCCAAATGGAATGCATAGAATTTCACACCTTCCAAAACAACAATCTCGACCCGGCAAGAGATTGCCAGTCACATTTCTTTTGAGCTATTTTCTAGAACTGGGACTAAGAAGAGGTTGGGGCCAAAAAGCATTATTGCACTTCAGTTTCTAAGTACCCACAGTGCAGACACGGAAGGGGATACAGAAAGTACTGGTGTCTGGCCCATAGTTGATGACTATGACGGAGTTCATCCTGGTAAAGTTTGTGTACATCTAATACGTGCTGTTAAAACTTGGTTTCCTCCTTTAGGTACCGTTTTTATACAGGAGGGAACTCTGGCATTATACATGTCAAAGAGCTATTGGACCTGAGGCTCTCTGGGATTGCTGTAGGGTAACCTAAAGCCCACCTAGTGGTCTGAGGTCTTGGGAAGTGATTAATTGTGAGGTTGCAACCTACTGCTTCCACTTCCCCCCACCCCTCCAGCCTGTCAATTTCCACTCTTCCTTTCAAAGGTTGCAGAAGATGAGTACAGAACAGATGACTGCATTCACTCATTGCGGTGCCATGCTTCTTTACCCTTGATTGTATGTGCTGTCCTGTCTCTAGGCAGAAAATGACTAAAAATCTCATAGCTACATAGGAACGTTTCCACGTCTGCAACATGGTTACTTGTTTTATTGATGGAGAAAGATGCCCCAGGCATCCCACACTTTAGACAGCTCCTCTGTCCCAGGAACCCAGGTAGAGCTGGAGAATGAGTAGCTCCATTCATTGGATCCTTCACAGTAGTCTGAAATGTTCCAACTCTCAAATCACACACAGGGCAGTGTGTTTATCTCAGATTAGACAGGGCCCTTTCAGGTCAAGTAGAGAGCCTCGGGGCTAGGCCAAGCTGCCTAAATAGGGCTCAGAAATAGACATCATACCTGTCAATCAGCAGGAGCTGCAAACTAATCAAGAAGCACACATGGAAACCACGGTGGAGGAAAAATCCATGGAATCAGACTACCTGTCTTAACTTGTTGAACTCAAGCAGCCTGAAGAGAAAAACAAATCACTGGAAGCTAATTCAGTTGAAACTAAAATCAAAGATGACTCAGTGTGGGCAGTAACACAGCCACTGGTTTAATCAATCCAGCTGATACTGTTCAGACAATTGTTGGGGGTCTTGGGAATGAGATTGTTAGGTATTTTGATACTTCACGGCTGCAGTAAGAAGCTAGTGGGCTGTTTTCAGGACAGAGTCGGGCTATATAAATCCAAAAATGGAATCTAAGTTTTCAGTCATTTTTAATCAAAACAACACAGTGCAAAGGAAATAAAAATTGAACCAGCAGCGAGTTACCAAAACCGTTTGTGTTTTCATTTTCCTTACCTGTAAAATTGGAGTCACCTCCCCTGGCACTTGATAATCTGAAATGGAAGGAAGAAGGCTGCTGCAGAATTATGAAGTTAGTGATTTGTTTTCAGTTTCAGTTCTCCTACTACCACTCCGTCTCAACCAGACCCCTTTCTATACCTCCTCTTCCCTTTCTGTGTCCTTACGCTGGTTTATACAACCCACAGTTCACCACAGCAGTCTCACACCAAGGCCAAACAGTGCCCGTGCTCCCTGCCTTTCTAACTGTCTCGTCCATATTCCTGGGGGCTCCTGGATGACTGACTCATTAAAGCTGAAGTGTCAACCACCAGTCAGTGATAATGGCCAGCCGGTGAGTTTCTCCCTCCCATATAGTATTTGCATTGCACTGTTGCCTTCCTCTGTGCAGGCAGGCATGCTTATCTGAGAGCAGGGATCCTTTTCTCAAATTGCACCAGGTACAGGAGGCCCTGAATGGAAGCATCCTGAGGTACAAAGTACCATAGGTGCAAAGGATCGCTGTTATTGGCTACACGGGAAGTCATGATGAGGGGCCTATTGCCAATTACGAAATTGTCTCTGGAGCTGAGTCATAGGCACAATCCTATGACTTGTTTCAAGACACGTCAGTTTGACGATGATGATGTGGTGATAATGATGGCGGTGGTGCTAATGGCTTGCGCTTATTATCCACCAGACAGGTTTTAAGTGCTTTGATATCATTTAGTACTTAGAAAATTCTAGGAGGTAGGTGCTGTCATTATCCCTGTTTTACAGGTAAGGATACTGAAGCACAGAGAGGTTAAATTACGTGACTAAAGCCACACAGTTTGTAAATGGTGCATCTGGAATTCTGAACGAGGCTGTATGACTTCAGAATTTCATGCTCTTAACTATGGCAATCTGTGAGTTCAGTTCTTTAGGAGAACATAGATTTTAACTGGATCCAAACTTGTACTAGCAGAGTCTGACAGGCACATTTCATAGAAGTCCCTTCAGCTTACTTATCTTTCGGATTTACCTGAAAAGTTTCACCTTACTAATCACCTAAAAGAGTGAGTACACTTCTGTGGGGAAGACGAGCACAGATTCATTTGCCTTTATTTACAGGTGTCCAGCTCTAACTGCCCCTGCAAAGCAACTGAGGGCTACTATTGCTGCTCCTTTGAGAGGTGGCAGTAGGACAGGAGGAGGGAGCTGGTGGGAAAAGACTGAGTTCTCACACCCAAGGAGACTGCAAAACTAACTCCATCATATTAGCGAGGCAAAGCAGAAGGAACAGAATCTTTCACCTCCTTCCTTTCCTTTTCCCTATACTTTCCTTAAGGCTGTTCTAGCTTACTGACCCGAAATCATCTAGAGAAATGCTTGCTGGGAAAGCACCTTCTCCTAGGTGAATTATTTGGAGCCTGGTAATTCTCTAGGGTCAGACAGGAACCTGAGAAGTAACTACAGAATCTACAGGTATGGGACCTAGACATCAGTATTATTTTAAGTGAAGCTCCTTAAGTGATTCTAATGTACAGGCAGGACTGTGAAGCAGTGACAGCCTCTCTCTGGCTTCCTCACTTTACAAGAAGAACACTTGGCCTCCATCATACCCTTTAAGCTCTGTGAAAACACACACACACACACACACACACACACACACACACACACACACACGTTATTTACTTGCTAATTCTATCTTCCCTGATCTCCAGGTAGAGACCATTGGAGATGCTTACATGGTGGCCTCAGGCCTCCCAAAGAGGAATGGCATGAGGCATGCAGCCGAGATTGCAAACATGTCCCTAGATATCCTCAGCTCCGTGGGTACCTTCAAGATGCGGCACATGCCAGAGGTGCCAGTCCGGATTCGAATAGGCCTGCACTCAGGTAACAACCAGCAGCTAAAGCAAGAGAAGACATTCCCATGTACCTCAAGGGAAGGCTAGAAACGGGAGGAAGAGGGTAGCTCTCCCCTGATTATTGGCAGCTGGATTATCCAGGTGTCTAGTGCTACATCATCCCTTTATGTCTCTCCAAGTTTACTCTCTTCCCGGCACCTGCCCTACCCCAGTGGGCGGCAACCCTTGTTCTAGGTACCATACCCTTCCAGTCTACCTTTCCTGTTAGAGCCAACAGTTCCATGTTTGACTATGATACGAGACCAACCTGCACATGTGGTATTTAGGATAATTGCTTTAATTCGTTGAAATCTCAACTCCTGGAGTATTTTTCTCCCACACGCCTCTTCACTTGCTTGAACATCTTCAGGACTCCCCTTCATCGTACCCTTTCCACCTATCTTCACATTCATAGGTATCTTCACAGGTCTCTCACCTACTAGCCTCTTGCTCCCCTCCTCTTTATCTTTGCTTTGTTCTTCTAGGCTCCTTTTCTTTTCCCATCCTTTTCATCCCTTTCCTACCAAATTTTGTAGAAGAATGATGGACATTTATCATGCCATTTCTTCACTATCCATTGCCTCTTTAACCCCTTTGCAATCTGGCTTTAGCCCTACCACTTTTCCCGGTCCTAGTCTGCCCTTATCTCTGCAGCATTTGATATTCTTGACGATTCTGCCTCAATTGGCTTTTATGACCTCCTCCTCAGTCTCTGAATTCTTCTTCTCCATTTCATTTACTGGCTCTCTTGGCAATCCCTGCTCTCTAACTGCTCCCACATTTTCTGCAAAGCTCTGAGCTGTGATCTCCTTGCTCTCTGTATGTGCTGACCTCGAATTCATTTCTCAACCCACTCCAATCTGGCTTTCATTTCTACCATTGTCTGATAACCTCTTCTGTCTTTATCTGTCCCTTAAATATTGATATGCCTCAGGGTTCTGTCTTTTATCCACTGTTTCCCTCCTCTTATATGCTCTTCTGGGTCATCTCATCCATGTCTATAGTTTTTTTTTTTTTTTTAACATCTTTATGGGGGTATAATTGCTTTACAATGGTGTGTTAGTTTCTGCTTTATAACAAAGTGAATCAGTCACACATAAACATATGTTCCCATATGTCTTCCCTGTTGCGTCTCCCTCCCTCCCACCCTCCCTATCCCACCCCTCCAGGCTGTCACAAAGCACCGAGCCAATATCCCTGTGCCATGCGGCTGCTTCCCACTAGCTATCTACCTTACTACGTTTGTTAGTGTGTATATGCCCATGACTCTCTCTCGCCCTGTCACAGCTCACCCTTCCCCCTCCCCATAACCTCAAGTCCGTTCTCTAGGAGGTCTGCGTCTTTATTCCTGCTTTACCCCTAGGTTCTTCATGACATTTCTTTTCTTAAATTCCATATATATGTGTTAGCATACGGTATTTGTCTTTTTCTTTCTGACTTACTTCACTCTGAATGACAGACTCTAGGTCTATCCACCTCATTACAAATAGCTCAATTTCGTTTCTTTTTATGGCTGAGTAATATTCCATTGTATATATGTGCCACATCTTCTTTATCCATTCATCCGATGACGGGCACTTAGGTTGTTTCCATCTCCGGGCTATTGTAAATAGAGCTGCAATGAACATTTTGGTACATGACTCTTTTTGAATTTTGGTTTTCTCAGGGTATATGCCCAGTAGTGGGATTGCTGGGTCATATGGTAGTTCTATTTGTAGTTTTTTAAGGAACCTCCATACTGTTCTCCATAGTGGCTGAACCAATTCACATTCCCACCAGCAGTGCAAGAGGGTTCCGTTTTCTCCACACCCTCTCCAGCATTTATTGTTTCTAGATTTTTTGATTTCTAGACCATTCTGACTGGTGTGAGGTGATATCTCATTGTAGTTTTGATTTGCATTTCTCTAATGATTAATGATGCTGAGCATTCTTTCATGTGTTTGTTGGCAGTCTGTATATCTTCTTTGGAGAAATGTCTATTTAGGTCTTCTGCCCATTTTTGGATTGGGTTGTTTGTTTTCTTGTTATTGAGCTGCATGAGCTGCTTGTAAATTTTGGAGATTAATCCTTTGTCGGTTGCTTCATTTGCAAATATTTTCTCCCATTCTGAGGGTTGTCTTTTGGTCCTGTTTATGGTTTCCTTTGCTGTGCAAAAGCTTTGAAGTTTCATTAGGTCCCATTTGTTTATTTTTGTTTTTATTTCCATTACTCTAGGAGGTGGGTCAGAAAGGATCTTGCTGTGATTTATGTCATAGAGTGTTCTGCCTATGTTTTCCTCTAAGAGTTTGATAGTTTCTGGCCTTACATTTAGGTTTTTAATCCATTTTGAGCTTATTTTTGTGTATGGTGTTAGGGAGTGATCTAATCTCATACTTTTACATGTACCTGTCCAGTTTTCCTAGCACCACTTATTGAAGAGGCTGTCCTTTCTCCATTGTACATTACTGCCACCTTTATCAAAGATAAGGTGTCCATATGTGCATGGGTTTATCTCTGGGCTTTCTATCCTGTTCCATTGATCTATCTTTCTGTTTTTGTGCCAGTACCATAGTGTCTTGATAACTGTAGCTTTGTAGTATAGTCTGAAGTCAGGGAGCCTGATTCCTCCAGTTCCTTCTTTCGTTCTCAAGATTGCTTTGGCTATTCGGGGTCTTTTGTGTTTCCATACAAATTGTGAAATTTTTTGTTCTAGTTCTGTGAAAAATGCCAGTGGTAGTTTGATAGGGATTGCATTGAATCTATAGATTGCTCATGTCTATAGTTTAACTACCACTCGTGTGCTGATGACTTCCAACTCTACAGCTTCAGCACCGGTCTTCTCCCTTAAGCGTCAGCCCTATATAGCAGACTTGCTACTGACATTTCCACTTGAATGTTCCACACAGACTTCAGACTCAACAGATCCAAAACAGAATGATTTTCTTCCCACATAAACAGCCTCCTCTTCCTGTACTTATTTTCTATTTCAGTTGGTGTCACCACCATTCACCTAGTTATTCCAGTTAGTCTTGAGAGTCATCCTCCTCGACTCCTCCCTCACCCTGACCTTCACCATTCAACCAATTACTAAGTCTTAAACATTTTGCCTTTTCAGTATTTCTTGATTCTGTCTTTCTCTTCTTGACTCTCACTGCTTAAGTCTAGGCCACCAGCATCTCTTGCCTGGATCACTGCAATAGCATCTTCTTGCTTCCACTCTTGCTTCTTTCTATCCATCCTTCTCATGGTCATCACCTCATCTGTGTTTGCTTGCCTGTCCTTCCATTAGACTGTAAGCTCCTTGATGGCAGGAACCAGATCTTACTCATTTTTGTATCCTGAATGCTTAGCACACAGCAGGTTTTCAGTATTTTTCTTTTAAAGAAAAGCCTTCATCTCCCATTTGTGCTTCAGTTTCACATCAACAACCCGCCTCAGCACATCTCTTCTTGGACGATTCACCATTACTTCAAATTCTGCATATCTAAAGCTTCAGGTCATCTTTTCCCACAAACCAGTGTAAGCTCATAAGCCCATGCCAATTTCCTCACGGTTGTCAATCAGACAGCCAACACTTCTCCTTTGATAATGTCTCTCTTTTATCACTCCTTTTTGCCATCCGTCCATCATCACCTCCTTTCCAGTACTTACAACCTTGTGCTTGAATTACTGCTATTACACTTAACGGTTTTCCCTGGTTTTGCTTTCTCCCCTTTCGATGCATTCTATACACTGACCTGAGAAAGAAGAAGAAAAAGGATTTTCATCATGTAATTGCCTGCTCAAACTTCTCTAATGATTCAAGATCTGCCATCTTGTACAACCCAATAGCCAACCTTGTCTCTAGTTTCTCCTTAGGCACATGAACTAAGCAGACTGCTTTCTCTAAGAGCTTCCCAAAATTCCATGCTCAGTGCCAACCACAAACCTTACCTTACCTTACCTTCTTTACTGGGCCATTTTTGACTGGACCAGGTCTTAATAAGCAACCCCTCCCCCATTTTCTAAACTATTGGAGCACTTCTGCCTGTCCATTTATCTTGCCTCAGCCATACATTGTCTTGGGTTGTTGCTTAATTGCTTCCAGTTTGGTAGTCTCTTTTCTTCAATTAGATTATAAACTCCTGGAGAACTGAGACCATGTGCTACATTTTTTATTCCCCTTGGTGCCTAGCTCAGGGCTTAATGAATGTTTCTTAATGGGTGAGAAATGAATTAAAATGAGAAACGTAACTTTTATTCTTAAAAATGAATGTTCAGAAAGAACTTTTTGAAGCAAAAGCACTTAATTATTTTCTCTAATTCAGGAAACAGCAAAAAGCTAATGCTGAACACTTTTCACATAGAACAGAGACCAGAAAGGTGAAGGTGGAGAAATTTCTAGATCATCTTGAACTAGGTTTTCAGTAGGGTTGCTGAGATTTTTTCAAGTAATGTTCACTCTCTGGACACTTAACATGATCGTACTAAAATGCAAGAACAAAACCCATTCTAAGGGCAAATAGAAAATATTCTCAGATTATCTTTATATACTACTCTTCCATGCCTCTAACACAAACGATTGAATGTCAACTCTACTTCTTTTCAGATTTTCCAACTGTCTTAGCAATAATTCTCTTTATAGACACAATTTGTGAGACAGCCCTATGAGATCCCTCCTTCCAACCCTAAGGCACGAGAAAGAGTCACATTTTTTCCCTTGCAACAAACATGTTTGGATCCTGAATCCCTGCCCAGGCTTTTCTGATTGGGTTTAATGCTTATTTGTCCCTGTTGACAGATATAAGCATCTTGGGTGTAACTGTTACTTGGAACAAAGGTATAAATCAGAAGGGTAATCATTTCTTCATCATTATAAATTTGCTTTCTGGTAGGGCAAAGAGTTCATTACTCACTGTAAGACTTCCTTCAGATGCCCAGAGCTATTTAGTGGCAACTTTATTCTTTCATGCAGCTGCATTCCTTCCCTTGGCAGTGTTCCTCTATTAGCATTGGATGCATACCTGTTGACTATACTCCCAATTGCCTGCTACTCCATAGGGCCGGTTGCTGCTGGAGTGGTGGGCCTCACCATGCCCAGATACTGCTTATTTGGAGACACTGTGAACACAGCTTCTCGGATGGAATCAACAGGGTTACGTGAGTACTTCTAGAGGGATGGATGGGATGGTAACCTCCTGCTACTGACAAAGTGATTCTTTGTCAAGTGAGGAGAACGAGGGACTTCCCCGGTGGTCCAGTGATTAAGACTCCGCGCTCCCAATGCAAGGGGCCCGCGTTCGATCCCTGGTCAGGGAACTAGATCCCACGTGCCGCAACTAAAGATCCCACGTGCTGCAACTAAAGATCCCACGTGCCGCAACTAAAGATCCCACGTGCCGCCACTAAAAACCGCCCAAGCCACAACTAAGACCCGGCACAGCCAAGTGAAAAAAAAAAAAGAAAAAATATTTTCTTAAAAAAGAGAGGGGAAAGAGAGCAGAGAGATGTTTTACTGTTTCAAAGAAAAATCAAAGATAACTTGAGAAGTTGAAGATTTAACACACATTATTTTGGTCTCTAATGACAAACCAGCAGGGGGTGATGTTGGATTGAACATGATGTTGTTCTAGACGTGAAGCTGTAGCTAGGTGACGCTGAAACAGCCAGACAATTTGATCAAAACAACTCAAAAAAATCCTTTGGGTAAAGGAACAAATTGGCCAACCCGGTAGGTTTGGGAGCGTCATATTGAAAAAGGAAATAGGTAAGGGACTGACATTTTTCAGTCTTTCAGCTAGTTTGTGGAGACACACCCAGAGCCAGATGTCTCTCAGCCAGCTTCTGTTTGCTGCTCTAGTCCTGTTTTTGAACTCGTTACGACCCCAGGAGTTCTGGCTTCATCCAATAGCGCCCTCAAATTTAGCTAGCAATAATCCCTCAGTCTAAGGAGCTTGGAATTCTGAAATAATTAATTTCAACTTGCCTGTATATAAAACTCTTAGCTTCTTTCTATCAAAACAGGCATGGTATCAAAGATACCATTTCTCCCTACTTCTCTGAGAAGAAAACTGTACAAACCATGAAGTCACTTGTGCGCCGCTGGCAACTCTTCCTTGGTTATTTCCTGCTACTATTAAGGCAATGTCAGAATCAAAATGTGCTTTACCTATGTTATGGTTGAGCAAAGCGATTTGTTCCAGCTAGTATAAAAAAAGCATCAAGAACCACAATAGATTCTATATATAGTTTTCATGGATTTTACATTTAAAAAAAACCACTTAAGCCCTTAGCAGCCCTGGCTGTGGCAGCTACTAAGCAAGACGAGCTCTTCTCAAACTTCAGCAATATATGTAAACAAGTCCCTGATGATGGTGGCCTATATCACAGTGGGTGGTGCCCTGTGTGACCCCCCCCCCTCATCACTCATGTGTGGAAACAGCCTTGCACAACGGGTCCAGTCTTAGTCAGTCTAGCCTGTGCAGCCATGATTAAGGAGGCAGCATGGAACTTAGAAGCTGTTGTCAGAATACATTTTCTGACATCTGGGAAAGTCTTCGAACTCCACAGATATGGCAGAGGCCATGGAAGGAGTCATCCAGGAACTGCCGCACGCATATAACTTTGCTCTGGAAGTGCAACCCGAGATGAAGTGAAATTGATCATGGAAACGCAATGCAGATTTGGCACAGTGCTCTGGACTGATGTAAGCTTGGAGAACGCTGAAGTCATGTTCTGGTCTGCACCAGGGAAACTCACTCCACACATTTCACGTTGGAAATACAGAGTTGAGAGCAGAAAGTGAATTTTCAGATTCCGGCAGCACCTCGTCCAGGGATCAGCTAGCAAGGAGAAAATGGAGTGAACCATGCACAGCAGTGTGTATTAAGCACTGACTATGCAAGGAAGGCATTGTGAGGGATACAAAGAAGCATACGTATGTGGTCTCCACACTACAGGAACTGGTTAGAGTGCTTTTCTGGAAGCTAATGACTGACTGAAATAGGACATTAAGCGCCACTCCTGAGTGAAGATCTGTAAAGAGGTAGACTAACTTCATGTTGGATGTGAGACTAGGACGTGTCATAGGTCTATTTTTTTTAAAAATCAATCTCATCAATACCTCCTTTATGCTCAGTTGAATCTACTGATTCTGGAGTGGAATTGACTAGTAACCCAGCCCTGGAGTGACCTTCCTTGCCACACAACTGGATGGTGGTTGGCATGAGCCATCTCTCTGTATTGAGCTGTGTGTTCCCCATCAGTAGGATTATTCTACTGAAATGTTCCCTCACAACAAGATGCTAGTGGAATGTCACACATAGGGCTGGCTCGGGACACACTAGCTGAATTTTAAGGATGGGACAACCTTTTCGGAGCAGAGGTTTTGGGTGACCATGAGGTAGTGCGGAAGATACAAACGATACTGAGCTGTCAAGAGAAGAAAAGTCATTGTAGAACACAGCATAAATTTCTTGCAGTTCTTTTCAGGTATGACTTGCTACTCAGATTGTACTCAGATTCTAAAAGAATTACTTTCTCAAGTGTGTGTGAGACTGTCTTGGACTTTTATTGAACAAAACTTGAACAAGGTCTTACTTCATAGGATGACAGTTTTCAGGACAGTTAAGGATCCTACCTCAGTTAAATGATTGTTCTTCACCAAAGAATTACACTTAATTTCTAAAAAGAAGTTTTAGTCATAGTTCCTCATATAAAGCTCTCGTCCTAAGTTGGGATTATTAGTTGGAAAATAATCCATTCATGTGTGTACACAGCTAGAGCCACCCACCCAAAGGACAGCTATAGATGTAGTCACCACAGAATGTTGGCAGAGGTCTTGGTACATTTCTCACTGATGTTTTAAGTTCAGCAATACTGAAAGACAGTTGGATGGATGTATATGGAAGAGACACCCTTTTGCCTCTTAAGTAGGATGGGCAGACCTTGGGGGTTCAGATCCAGCAGCAGCCCGTGAGAGTAGCTGCTGAAGCTTAACTTCCCTCAGAGGAGGTCACGCTTCAGCTAAGAGCAAAGTAGTGGTTGCTTTTTTCTTCATCTCAAACCTCAAGTTGAAGGAACACCTTTCTATTGCATGGTCTTTCATCTGAGATAGTGTCTAGGAGGCTGATAGGTGCTACAGCTAATGTTTTATTTGGTGTTTTGCCTGGTGAGAAAGGCCATCCATCTCCGTCCCCTCCTGCTGTGAAACTCTAACTAAAGCGCTCTCTCTCTCTCTCTCTCTCTGTCTCTCTCTCTCTCTCTCAGGGACTTTGCTTAGCGTCTAGTTCATTTAGAAGTGGGGGCATTTATTACATTAATATTTTTCTCACTGATTTTACCTGAAAAGATCCAAAGTCATGCCTCTCTTGCTTTTACAGCTTATCGCATTCACGTCAGTCACAGCACGGTGACAATTCTTCGAACCCTGAGTGAAGGCTATGAAGTGGAGCTTCGAGGAAGGACAGAGCTCAAGGTATAATGTCCTTTTGTTTTTTGAGTCAACCCACTTGGACACACCTGCTCCTGGAGAGGTCATGGTCTGCTGAAAGAGTTTACCTGGGTGTCTGACTATAATTTGGACAGAATTTCCAGCTCCATTTCTGGTTCCCAAAAGATTGTTCCTTTTTGCCTCACCTTTCATTCCTTTAAAATATGGCTACAGTGAGAAGGATCGTTAAAATCCCTCTGCATTTTTCTGACTAGGAGTTGCATTTTTCTCTCTTAAAAAATTGCCCAGAATTTGGCATTTCAGTGAGCGGCACTATTATTTACATTTTCTAACTTCCATTTCATTTAGTATGTGGCAGTGCTACAGTATTGGGGAGTTTGGGTTTTCTGTCCATCTGCTTGGTGGCTCTCCTTTCTGATTTTTCATCCACAACATTGACCCCCTGTTTACAGAGAGGCTTTATGTCTTTCCCCAAGGACCAGTCAGTTCTGATGAAAGACAAACATTTTATAGTGCCTTTTCTCTGTTAGGACTATCACTTGATCTGGGATTCAGGATTATAGTAATATTCCTTTTTCTTTTTTCACCATTTCCACTGGATTCTTTTCATCTTCCTCTGGGTACCCCAGGGCCCCTGGTCGTCCCAACTGTAAGAGACTCTAGAGATTTGATAATTTAACTCCTTTTTCAGATGAAGAGCCAAGGCCCAAAAAGGTGAAGTAATTTGATCAGGGTCATATAGTCAGTTGATAGCAGAGTCCAGCCATAACCCAGGAAGCCCGACTTCCCATTCAGTAGTCTTTCTATGATACCATTGTCCATGAAAATTATTTCCTCAGTGATTATTCTTAGGCAAAGCAAAATCCGGGCACTGAGTGATGCACAATTTGTTTCTGTCATTTGCATGCCTACCCCAAAGAGTGGCAATTTACATATAAAAGGATTTCAGAAGTCAAAGATTGGAAGGCCTGGTTCTAGTTGATCAATTAATTCCCTTAATGGCTAGTCCTAGATTGTCCCTTCCAATAGATCCTTAATATCTTCTAGCAGGGGGGATGGGTCACTTATTAGGGGACAGAGGTTTCTTTCCCACCTCTGCAGAGAATGCAAAGATAGGATGTGGGGGACGATATTACTTAGGCAATGAATCAAATCACCCAAGGCCTTGGACATTTCTCAGCAGAAGAGGACGAAGGTGGCTTGGCTTCCTGAAGCACTTGCCTGCCTGTATTACTAGACACAGATTCCCTCGTTTAAGAGAGAATTTAAGAGCTGAGGAGGTGCCACTTTTGAAACTGAAAGGGAAAAACATACCCCCATCCCCATGGTTTTTATTGCCCCCCAAATACCAGTCAGGAGCAATCACATCTTTGGGTGGTTCACATACAAAAGCAGGACTACTTCAGAAGGGCCCTTTGCAACGTCACTGTTTCCCCTACCCCAGGGAATTTGGGGGAAGAGGCTGGGAGAGGCTTCCCCTAAGGCCGTGTCAGGCCTTGGTTATTGGGGTGGCAGAGACCTCCTGAGGAAGAGAGATCGAGAGGGAGATACTGAGAGAGAAGAAGAGAGGCTGCCCCAGGGGAAAGGAAGGGCCAATGAAAAGAAGGATAAGGACAGGAAGTAAGACCCACAGAAAGGAAGGGAGAGGAGGGGAGATCTTTTCTGTCTCTGTACCTCTGCCTCCCCACCAGAGGCAGGTATTGGCTATTACCTAGTAGGGACTTGGAGACAGAAGATTCCTTGTCCCTTGAGGGCATGCAATATATCCCCAATAAGACGACATCACCAGCACACTTTAGAAATTCTGATTTAACATTTCCACCACCACCCGCCCCCCCCTCCCCCATCTACACTGTGTTGCTGGAAAGCAAGAATCGCTCTAGTGCCTGGGTCAGAAGGACTACATTTGATGGCCAGCCAGGTGTGATTTCAAAGCTGATGGCCAAAAACATCCTCTCCTTCCAGCTGGCTGATGCTTAAAATTCCTCCATCAGAGCCTCTTCTCTTCAGCTCAAGGCTTGGATCCAGTAACAACAACACTCTTCCCCCCTCTACCCCCCATCCCATTTCCTTCACTGGAGTGATGACGCTTTAAGTTGTTTCTTTTAGTGGGATCAAAGATGTGGATTGGATTGGCTGAGAGAGGAGAACACAGAGAAGTTGAGTAATTGGGTGGGAGGGGGGTACAAAGAAAGGGACCAAAATGAGGAAGCTTAGAGGAGGACACATTTAGAGACAAGAAGCTCATACTCTCTGGGAATCTGTTCCCCTGCCCACTCCAACCTCCCCTTGTACTATACTGGCACAGAATCATCAGTGCTTAACGGGCCATTTCTGCTTTTTTCAATATTTTTCTCCTAATGGCCTGGCGATAAGTCATCTTATTACCTCTTCTCTTACATGAATGAGTCCTGTTTCAGTTACTGTTTTCCTAACAAGTTTGAAGCTCCTTGCTGAGACTTTGTATATATCTAGGCTTATCACATATATTTGCCAGGGCCTCTTAGGTAGCTTTACATTCTGAAAAGATTTCCCCAAATGGTTGTTCTTAGCTGGTTTCTGTTGTCCTTGCCAGAGGTGGACATTTACACACCAGCAACTGGGCTAAGAAGTAATGAGGTTGTATTGACAGAGTCATGAAGGTCAGAAGGTCTGGTCCATAATTCTTGTCCCATCAGTGACTCAATGTGTGACATTGGATAAGTAACTTCATCTTCTCTGTGCTTCCATTTCTCAACATGGAGGCCTCTTCTGACCTGTGATTATCAGGCAGATCATTAATCACAAGCTTTAAAATTCCCTGCAGTTGCTTTTTGGCCTCTAGACCTGCCCCTTGACTCCAGTATGTTGGAAAAGCTATATGGTGTAGAGGGAAGAACACTTAAAATTTGGAGTCTAAGATGTTAACTAGACTTCTTGTTGTGATCATTTCACAATATATACAAATATCGAATCATTATGTTGTACACATGAAACTAATATAATGTTGTAAGTCAATTATACCTCAATAAAATATAGCAAAGTCATAGTAAAAAATAAATAAATAAAATTTGTAGTCTAGTAGGGTTGGGTTCAAGTCCCAGCTATGCCTGCTTATTGACAAGTCATTTTATCACCATAAACCTCAGGGACCCCATTTGCAGAATGAGGTTAATAATAAACCTAGTTTCCACAGTTTTTGTGAGGATTAAATAAGACAGGAGTGCCAAAGTATCTTAAAAGTGTCAGGCCAAAGTAAGGTGCTATTATTTGGGAGGTCTCTGGGACTGCCTAGGGATTGATACTGAGTCAGAGAGTTCGCCTTAGGCTTCAGTTGTTGCATACTTGTTCCCCCCGCCACCTCCCTTCAGCAGACTTTTGAAAGTAGGGTGGGTAAACAGAGAGCTAGGATTCTAAGAATTCTCCTGGATGGGCTCCAAAACCTCAGAGAGCCCCTGGAGCTCCCCAGCATACTCTTTGATTTGGAAGCTTGCCTGAGTCCATAACACTTCCATCCTATTTTGCAACCATTGGTTTTGGCATGCCAGTATGTCCCAGGACTCACCCAAATATCTAGACAATCCTGGCATCTGCAAATCTCCCTTGGGGATTGGCATACTGTCCTGGTAGCCCCTAGAGCTCAAGAAAAACAGTCAACTATGGTTGGGGGTTGGGGTCAAGTTTTGAGAGTATGTTTTACCAAAATGAGGTCCAACGACACCTTGAGTATTCCAGGCACTCAAGGAATGAGAGTGCCAGTTAATGGAACAGTCTATTTACTGAGCACCTGTTCTGTATGAGACACTGTACTAGGTTCTGTGAGGAAAATAAAGAGCTGAGGAAGCAGAAGAGTTGTGCTTCTGTTTAGGGCCCAAGACATGGCCTGATAATTGGGGTTTTTTTTTGTTTTTTTTTTTGTGGTACGTGGGCCTCTCACTGTTGTGGCCTCTCCCGTTGCGGAGCACAGGCTCCGGACGCGCAGGCTCAGCAGCCATGGCTCACGGGCCCAGCCGCTCTGCGGCATGTGGGATCCTCCCGGACCGGGGCACGAACCCGCGTCCCCTGCATCGGCAGGCGGACTCTCAACCACTGCGCCACCAGGGAAGCCCGTGATAATTGTTTTTATTTCATTACACTGTGAGCTCCTTAAGGACAGAGCCATCTCTGTATTCCCAGCCCTGACACAACGAGGGTGGAATAAATGTAAGAATGAGTGATGGGAGCATATTTTCAAGTTGCTCGCTTCTTCTGAAAACAGAGTGGCCCCAAACAGTCCAATTATTTGAGGTTTAGGTTTAGGCTGGGTTGGCTGCCTGTTCGTGGAGGTTGGGCTGTTGTGGTATTCTCTTCCTGCTTGCCTCATGGAGGGCTCGTTCAGAGCCTTGAACCAAATATTTGCGAACGCTTTGAGATTCTCCAGTTAAATGTGCTAATTTTTATTATGGTTGTTGTCGTGATTGTTAAGGGATGGATATATGTGATGTAAAATAGACAATAATGGATTTGATATTTAAAGGGGGGCAAACCTAATTGGAATTTCTAAGTTAAACTATTTAGAACTGTTCCAAATGAGATCTGCCGAGAGTGAGACCATATTTCCGATTGAGTTGGAAACACATCCCATTACTTTTCTCAGTCTTAGTAAACACATTTTTTCCTTACGGATTGGGGGAAATGACAGGGCAGAGAAAAGAGAATTGAAAGGAAGAGAGAGAACCATGTTGTTGAGGAGGGTTGATTGGAAAGAGGGGAGGACAGCGCAGAGGCAGAAAATCTGGCTCTTCTGAGGTCATCACTCAGGCTCTGGGGCAATGAACTTGAGTTTACATTCCCTTCCTCTTCTCAGACCTGTGGTTCTTGACAGTCAACTAATGGGGCTGTAGGTGGAGGCCTCCCTGGGGTCTCTCTCTGTAAGACTACCTTGGCAGGAAGAAAAGAACATTGCAGAAATGCAGACTTCTCAAAGCAGCCAGGAGGCCCTGGGCTTAAGATCAAAGTTGCATGGCGTGCTTTCCATTTCTATTCCCTTTTTGGGTTTTGTGAGAGCCATTGGATGGTGGAGTGTTGGGGATGGAGGTGGACTCTGAATGTGTGTACTCTAGATACAAAAGACAATGGGTTGCCTAATTCCAAAAGACCATGGCAAAAATGACAAACGGAATCTTTGATTGAACGTACAGATGTTTGGTTGCTATGAAGCGGAACTTCCACGTATTCCCAAAGATGGAGCTGCGTGTCAGCGGGTAGACAAAACATCTGGATGACAGCTTGAAATGCTGTTCGCTTTTCATCTGGCCCCTGTGGCAGCTTATGGAGCTTGTCTGAGCCTTAGGTATATATGGCAAAGAAGCCGTGTAGGAAGGAAGACTCCAGCGAGTGGTGATAAGGGGAAAGCAGAGGCAGTTTCTGAGCCAAACAGAATGTTTGCACCCTATTGAACAGAAGGACTTCTTTAGGAAAATTGGTTATAGCACGTTTAAGATTTTCCGTATTTTCTATAATAAGGGCAAAGGCACAGAAGAGACCTTCTGGCTGGTTGGAAAAAAAGGCTTCACGAAGCCCCTTCCCGTGCCTCCACCAGTGGGCAAAGATGGGTAAGTGGAGATCACACTTAGTTAGCTTCGTCCCATGCCCCTCTCTGCCACACTCTCTTCGTTAACTATTTTTGTGTCTCTCCTGCCCCGCAGGCAAGTGGGCCATGGCCTGCAACCAGTGGAGATCGCAGCCTTCCAAAGAAGAAAAGCAGAAAAGCAGCTGGTGAGAAACAAGCCGTAAGGTAATGGCCAGCAGGAAAACAGAGCCCAGGAACTGGCCAGATATTCAAAGCTGGGGCTCCCTTTGGCATGGATGCCAGTCTCAGCCTACATTCTGTTGGCAGAGTGTGATGGAGTTGGTGAATTTCCAAGCTCCACTGAGTTGTGCAAAAACCTTGTGGGGAGGCTTGTTGCAGAGCAAGCTGCATCTGAGGGAGGTCAGCTGCCGCGGCCTTAGAGAGATCTTCACCTCCTCGCTGATAACGAATTTGAATGTTAACGAGGCTGGCCTTGTTATCCAGTTATCAGGCAGGTGCGCCCATCTGTCTCATCGTGAGTGCTTGGGCCTCATGGTGGGCCACCTCTGGTCTTCAGAGACTCACCTCTATTTAAGCCACACAGCAATATTGCCACGACCCCCTTTTCCCAGGATTTATTGGCAAGATCATCTTCGAGGGGATGCTTATGTCATTTCCTCTGCAGGCCCTGCCCCATTGCTTCTGCCTGGCAACTCCTTGACTGCCTGGCTTGAATTCAGGACAATTTCCCTCATCCCTCCTCCCCTACTAGAAGCAGCAACAACGGCCTAATTATCAAGAATTCTCCCCATGTATTTATTTCTGAGGAATCCATTGCTTTATTGGGCTCCTGTCAGTATCTTTTCTCTTCTTTATCTTGCTTTCTTATTCTCTCTTTCATGGAGACACTGACCCTCAGACCCATTGCTCTCTCCACATATCCGTGGAAATCACACGATTCTAAAGTAAACATTAGGGCATCTCCACACACTCCTGCTCCCTTGTCTTTTTAACATGTTCCAGAATAATCGCAATTCCAACAGCAGCTACCAAAGGCATCCACATTCTTCCTATATTTCCACTAGCCTTTGTTGACTTTGTCAGCTCTCCATGACTGCTTTTCTCCTAAGAAAACCCAATGCATCCTCATTTCTGTGATGATCACAGGTACCCTCTATGTGTCGTAACATTTATGCTTCAGAAAGCTTCTGTACTGAACATGTGGCTGCCCTGCGGCCCCCTGCCACCTGGGACCCGGCTCTGTTCTTTCCTCCTAACCAATACAAGCAGATGATCAACTGGGACACACATTCATCCAATCTCCAAGACATTCTTTCCTGTGGGGAAGGAAACACCCAAGACACACAGCACACAGTCAGTCTCGGTCTCTGCCTCTGTCTCTGTCTCTCTCTCACAGCAGGAAAGGGTTTGGAAGCTCTTGAAGGGTTTTCCCTCTGGCAGGGTGGCACAGGCATTGGAGGTACCGCACAAGAACCTATCCATTCCTAAGAATGTGTTGGAGTTTGCAGCAGAAAACACTGCGGCTGACTCGCCGTCATTGGTTGTGTGCTTGGTAGCGCTTTCCCAGCACTGGAGATGGATGTAGCTGAGGCCATTTACACTCACTCATCTGGATCCCCTTGATAGAGGGCAAGATTCCGTGGGCTGTGCATCTGTGGAACGGATTGAAGCCAATTGGCCCCAAAGTGGATTTGACCTCTGATCCTGGCCTCATCAGCACTTGTGCTCTAACCAGCGTGTTAATTGACCACAATGGCATTGGCAGGCTGTACAAATCACAAAAGTCCTCAAAAAAGAGCCCCCTTAACAAATTTCAGAAGGCTTGACCTAAATCCAAGAGCTCCCAGACATCTCACTTACCTTTCATTAAATGTCCTATGTTGATGCCACCGACTAACACCACCTATTCCAGAATGTTTCCAACTTTCTATGAAGTTTCAGGCTGACTCTTAGTGAGATAGACTCAACTTATAAAATACCCACAAGATCTAGGAATGCCTCACACGCACTGCCGCTACCATGGAAGCCATTGAGGAGACACTTGAAACCTTGAGAGAGCATTGTGGTGTCAGACAGGGAGGAAGGAAAGATGCTGTGAAAGGGGGTATAGCTTTGGCGAAGTGACTGCAGGGCTTGCCTTTCAGGCTGCACCCTGCTGCCTACCTAGTAGCTTCTTCCTCCTGTCCTCCAATATCTACCACTTCCTAAAACTTCCTAGAGGTTGTTACTTTCCCTTAAATTTCACCAACTGGGGTTCATAAGCCTCCTCTTCCAACCATAGATATACATTTTGGAGGGTGAGGGGCGATTCATCACTAATATCATAATGAAGGTGAACTGAGCCAGATGCTCAGGAGGACTGGGAAGTTTCATTTTCATCAGGACTAGGAGAAATGAAGACGTTGGCAGGTTTTTTTTTTTTTTTTTTTTTTTTTTTTTGCGGTACGCAGGCCTCTCCCTGCCGTGGCCCCTCCCGCTGCGGAGCACAGGCTCCGGACGCACAGGCTCAGTGGCCATGGCTCACGGGCGCAGCCGCTCCGCGGCCTGCGGGATCTTCCCGGACCGGGGCACGAACCCGTGTCCCCTGCATCGGCAGGCGGACTCTCAACCACTGCGCCACCAGGGAAGCCCGAAGTTGGCAATTTTGAAGAATGAAGGATTATAGTGGAAGGCTTGGGACAAGACACGAGCAATGGATCCCTAGGAGATGTGTGAAGGGTGAAACAAGTATGAGGGTGGAAAAGTCAGTTTAGATTCCTCTACTTTAAAACTTTTGCTTTGGGTTTTCCTTGGACCCAAAGAATGGGAAGAAAGAATGCTTTTCCTTCTGCTCTCAGGACCTAGGACTTCAGCCAGAGGGCTAATATAACTCTGCTTCATGTGGGTTAAATCAGCCTTTGTGTACTGGCCTAGAAACCTGACCACCACATATGTAACACAGTTTCTGTGCAGCAAGGCATTCCAAACTCCAAGTCATTGACTTATAAATGTTTAGGACACATCTCATTAAGAAGTTGAGAATTACCTATGTATTAATGTGCCTCCTCTTTTTTTTTGTTAAATCTGTAAAAACCTTGTAAATGGCAACATTATGCAATTGTAATTATGGAATCCTGACAAATGTAATAATGTTTATTTGTTCAACAACCCAGGAAAGTTTAGCAATTTGCAAACTGCTGGTGGAGTAGCATGATGTTGCAGAGCTTGGAATCATTCGTATTGAAATCCTGTGAAAGGCCTAGGATGGAGAAGGTATACTTACTGTTTTCTCTTTCTCCCACCCAGGAGCAAATGGCTCCAAGATTGGCATCTTCTCTTGGTGAGGCAATGGAGAAGCTCACTCCAGTTCAACAAATTGTTCTGCCTAGGCAAGAAATTAGTGAATGACTATACCTCTGAGGATGATGACCAATGTCTAGGGTTATTCAAGCCTAATTCCACTGTAAGGGGGCCCCTGGGAAGTAACTTTAATAAGCTTCGCTCACTACACAGCTATCACCCAAAGGCCATTTGAATGTGTACTACAATGGATGTGAACCCTAAGGAAGGGCAGAGAACCACCTCCAAGTTTAGTCATTCTAAAAGAGCAGACCCTACTTGGACTAAGATAAGAAGCTCTCTGTTTTCACAGAAAAAAAGTAGCAGGCACTTTGTTTTCTTTTTCATTTCGTTTGAATCTCTAGAAAGTATTTAATGAGCACAATTTACAACTCAGATACTGTGAGATTAGTGCCAGGAAAAAACATCTTCTAGCAAACATACATCTGAATCCCAGTGCACTGTGACCTCAGTTGGCTGGAATGCATAGGGAAGAGGAGGGGGGAGAAGAGTCTGGTTAACTGTGTTGTTTGGATAACTGAGGGCTAAGAAGAAGTTCCTTTGTTTTCTGATTGCTTATTACTCAATATCTTTCCAAAACTGTCATGATCTCTTTTCTTGTCTAAGTAAGGAGAATCTAGGCAACACAATTGAATTGTCCTTGCTAGGTGAGTATCTCACTGGGCCTCAGGGTCACATTCTGAACATGACGGAAGAGATGTAAGAGATATTGTTAGTGTAAAAGATATAGTGGTCGTAGATTGACTTGAGCAATTCCCTTACAGTTTGGTACTTTCCCTCCCTTCCCCTGTCCACCCTGCCTTTCAAGCCCCTACCGCTGCTCTTAAACTAAATCCCTTTGAACATTTGCTTTTACTTTATTCTTTTAGTTTTCCTACTTTCAAGGGGTTATTGGCAGTGGATTGCCACAGTCACATGGACCGAAGCAATAAGGCTTAAGTCACAGGCATGTTTAAAATAGTTAAGCAAGCTTTTCCTCTCTTTTATTATAAAAAATAATCTCTTTATTAAAACAGCTGAACCCAAACATATCAGCCAGTAAAGCAGTTAATTCTTTTAGAACAAGCCTTTTTAAAGAAAAAAATGCCTAAGGTATAATTTGATACCTTTCTCACTAATATTTAATTTTTCCATTATCAGCTCACCCGGAATCTGAGTCACAAGCTCTTCCCAGCATTTTTCCCTCAATCTTCAGTCAAAGTGCCCTTGGACTACTACTCTCTTCACAGAAGCTCACTTCTCTCAGCCTCAGGGTGGTCCGTTTACTATACTAACGCTGTTCAAGAGGATGCAGAAAAGGCTCAAGTTGCCTTTCAATCTCCTCGAACTGAGTTTCTAATCCCTTTTTCTAGACATGGCAGTGGAGGAGGAGACATGAAATATCATCTTCTACTGGTGGCAAGGTTCAGTCAAAAGCTGAACTTTTAAGACTTCTAGAAAGAGGCAAAGCCTGAGGGAAGTTTCAGAGAAAGGTACCAACTTAAAACATGACTTTACTTCTCCTAGAGGAGGTGGTACTGCCCTCTTCTATGAATATGGAAGGATTTTGGGGGCCAAGGTAGGGGGAATGAGGCTGCAGCTGTAGGTGCCATGAATCAGGATTCTCCCGGACATCGTGTAGTGCTTTAGCCCCGGGGACTGTCTAGCCCCTGGGCTGGCCCTGTAAAGTGAGCACTGACTAGCCAAAGTCTTTTAGTAGCCATAAGATCCGCTGAGTGTGATCGCTAGCTCTGTATCGAATCCTACCCTCTAGTTCCCCCTTTGGTATTTCTCTAGTCCAGCATGCCAACCAAGCCTACCTTGTCTAGCCTGCTAGTTCTGTATTGGTCATGATCACATCTTCCTTTGCTTGATTCTATCATGAACCTCTATCTAAAACCATCCATCCTTTCTTGGATTCTTTTCCATTAAGGCCTTCTGCATTGACCAAAACTAAGCTTTCTTCAATTTGCCTTAGTGTTTTAATTATTTATGGAGAAGAAAAACACTCTCTACTTTCATGTACCATTTGATTTATTTAGTGGAGTATAGCCTGATTCTTATATTTCTCTATTCATCTGTCACTAATAACACAGGAGCTTGAGTTGGTGGTTAAGAGGGACCAAAATGATTTTTTCAAAATGATGTTTTCCTAAGTAAACTATATTCTTTGCACAAAACAAAATATTTAGGAAACAACTTAAACAAGGTTTTCAAATAGCTATTTAAATCAGTTTCACCACATCCCTTATATCTACTTGTTTTCTTGTGTTTTGCCTCTACTCAAAATGGATTATTGGAAAAAGAAAGCCAAATGCTGATGAACTTCAAGTTGGGTTCTGCTTACTTGAGGTTGGACTGTACTCTACAAACGTAACGTAACAGAATGGTCATCCCATGGGGGATTATGTAAATCTCTTTAGATTTTTTTTCTTACTGATCTCAACAGCAATACATGTTCATTGTAGAAAATTTAGAAAACACAGAAAGGCACAAAGGACATTAAAATTGCTCAAAATTCCTTTAGATCATTTATTCTATTTTATCCTTCCTGTTTGGGCTCACTTCATAGATTATTGCATGTTATTATAACATCCAGCCAGCCAAAGAATACCTGAAGTCAGCCTGATTCTCAAATTAGTCCACTTTACTTTTATTTTATTTTATTGCTGGCAGTGTTACTCATATGTCTGGTGGCGGAGGCTGAATCTGTTTAGATTGTGGGTAGCTTTCAGTGATCCACTTATTCCTTATTTCACTCGATGTAGCTAAGCAGGAGGAGATAGCAGATGGCTATCTACCTCATCTGTAACTTGGTTTACTACACACAACTACTCTACCAAAACGTGTTGTTCCAAGGACTCCCATTCTGCCTACCTCGTCTTAGACTTAGTATAAACAACTTTATTACCAAGCTACTCATCTCATCACATTCTTGTCCTTAAGCCAGGTGGAATCAACTTGCAAGGAGTGGGAGGTGGCAAACAGCCAAATGGTAATACTTCGTACACTGGGTGGTCACATCTATGTGACATCAGACAATTGGATGTAACTTGAAAACTCAGTTGAATCAAGTAAGCATTAATTAGACAAAAGGCCACAATGGATTGGGCCTTTTATTTTAGCCTCCTCTTCAGCCAAAGCTAGTCGACTTAATCAAGCACATTTCCCACCTGGCTGGTTACTCCTAGCCCATTAAAATAATGGAATCTGTGCAATACGATTCTCTCTTACCCCTTCTCTGGTCCATGCCGTCTTCTCAGCTCAAGATGACTGATAGGTAGACCACAGACATAGACACAAGGTACCTTTTAAAAACCTACAGTACATCTGTTATTTGTATGTTGTTTGGGTTTCTCTGGAGTGGTTTGTAAAAACTGTGCTATCTTGCCTCCTTTCCAGTTTGGATTTGCTGCAGGACAAGCAATAGTGGATCTCTTTCAAAGAGGCACTGAGAGTGACTATTAATCTGTATTCTAACTTTGGCTCACTGCAAATTAGAGTGGCTCCAGATGCCACTAAAGATTTTTCAAAGGTGACCTAATTCCAAGCAAATGAACGTGCGCACATAGAGTTATAGACCTGGCAAGGCCCTGGAGACCATCAACCGTGTTGAAATGTGGAAAAGTATATTAGGGTCCAGAGAGCAGAAGCTATCTTCCTAAAGTCACCATCTAGTTAGTAAAAGAAGAACTGCCCTTACCAAGTCAAAAAGAGATCTGAGTTATCAAGGACAACCCTTGACCCTTAGGAACACTCCTTAGAGATCCTGGGGAAAGACCCCTAAGTGTACGTATGGGCATAAGCTTGGCAGGAATACTTTGGTTTGGGGTGTTTTGAGCTAGGTGACTGTATTGACATCACAGTCCAGAGAGAGAGAGAAAAAAAATTGCAGATTCCTTGGTCACTATATCACCTTTATCATGCAGACAGGATCTCATCCAGAGCCATACATGTTCCTAAGTTGATTTGGCCCGAGTGGATGAAAAACAAACCTCCAATTCTGCCCAGCCTTATGGATTCATTTGTTCGTTGAAAGCACATGGTCTTAGTCCTATTTATAGAATTAAAGTCTCAGAAATACCTGAGAAGAGGCCTGACTTCAGAGGACATCTTAGGAACATTTTCACTGTGCCCATCATCCAAATAAGAGCTCCAGTATATGAGGAGGGAAGTCAGAGGAGAACCAAGCCTGCAAACTTCAAAACGAGATAAGAACCAATTCTGATTACTATTGTTGACAACACCTTTCTCCTCCAGAGCCATGAAATCTGAGTTGTGGGTACAGTTCTCTACCCAGTGGGAATAGTCTGGCCAGGAAGGGACTTTGCCCCTGCACTCACTGGCTCCAGCTACCTCAGGATGATTGAGCCCAGTATGGGAAGTAGTCCCAGGTGAATTTCTCATGACCATGCTTTTCTGGAACGAGAGATCAAAGGAAAAGCAATTGCTCCAAGCAAATGCTTAGAATCTTCTAGGGGACTAGCTGATAGAGGTAGGTTCTTTATAAGTGGCAGTATATTAACTTAATTGGGACATATTTGATGTGACTAAGAAGCAAGACCTGCTTGTTCTTTTGGGTGTCCCTCGGTCCAGGAGCAATCTAGGGTCAGATTAAATTCACTTGGATGGTTGTGAGTCTGCAGAACCTGTCTCATAGGTCAGACTTGGGTTGACTTGGTCTCTTGTCCCCAAAGGACAAATATTAACATGAAATATCCTTATTTATGCCTATGAAGTGCAACACTACTTTAATGGTTTGTAGTGACAGTGTTCCAAAAGGGTGTCAAAAGATGGTTATGTTACTCCAGAGAAGTATATTTTTTCCCTCTCTGTGTATATCTCTATCTATATTTCTGTGTACCTTTCTGGGATTAAAGCTCAGATCTTATAATCTTTTCTATCCTCTTTCTACAGTTTATGCTCTTTCCCCTGACCTTTTCTGATTCCATGCCTTTATTCATGCTTTTCCCTCTACCTGAAATTCCCTCTGAATACTACCATAGGAGGCCAATCCTTCAAAGTCTAGTCAAATATCACTTTCTCCAAAAAGCCTTCCTTTTTCCCACTAGTGATATGTCCCTATTTCTGAAGTCCTGTAATAATTGTACCTATACTTCTTTAAAAGTTATATATTAACTTGTTTTCTAGCTATCTGTACATTTGTCTTGTTGTCTCTACTATACTTCATTCTAGAGAGAAAAAAAAATGTTACAAGCTTCTTGATGGCAGGAACCATGTTCAATTCATCTTTGTACTCTGCACAGTGCCTGACATATATAAAAGGCACTCAATAAATATTTGGTGAATGAATAAATGAATGTTTCTATGCCTCTCTGTATATCTTTCCTCTGTGCATTTTCATCTCTTTTCCTTTTTTATTTAATGTTTTTCCGGGGTTTCCATCCATCTGTCTATCTCTCACCACCCTTCTCTATCTGTATCACTATATAAATATATATATATATATATAATTTAGTTAACCATTATAAAAGTGTATTTTGTATTTGTTGTGTTTATTAAGTTGAGGTTAAATATCTTGCTTCTCATTTGAAAAGCAGTAGTGTTTTTATATCCCCCTCATAAAATTTCCAAGAGGTAAATTAAGTCACATTTCTATTATGCCATTGTTGCTTAACCTTTTTTTACCTTGAGAGCCACTGTCTTTTTTTTTTTTTAACATCTTTATTGGAGTATAATTGCTTTACAATGGTGTGTTAGTTTTTGCTTTATAACAAAGTGAATCAGTTATACATATACATACGTTCTCATACCTCTTCCCCCTTGCGTCTCCCTCCCTCCCACCCTCCCTATCCCACCCCTCTAGGTGGTCACAAAGCACCAAGCTGATCTCCCTGTGCTATGCGGCTGCTTCCCACTAGCTATCTATTTTACATTTGGTAGTGTATATGTGTCCATGCCTCTCTCTCGCTTTGTCACAGCTTACCCTTCCCCCTCCCCATATCCTCAAGTCCATTCTCTAGTAGGTCTGTGTCTTTATTCCTGTCTTACCCTTAGGTTCTTCATGACAGTTTTTTTTCTTAAATTCCATATATATGTGTTAGCATACGGTATTTGTCTTTCTCTTTCTGACTTACTTCACTCTGTATGACAGACTCTAGGTCTATCCACCTCATTACAAATAGCTCAATTTCGTTTCTTTTTATGGCTGAGTAATATTCCATTGTATATATGTGCCACATCTTCTTTATCCATTCATCCAATGATGGACACTTAGGTTGTTTCCATCTCCGGACTATTGTAAATAGAGCCGCAATGAACATTTTGGTACATTACTCTTTTTGAATTATGGTTTTCTCAGGGTATATGCCCAGTAGTGGGATTGCTGGGTCATATGGTAGTTCTATTTGTAGTTTTTTAAGGAACCTCCATACTGTTCTCCATAGTGGCTGTACCAATTTACATTCCCACCAGCAGTGCAAGAGTGTTCCCTTTTCTTCACACCCTCTCCAGCATTTATTGTTTATAGAATTTTTGATGATGGCCATTCTGACTGGAGTGAGATGATATCTCATTGTAGTTTTGATTTGTTTGCATTTCTCTAATGATTACTGATGTTGAGCATTCTTTCATGTATTTGTTGGCAGTCTGTATCTCTTCTTTGGAGAAATGTCTATTTAGGTCTTCTGCCCATTTTTGGATTGGGTTGGGGTTTTTTTTGTTGTTATTGAGCTGCATGAGCTGCTTATAAATTTTTGAGATTAATCCTTTGTCAGTTGCTTCATTTGCAAATATTTTCTCCCATTCTGAGGGTTGTCTTTTGGTCTTCTTATGGTTTCCTTTGCTTTGAAGTTTCATTAGGTCCCATTTGTTTATTTTTGTTTTTATTTCCATTTGTCTAGGAAGTGGGTCAAAAAGGATCTTGCTGTGATTTATGTCATAGAGTGTTCTGCCTATGTTTTCCTCTAAGAGTTTGATAGTTTCTGGCCTTACATTTAGGTCTTTAATCCATTTTGAGCTTATTTTTGTGTATGGTGTTAGGGAGTGTTCTAATCTCATACTTTTACATGTACCTGTCCAGTTTTCCCAGCACCACTTATTGAAGAGTCTGTCCTTTCTCCACTGTACATTCCTGCCTCCTTTATCAAAGATAAGGTGACCACATGTGTGTGGGTTTATCTCTGGGCTTTCTATCCTGTTCCATTGATCTATCTTTCTTTTTTTGCGCCAGTACCATAGTGTCTTGATTACTGTAGCTTTGTAGTATAGTCTGAAGTCAGGGAGCCTGATTCCTCCAGCTCTGTTTTTTGTTCTCAAGATTGCTTTGGCTATTTGGGGTCTTTTGTGTTTCCATACAAATTGTGAAATTTTTTGTTCTAGTTCTGTGAAAAATGCCAGTGGTAGTTTGATAGGGATTGCATTGAGTCTGTAGATTGCTTTGGGTAGTAGAGTCATTTTCACAATGTTGATTCTTCCAATCCAAGAACATGGTATATCTCTCCATCTATTTGTATCATCTTTAATTTCTTTCATCAGTGTCTTATAATTTTCTGCACACAGGTCTTTTGTCTCCTTAGGTAGGTTTATTCCTAGATATTTTATTCTTTTTGTTGCAATGGTAAATGGGAGTGTTTTCTTGATTTCCCTTTCAGATTTTTCATCATTAGTGTATAGGAATGCCAGAGATTTCTGTGCATTAATTTTGTATCCTGCTACTTTACCAGATTCATTGATTAGCTCTAGTAGTTTTCTGCTAGCATCTTTAGGATTCTCTATGTATAATATCATGTCATCTGCAAACAGTGACAGCTTTATTTCTTCTTTTCCAATTTGGACTCCTTTTATTTCCTTTTCTTCTCTGATTGCTGTGGCTAAAACTTCCAAAACTATGTTGAATAAGAGTGGTGAGAGTGGGCAACCTTGTCTTGTTCCTGATCTTAGTGGAAATGCTTTCAGTTTTTCACCATTGAGGACGATGTTGGCTGTGAATTTGTCATAGATGGCCTTTATTATGTTGAGGAAAGTTCCCTCTATGCCTACTTTCTGCAGGGTTTTTATCATAAATGGGTGTTGAATTTTGTCAAAAGCTTTCTCTGCATCTGTTGAGATGATCATATGTTTTTTCTCCGTCAATTTGTTAATATGGTGTATCACATTGATTGATTTGTGTATATTGAAGAATCCTTGCATTCCTGGAATAAACCCCACTTGATCATGGTGTATGATCCTTTTAATGTGCTGTTGGATTCTGTTTGCTAGTATTTTGTTGAGGATTTTTGCATCTATGTTCATCAGTGATATTGGCCTGTAGTTTTCTTTCTTTGTGACATCCTTGTCTGGTTTTGGTATCAAGGTGATGGTGCCACTGTCTTTGGATAGCAAAAATGGTCTCCATTCATGCATTGAAAAGAATCCAATTATTGTTTACTATGGTTTTCTCTTAAGGCATTGAGAGGAACCAGTTTTAGGAATTATAATACCTAGCCAGGAAAAGTGGAGACTAAAGAACTAAGTGGGGGGGCATGATAGCTGTCTTGATATATGTGAAAGGCTACAATGAAGAGCAGGATTTCACTTTGTTTTAGGTGCTCTCAGGAGACAGAATCTGAATCAAATGATGGAAGCTAGAAACATAAGGTCAATATAAGGAAGAATTTCCTAGAAATCAGAGCAGTCCAAAAATGAATGTTTGGGTCTCAAAGACAGTGAGTTCTCTGTTATTAGGGGTATTCAGATAGAGGCTGAATGGCCATGTGGTGGGGATAGAGTAGATGATATTTCTAGGATTGTAGGGGGGTTGCAATAAATGATCTTTGAAGATCTCTTCCTACTTTGAGAGTCTCTTGGTCTATGATTCCCTAACATGCCTACTTAAAAGAGACTAAGGTGGTTTTCAAATTTCAAGAACATATAAAAACAGATCAACTCAAATTAAAAACAGAAGAAAACATTACAGGAAGTAGAACTAGAAAGTTCAGACAGCCCTATGATAAATCACTGTCTTTGACCACTAAGTTTTACTCTGAGTTTCTTGGCAGTTAAGGTAAAAATGGAAGAAAACAACAAAATTGAGTCATATGGTTCTCTGTCGAGAAAAAAAAAAAAAAAAAGCTTGTGAGTTCATCTGCCCAGATTTTTTTTCCTGCCACTGAATTCTAAGAGGAATTTATTATGTAATTCCTTGTACAATAGGTAGTGTTTATTATAATGGACAATGTGGTTTTACAAAAGATACAGATATAATCTTCAAATGGAAATGTCTTTTCTTCCCCTTCGAAAAAAGGGGATGTGTGTAAACTGTCAAATCTTAAGCCGTTTTCTGTCAGAACACTAAGGTATTATGGTTAAGGTAAGTTGCTTTCTGTTGATCTGCCTCAATATGGAGACCCAGAACAGAGAACCTAGAAGAATGGACAGTTGACACGATCCTTATCTATTCTCAAGTGTCTCCTGTATCAAGTGATCCTTTCAATCACAGACAATTCATTGTTGAATTCTCTGAGGGGTCTCTCAAGGAGGATTGAGATTAGGAGCCTAAAGATTTGTGGTCTTTGCCAGTTACTTGCTGGCAAAGGACAATAGAGATATGCATCCTGGTCCTACCTACCCAGTAGGGATGCCGTGAGGATGGAAGAAGAGAAAATTGATGTCGAAGCACTGGGGAAAGTTACAATATCTAACCAAATGTCAGGGATGAGGGATAGTGCTATTGCCACCAGACTGCATCTCACTAGGGCCTAGGCCTCTGGCAGGGCTTTGGTAGTTAGCTACTGGGAAAAGCCAATTTGTGAGATCTGCTATGAAGTGTCATTGCATATTGACAGGGGCAAGGCATTCAACCTCACAGAAAGATGATTTTGTGAAATTAATGAAGCTTTGATAGAGTAAGGACCCTCGTTGTCCAGTATCAGAGTAGGTCTTATTCAAAGACAGTCTAGCAACCAAAAGTAATTTCAAAACAATTCAAATTCTTGTGCTAATCAAAAACCATGAAGGAGATTCAGAGCAGCTCGTTAAATTCCCCTTTATCTCGTGTGGGTTTTTTGGGGGGTTTTTTTTGTTTGTTTTTTGCATCATATTCCACAGGTCTCCAGTGTCTTTCTCTTCAATTTATCCACCCCACTCCCAACGTTCCCTGGACCTCCAGGCAGAGCGATTCTCTTTTCTCAATATTTTCCTCTGTCCAAGCACTTTATTATGTATATTGGTTTAGAATGCAGCCTAAATCCTTTCCCCCTGCCTCTCATGTATTCTTGCTCTCTCTTCTTGATTGTGTATAGCAAAAGGCCAAAGATCAATTTTGCTAAACATAGGAGGGAGAAGTTGGAATGGCGAGAATCCGAGAAAATACAACTCAACTTCTCCTTGATGCACTGGGAGAGGCAGAAGATTGTTAACATCTACACATGCATAATTTTTCACTCCATCACACCA
This sequence comes from Leucopleurus acutus, assembly GCF_964270905.1. Lineage (NCBI taxonomy): Eukaryota > Metazoa > Chordata > Mammalia > Artiodactyla > Delphinidae > Leucopleurus > Leucopleurus acutus. The sequence continues at coordinate 94,954,484 of NC_139148.1, read as the reverse complement.
TGACATGGAAATTTAGTCTGTTCTTCATTATGGACAGATGGATCATCGGAATAACTCACTTTAACTCTCTTTTGTTATTAACCCAGTTTCTCTTGTTTTTCACTCCAACTTATAGAATAGATTTTCCCACAAGAGTTGGAAACAAAGACCTTTGGAAACAATAGTTGGTTATCACAAAACCTTCTTGTGGATGAGGTGAGAAAAGGTAGCAAGCCTGGTGGAAAGGCTGGGGTTCCTCTTGGACTGGTTGTATACATCATTCTAAGAGATGTCATCTTCAGCATGTAGAAGGAGCAAGGAGGAGTTGGCTAAACTTCCCAGTGTTTCCTGTGTCTTCCCTTTGTAGTGCAGCTTCAATATTTGACTTGTGGTATGAAATCCCCAAGCATTAGGAACACCTCTTCAAACAAAAATCCAACCCCAAATTCTAAAGCCAAATGTAAATATTTTGGTAACTGATTGCACCAGTCATTCTTCCCTATTGGTAAAGATTCTGGCTAAGAGAAAGAAAATTGAGTTGAAAGCACCTTAAAGATGTGGAGAAAACATCTTCATCCTCTCATTTATGGCTCTAAAACACTGGCTATAGAGTTAAAGAAATGCCAGCTTCTGTACATTTTAGAAAGGTAAAGAAGTATACACTATGTGTAGATTTCTTCAAGATTCTTCCCAGATTAACAATGTAAATCACTTTAGTAGTCACTCTAACCTTGCTATTTCATGTAAGTCATGGGATGCTGATACCAGATGGGATATGCATTCTGCTTTCATACCAGTATTGGCACAATGTCTAAAGCACTTAGCAAAGGCTCTGGCATGTATTAATGAAAAAGCAGGTCAAGCTTAACGGTGATGAAAATGATATCTATCCTTAATCATCTACCCAAATATCTCGCCTACAGACCCCCCAATATTCAGTTTTCATACCTTGTTTTTTTTTTATGGTGCCAATAAATAGATTCATATAACTTCAAAGGTGGAAGGGACCTCAAAGATCATTTAGTTCAACTTCTTATTTCACAGACTGGTAAACTATTTCCAGAGAAGAAAGTACCCTCTCTTAGTTTGCACAGCTGGTTAGTGGCAGACCTGGGACTAGTGCTTCCTTTCTCTTTGTTTCAGGTGCATAGTTACTGTTAAATTCAAACACTACCTGTCGGCAAAATATCCACTATTGAAAAAGCACCAAGTGTCCTCAGTAACTTCTGCACTTCACTTCAATATATTCTGACCCCTTTCCATTATGAAGCAGACGAATCATTCGTGATTAATTAGGTCTTCATACGGCACTATCATTTCTAGCCTGCTCCATGATCTTGCATTTTCTCCCTTCGTCTTTGGCGCCGATTGAAAAAGCTACACAAACTATTTTTTGGACGAGCTCAGTTGGTTAGTTATATCACATCAGTAGAAAGGAAAGGCCTCAACTTTTGATTATTTAGTCTACACTCTTAAGAATTTCCTGACTTAAACTTTCTAAATGGACTTAGTCTTTAGACCTTACAAGGAAGTAAATCATACTTATGTGAATAATGTATTTATTCAGCGTTCTCCTCCCCCATGGGAGAGAGGCTTGAATTTGCCAATCTATGGATCAGTTTAGGATCACATATCAACCAATTAGTTTCCAAATCCACTAACCCAAATCTTCTGACTGTGAAAGGTTACAACTAGAACAAGAATCTGCTAAGAGCTGCCAGATCTCCCACATAACAGTTTTTCAGACTAACTTGTTAAAATAATGCCTTCATGATATTAGGTTACCTGATTTTAAAATTCCACCTTGTATTTGTGCCAGTGAGTTCTAATTCACTTAATTATGACACTCACCAGAGTGGTATTATCTATCCTGGGAAAGAGAGAATTGAATGTATTCAAAGTCAGTTGTAGGCAATGGCAACAGTAACTTCAATGGAACTGCAGTTCTGACCTGTCCTTCTTGTCCCTTATAAATATAAACTTAACTTCCAGAAGCCTGATTTAATATATTGAATATTAACCAGTAAACAGACTATTACCCAGAGGTCTAATATACCATTCGCTTACCTGACTGCAATAGAACAATTTGGAATAGGCAGTTGTCTAGATTCCGTCCAAGGTGTTACTCGTTAAAGTGACTCATTGGTTAATCTGCATCCTGTGAGATCAGCTGGATATCCATACAGCCTGGTGACCCTGAGAATGTGCTTGGAAGTTTCTCCAGTCATTTTTTTCTTTTATCATAGTGTCAAAGAGGTACTGGCAAATGGGCAATAGTTGGAGTTTCTTTTCTGCTTCTTTTCCAATCCCATCTCTGAGCCAAGGAATCAATGCAAGGATGACACATATGGCAAAGAGATCTGGGAAAATACTCCGTTCATCAGGTCTGCAGAAGCAGCCAGACCAGATATAAATGGCTTCCAGAGTGGAGTTTTGTTTGTGGTAGGGGTGCTGAAGTGATCTGGATTGTCAGTTTATGAGCAATCAGGTAACTGTGGAATTTCCAAAGCATATTTCCACTTTAGCTCATCATCCTTGGAGTAAACATCAACTGTGGCTATTAACTCCAGGCATCATTAGCTTTCTGAAGAGCCAGATAACCTGTCATTTGCAGATCAGGAAATTGCTAATCTATTCCTTTTAGCAGAAGATCTCATCATAATCAAAAGCACTATCACTGTGTACCTACTATGTGGCAGAAACTGTACATACGTGATCTCTCCCGATCCTCACAACAGTTCTGGGAGGCAGGTGCTATTATTAAGTCCAATTTTCAAATGAAGAAACAGGCTCAGAAGAGGTAAACAAATGCCCAAGGCCACAAAGGTGGTAAGTGGCAAGTGGAATCAAAACCAGATTCACGTTCTCCTATACTCAAATGAGGCAAACTTATCCAAGGAGACCAAAATAACATTTTCACTGCAGACTTTGTAAGGCAGTGGACTATTTGGAATTCTGAATTCTAGGAATTTATTTCCCACTTGAGGGAACAGTCTCCTAGCTTTGAGGTGTGGTTCGACAGATACTTGATGGATGAAGCAGCTACCGGAGAACACATAAGGGTGGGGGGCGAGCGTATTCAGCAGCCAGAGGTAGAGTGTGTGCTCCCTGTGTTTTGCCTGGCTGGGTAGGTAGAAATGAGTTCCTTCAGAATGTGAAACAAAATAAGCAAACACAAACCATTAAATCACATTGCTCTTAACTGAAATTTCAGCCTGTTAGAGAGGTTTTGTTTTAAAGCATTAGTCAGAAGAAAAACAATCTACTGAATCAAACATTTTTTAAAGTTTTATATCACTAAAACCATCAATGCTTCAAGACGGTCTACCTTTTCTTACAGAAGGGGCCTCTGATGGATACTGAATACTGGAATTTGGATGAAACCAAACCAGGAACCAAATGCCAGGACTAGCCACACTCATTTGCTAAGCCGTACTTCACCAACTGAAGCCAAATATTCTCACTGAACTGTGACCTGAACCAAAGTTTGTTGTTATTGTTTTTCTTTTCTTAACCAACAGTGAATTTATTCAAACTGGAACCAATGCTGTATATTTTCTGAAGCGACTGAACCCAAACTAACACCGAACTTCAAAGTACATAATCTTAATATTAAACCTGAATTTAATTGATATACATGTTAGTCCAGTCAGTTTCAGTCCTTGACTGATGATGCCACTGAGATCCTAGAGTTAGAGCCCTACTCTGTGTTTAGAGAGCTCAGCTCTGCTTTGACTGAGCAACTCGGTCAAGACCCCTGTGTCACATTACCCCTAAACTCACCCACGTTCTGAGAGAGCATGAGCAATAGAATAAGGTGGAATTGTCTGCTTTCAAATACAATAGGATGCATGTGAATGTCACTATAAGATACGAAACACACAGGGCTGTTTCTTAAACACACCGTGTATACTCTTGCCTCGTTCTTTGCACATGCCTGGAAGACTTTACCTCCACATACTTTAATCTCTCCTTTTTTTCAGGTCTCTACTCAAATGTGACCTTAATGGAGAATGCTTTCTATGATTACCTCATCAAAAATAGCACCCATCATACTTTTCTTCTTCATATTTTTTTATAGCATCCAACACCACTTGAAAAATTATACTTTTATTTTTAGTTGTTTATTCTCTCCCACCACTAGAAGGTAAGCTCCATGAGAACAAAGACTGCTTTGTTCACTGCCCTATCCCAGTTCTTTCAATAGTGCCTAGAAGGTGTTCAATAAACATTTGGGGAAAAAAGAAAAATATGACGTAAAATAATATGGCATAGTCCAATGGACATAACTCTGGGCGTCAGAAGCCCTCAGATATAGTCCAAGCTCTGTCATTAACTTGTGGTCTGGGACAAATCATGTCTCCTCTCTGGTGGAGTGGGACCATTTGATTCTTCTTTACCTAGTTCATGGGGATGTTGTGAGATTCAAAAGAAATGATATAGATGGAAGTCCTTGGAAAAGCAGAGGGTACTAGACTTGTGTATGTTTCCCTTCCGACTGTTGAGGTCAGGTCTTCTGCAAGAAGCCATTTTCACTTGTTTAACCTCTGGCAATTGTCATGTTGTCGCCTTATATTCCTAAACTAAGGTGAGTTCCAGGGGACAAAAAGCAAATAAGCTACTAGTCAGTGGGCCTGGCCAGCCTTACTCCTTGGCAGAATGTGCCTAAAGGCCAAAAGGCCAGTCTAACTGAAGCCAGAATCCAAACCGATTCTCTTTGCCAAAACTTGCGCTGGTCCTGGGAATGAGCTGCACATTTGAAACAGGGACTCAGCGCAATGACCTATTTGGTTGAGCCACCTCATGTGCCGGGCTGGAGGCCCCTTAATCCTTCAGGATTTGGTCAGTCATCAGTCTTTCAAACGGCCGAGGACAACCAGGCGCAAGGAAGTCAGCAGTTGACTTCTTTCCTGGCATCCTGTTCTGCCCTCCTCTGGCTTGCCATGGACATACACTGAACAAGTCATCAGAAGTCACCAGATACCTTGGTGTCCTGGCAGGTATTCACCGGCTCCAAGCCCAAATCCAATACAGCTAAACAACAAGCTGTTGATGAAGTCTCTGAATTAAATTTATGTGAAAGGTGCTATAGTCTGTACATACAAAGATTCTTATTCATTTTCCATCCATCACCTGGGCATGCCTTTAGGGATCGCAGGCTGGCATGGTTACTTTGATGAAGTACGAAAACAAATCTGCTTTCCCCCAAAGTTTCAAATGAATCGACTGCACAGCCATTAGCTAATACCCCAAATGAGACTTACTACTTCATGCTGCAAGAGATTTTGAAGGCGGTAGAGTGGGTGAGAGCTGAGGTTGCCTTGTGAATAGAAGAGAAAAAGGCACATCTGGAGAGTTTTCTGATCTCTAAGGCCTCTGAGTCTAAGATAACTTAAGGGTAGGTTCTGAGATAGGGGAAAGGGGACAGGAAGTAGACTTCTTCCTTTTCCCTGCTCACAGCCCACCGCATTCCAGCTCTGCCTCAGCCACTCGTCCCTTTGGTCTTTTGTTCCTGGGGGTGGTGGGAGTAGGGTGGTGATGATGAAACAAGTCCATGAGCGCCCCTCAACGGCAACTCGTAACCCCTGCCCAGCCTGGGAGGGGCCCTCATTGCTTTGCTTCCAGCTGACCACACCCATCCCTGGCTCAGGGATCTAAGTACTCTTGGCACCTCTCCCTTGCAGGTGTCTTATGGCCTAAGCCTGCCCTCCTTCTTCAACCAGTTTAAATTGGCACCAAAATGACATTCACAGATTAAGTTACTTTAAATATTTTAAATTACAAGAGACAAACATACTTGTTGACAAATTTTCAACCAATACCAATGTGTATAAACTAGAACGGGAAAGGTCCCCTTTAATCCCCCAATTGCCACCCCAGAGGTAAATGCCATAAGTGGCTTGGTACGTTTAGTTCCAGACAATTTTCTATGTACTCTGTGTTCAGGCAATTCAAGCAGATCATTAAAATTTCCAGAGAAATTCAATTTTGAATTCTGGTAATGCCAGACGCTACAGACAACAGGATAATTAGGGAAGGTGAAAAAGTCCTGGGTAGCATGCCATGGCTCTTTGAGACCCCTGCTGGTGGGTGGCAATGCATGTGTTGGATGACTAGTCGGCTGTCCATTAATGAGGTGCTTGCTGAGACATACGTGGGACACCTATACCTCAGGAAGCTGTACTGAAGCAGCCTAGAACCTAGGTTGAGCATTCTTAGCTTGCCCGGCAAACTCTGGGTTGTGCTTGAAGCCAAACATCTATGCCAGCCTGAGAGATAAGATGTCTTCCTGGTGAAGGTGAAATATTGATGAAATATTGAGTTTTTAAATGGGCGCCTCTTACACTGCTGCTTGCTCTGCTCTGGCCCCTCTCCCAGAAACAAAAAGCCTTAGTCAACTTAGTCAATGGAAAGCTCTTAGTAGAAGAGCCTCAGATGCAACGAAGAAAAGTGACATACGTACATGATGGGTTCATGGTTAGGGGTTAACCAAGCCGGTTTACTGTGGAAGGGATGAAGCCGCGTGCGTCAGAGATTTTGGGAATGTCGAAGATCTTTACATTTAGTCCTTCATTCAGAGCACCCTCCAGTCTTTCACCGTTAAGCACTTTTCCCTGCCACCTCCTCACAGCCTCACAGATGTCATAAGCTGTTGTCCTCTTTGGGTCACCAGTGAAGAAGCAGGGAAAGGGTGGAGGTCAGGTACTTAACCTGTGATAAGGACTCCAGAAAACCCAGCAATGGGAGAAAGAACTAGTGGAAGCCAAGTGTCGCACACCCTGATGTCTGCTTCTCAGAGCCGTGTTCAGTAGAGTCAGATTTTTAGCCTGCTTGTAAGTGTTCACTCGTTCACTCCCCACTTCATTTTACCAAGGACCTGAGGAAGTTAGGAGTCTCAGCTGTTCTATCTTACATTAAAAGTGCTGCACAACGGGAAGTGACGCCTCTTTCTCCAATGTGGTTAGCCGCCAAGCAGCCCGGTAGGGTTGGGCTTAGGGTCTGTAAAGCTCAGGTTAGAAAACTCACTGTTTTAAGAAATATGTTGCCTTGTTCAGGTAGGTCCTAGTCTAATCAGAAGGTCTAAAGATCACTGCAGTTTGCAGCTGATAATGTATAGATCCACAGAACGACAGAGCTGGAAGGGGCCAAACATAATATAATCTCCCTACTTTTACCCTAGACCTGGGAACACCAAGGCACACCAAGACACATGGTCTCATCAGACCACAGGCATGTCATCCATCCCCTCCTGTGGCTACCACTGGCCTATCAGAGACCAGAGGGCTTTGAGTCATTAGAAAGGGTCCTTCTCCTGCCTTGCAGCTTTCAGGTTTCCATTCCTCTAAGAGCTTTGTATTTGTCTTCCTTCCCAGCTCTATCATGAGAAGAAATTACTTTTATTCAGACTAGAACATTGAGGTGGGAGGCTGATAATGGTCGTAAAAACCCTGAGCAACTTTCTAACCGCACCCTTTGCTATCATCAGATTCCCCTTTGGGGTGTCCCCGGTGGAACATATTATTTCTTTTAATCTTGCCAGTTGCTAGGAAGATGAGCCTAAGGGTGTGTGAGGTTCACATCACGAGGCAATTAATTTATTAATAATACTGTGGCTACCTTCAGTTCCATTAACAAACAGGCCTGGTGTGTGTGCCTTCCCTGAGGCATCTCGTTAAGCATTTGATAGAGCAGTGATTAGCATTAGCGTCACTAATACCTGACACTGGCTGTGTTCCTGGCATCTGCCCTTTCAGGGCAGGAAGCAAAGTCGAGAAAATAAGCAGTAAGCAGAGAAAATAAGGCGAGTGAGGGGCTAGATATATTACTGGAAACAGGATGGGTAGCTTACACCAGCGATCCCCAGAATTTAGAATTTCATAGAAGAGTACAAATCATTTAATTTGGGAATGGCATAGGGTGGTCAGCTTTTATTTTGTTAAAAAAGGAAAACCTCTATAAGCAAAAATTTCCACCACTTCATTCATCAGTGACACTTAACTCCAAAAAGGTAGCAAGGACAGAATAAATTTAAAGTAAATGTAATTCATAAAACAACCCCTGCATTGTCCTGATTCATCTCATTTCAACACAGACCAGTAGAAACACGGTTATAGACTAGGACTGGGCACCTACTTGCTGGTCTGGAGTGACACTGGTAAGTTTTCCAGAAGAACAGACAGGTATGAGGAAGGGTAGGAAAGTTCTGGGCCCAAAAAGGCAGGAAGATGGAAGGTTCTTTTCACTATCCTTCTGGGGCATGAGGGTGTGCTAAAGGCAGGAATGTCCTATGGGTAGACACGTCGAGGGTTTTCCAGTAACAAACTGGTATAGTTCCTGGATACAGCAAGGTAGCACAAGCAGACTTCCCACAGCATGGCCTTTTACACACCCCTCCAAATGTACACACACTTAGAGGGCCCCCTCTTTTCCAAATCCCGGCTGCCTGCATTATGTATTGATAGGGTGAAAGAGCCTTCTACTTAGCGTCCAAACACTCAAATTCCAGTCCTGATTCTAATACTAGTCAGCTGTGTGATTTCTGGCACGTTCCCTCCTCTCTTTGAGCCTTGATTTCCTCACGGGGATAATGAGGGAGTTGGACTAGACATGTCTATAGGCCCATGTAACTCTGTCATCCTCCCCACGCTACCCCACCCCTTACCCAAGCTGGTCTCTGTTTATTCCATGGCCGCTGCTTAGTTTGGGGTTGATGGAGTCTTTCCTGGTAGCTCATCCCTCTTTTACCAGCAAGTTTATTATCTGGTCCCTGCTGGATTGGTGGTGGAGGCTTCCTCACCCCGTTCTTACTCTTCTCCTGCCCCATTACCAGTTCAGCAAGGTCGGCTCAGGACTGCGTTTCCCCTACTGCTGTGCATTATATCACCAAAGAGTGCTTCATGCTGGGGTCTATTAGCTGAGAACCCGAGGTCACTTCACTAATTGTCCATGGCTCTCTGGCTATATGCTTTTCCTCTAATAGGCCAATTTGTCCATTTGTGATAGACAAGATTGCCTTTGGTCCAGAAACCCTTTTAGAGTGGATGACTCTATGATCCGGATGCTGCTTCTAAGCCTAATTGCTGTCCTCCATTAGATATTGCTGGAGCTGTGCTATCAAGACCAAAAGGAGTAGAGAAAGGGGGAGTTCAAACAGTGGAAAGAGGAAGGAATAAATGTGGTTGAAACAGAAGGGTCCACTCTTCCAAGCATTATTTTCCCCCTCACTCTATACTCCCACCAAAGGGCACTGATATACCTGAATTTTCACCCCAGCTCTGTCACTTATTAGTTGCATGATCTCTGGGCAATTTTCTTAACCCCTCTGAGCTTCAGTTTCCCACAATTGTAAAGTTGGGAGGATGTTTATACAGATTAGACGAGAATATACATATAAAGTAGCACTCAATAAATGGTAGTTCTTGCAATTCCTTAAAGCAGCTCTGTGGAGCTCCCTATTGCTATTTAATGAAACCCTTACTGCCCTGCTGGGCAGAGCTGGCTAGTCTCCCTAGCTAGGCATGCCTATCAGAAAACAGGCCAGTCTCTTCAGAGAGGTGAAATATATACACCCAGGCTGACAGTGACAGGCAGGGAGCCATCTTCAGCCTACGTATCAGAGAAGAGCTCACTGTAAGATGCTCTAGGCCTCACTACATCCTGGGGAAGCCAGACTGAATGCTTCTGGAACCACTTCGGGGATCACGGATCTTCACTAGGGCAAAGTGAAGATTGAAAGGGTATCTATTTCCTACCTATGTCTGGCGTATGGTGTTTTAAAATTTAATTAATTTTACATTGAGGTTTAATTGACATACATTATATCAGTTTCAGGTATACAACATAATCATAATGATTCAGTATTTGTACGTATTATGAAATGATCACCACAGTAAGTCTAGTTACCATCCATCACCACACACAGTTACAGAATTTTCTTTTTCTTGTGACGAGAACTTTTAAGATCTATCCTCTTGGCAACTTTCAAATACGGCATATGGTATTTTTAATCCTGACAGCACTGTAAGGTAAGCATTACATCCGTACTTTACCATTAGAGAAAGGGGCACAGATTAGTTTCATGTGTTACTGTGGCCTTGGTGATGCCATGCTCTACGTATTACATTAGCTTTGAGGTAAGGTTCACGTCCACAGCTAGCTAGTTACATCCATCACTTCTATGTGTGTGGGTTAGGAGGTAAGGTACTTCCCTAGGGGCCAAACACCAAGATGAAAAAGGAGGCACAAAACCACAGACATAAACACGGGCAGAGACAATATTATGTGTTCACCAAGTCCTGTTTAATTTTCCTCTTTCTGGGCTCACAGGAAGGTTATATCTCCCACACTTCCTTGCAGTTAGATGGGACCCATGTGACTGTGTTTTGGTCAGTGGTATGTGGAAGAAGTGATGTAAACTACTCCCTAGGCTGGCCGTTAAAATATTTCACGGGAACCTTCAGCCCTCTCTTCCCCTGCCGCAAAGAGCTTGGAGCCCCACGTTGCCCAAGTTGGAGGAGAGCCCCTGATGACTCCCATCAGATTTTATGTCCATGTGAAATAAACTTTAGTTGTGCCAAGTCACTGAGATGTAAGAGTCTATTTGTTATTGTCACATAGCTGATCTTATCCTGACTAATGTATATATCAGTCATATATAGTTAGAAATATATGCATACTCAAAAGAGTAGGTAAAGAAAGAGAGGACAGGGGAAATGGTTTGGCCTGTCACACCTGGGGGAATAGACGAATGACAACACGGATGGGAGTAACACAGGTTGGGGAGGCAGTGCAGGGGGTTTGTGAAGATCAAAACAACCTGAGGATGCCTAGCCCTCTAAGCTTCTTGTTTCAGGTAAGAAGAAACCTTAGATTAGGCTCACATGTTAATCGCATCCTGGTTGAGCAGGTGCCGATAGTCAGCAACCCCTTGAGCTAAAAGCCATTTTGCAGATCATTTAGTGTGTTTTCCCTTAAATCTTCCTTAGAAAAAAGGAATTTTCCTGTTTTATGTCCTAAGAATAGACAAAAAGAAGTCTCATCTGGCTGGGTACCATGGGCCAACCCATTCAGGTTGTCCTCTTGATCAGAGGCCCCAAATGTTACACTGGAGAGTGGTCTCTACATGTCATGCCAGGTATGCACATCTAGCCCCTGAACTGCCGAAGATCTACGCTGGAGCAGCTGTCCATGTCTTCCTCTAAGCCTGGGCCATTGCCTGCCAGCAATCCAGGCTGTTGCTTTAAAGTTCCCCTAAAGCCCACATGCTACAGTTTAAGAGCATTTCCTTTCGTGCTGTTGTCAGTAGACATGGGGAATGCCTATTACCCATTCTGGCTAATTGCCTCCACCCAGCTTAGCTTCTCCCCTAGGATGCTGAGTTAACTGCCTTTCATTAACCTAGGAAAACTTCCCTTTTTGGAAAGCCTCCCTTAGTGAGTATTCCGAGCCTGACAGCAGCTGTATTCCTTCCAATGTCTATGGAAGTCATTGACGATTTTACAACTTCTCGATGAAGTCTGAAGAGGAAGTGAATTCTCAGCTAGGTTGGGCCATCCACAGTCTCCCAAGGGACTGTAGAGTGGCTTGAGGAAAACCTCATCCTGGCCTATTACAACAGCGCTGTCTTGCCAAAGTACACAAAACCAGCCACTGCGCTCTGCCTCGAGCTGAGCCCGAGCAATGGAGGGCAGAGTGCAAGAACGGCAGGGCTTCCCTGACCTGACAAGTCAGGTGGCCAGTCCTCAGGCCAGTCAGCTCTGTGCCATGCAGGAGTCACTACAGCCAAGCGAGCACACTGGCTTCCACGCAGCCGTGCTGAATGCAGTGCAGACTTCCAAGAACTGCCTTTGGTTTCTGATCCTAAAAGAGGTACTGAAATGAGATATAAAGAAAGGATGAAAGAATGAGAGAGGGAGGTAGGAAGGGGGGAAGGGGAAATGAAATGAAATAAAAGGAAGCAAACCTTGCCTCTGAGTGTTTCTGGGACATGACAATGAGCCGTGTTGAGATTATATCTGCACATAGCTAGACAACCAGAATGTGTGTGCCTGGTAAATTCAGAGCTCTGGAATTATGGCAGGAACTTAAGAACCAGGAGGCCCTCCCTGCCTTAGTGTGCCTTCTCCTGCTATCTAAACATATGCAAAAGGACTTTAGGACAATTCCAAGAAAGCATAGCAGATGTGAAGTAATAGAGTCCAGGTGGATGTACAGAAGCACTTAGATAATTTCCCTCATGCAACTTAGCACCCCAACCCGGGCATGGACCACTGGCTTTCTCAAGTCCCACTGTTTTTCCTATTGGCCCAAACTGCTACCTGGCTCCACCTTGGGGCCAGCCATAGTCTTCCTCTTGCAGCAGCTTTGTGGAGCTCTGATACCTCATTAAGGTTGCTGGAGAAACAACAGACGCCAGCAACCCAGTATCCATTACACTCAGTACAGCAGGGGAGACTTTAAGGCCTACATTATGAGGAACTGTGTTGTTTCTGGTGTCACTGAAAGGAAGTAGCAGGTACATCTTCAATGGATAGAGATGAAATAAGCACATTCTCTGAAGACCTGAGGGCAGGGGTGCTGGAACAGATGTGATTGTTTTTTCTTCTAGATCTCTTTCAGTTCCAAAATCCTGTAATTAGTACTATCATTTAAAAACTTTTATTTAGAAAAATTTAAACTTGAACTCTTGCCCTCCATGATAAGGGCATAGTTCTGTTCAGCTTCCCTGTAGTAGTCAGCCTGTTTGAGAATGCTGTGTGCGTGTGTGTGTGTGCACGCGCACGTGTGTGCATGTGCACGTGCTCATGTCTCTATAAGTGTGTGTCTGTTTCTTTCCAAAGACAAAAGATTCCTGAAGAGTTATAGAGACCCACCTAAAGGTGCCCCCCATCCCAATCACCCTCAACCCACCCGCTTGGATAGGCTCGAACTCTAGGGATTCCTGAAGCCAGTGTACCCTCCAGCACACACTTGAAATTGCTCTTTATGTTGCCTTCCACCTTTTACAAGCGCTGTCAACAAAGCCATCAGGGCTGAAAGGTGTCTGAAATAAGCAAGTAAGCAAAATGACCTGAAGGAAAGCGGGCAATGGGATGTAGGGCATTGCGCCTCTTGGATTAAAGTTGTTTTTCCTCTGGGTCTTTAAGAAGAAGGGCATTGAGGTGACAAGGTCATAGCGTAAGAAGGGACTTTGAGAAATAGAGTCACATTTAAACCACCCCAGGCAGATGCCACAGCACCCCTATTTTTTAAATTTCTTGACAAATTCCCTTAATTATTGTTTGTAAGTGCTCCCTTTTGGTTGACTTCTATTCCTTGTGCTACTTACTTCTTGGTTCGTGGGTGATGATGTAGGTAGTAATGAGTCGGCTGTCCTGGGTGAGGCACTATGCGGTATACAAAGGAGGAAATCCTCCAAGATGTGGTCACCCTCTCTGCTTACTAGAGAATCTGGGTGCAGTTTGGACAGCTCAGAGCCTCAGTCTGAGGGAATGACAGGCCAGGCTAACAAGAAGTAGCAAGGGGATCCCACTGAGATGTGCGACACTTGCCCAAGAAATGTTCAGAACCGTCTTCGCTCTCGCTATTTCTGCGTAGTCCTACAGGAGTCCTCGAGAGTCAGAGCACTTCTTTGTTTCCTGGGTACTTCAGAGATTCCTGGCACAGCTAAAGAAAACCAATCGAGAAAGCAGCTTCTTTCTCCTGCTTGTCTGTAGAGGGGTTATTTTCAGTTCTCCGCACGTAGCTTGGGGCCCCCTTTCTATTAATGCTCTGCATCTCAGAGGAAATAGGGATTCTTGTTTGAATGATAGGCCACGTGTTTCCACTTAGCATGTGGCAGTCAACTATTGTTCTCATGCCACCTTACTGGTGGTGGAAGCTGTGTGGATTGGGACCTGTTAGTGACATTTCAGAGGAGGGGTGACAGAAGCATTAGTTTGTCTAGCAGCATCCAAGCTGGGACACAGTGTGAAAAATAAAAGAAAGTGCAAATATATAGACACATGCACACACATCCACACATCCACAAGGTTCTGGGCTTTTCTAACCTCCCCTCCCTAGCACCCCTCCCCCCCCCCACACACATAAACAGCCATGGAAGCAAAGCTTGGCCTCCCAGATGTACCCAAATAAGAGCTGTAGGGCTCATATCTGGAATAGCAAACATCAGGATTAAGGAAGTTAGAATCTTCTCCTCTCCCACAGATGTTCCTCCAGGCAAGGTCATCCCTAGATAAAAATAGGGCTATTAGGTTCCTCTTCTTAGTGTTCTCCATGCCCTGTGCCCAACTTGCTTGGCCTCCCTGCCACATCCCACTAAAGCACTCACCTGTCCTCCACCTGCCTTCTGTCTGGTGGCTCCTGCGGAGGCTGGCCTCTCCTCCAGTTCTTCCTGGCCAGCATAGCTGTGCAGGTCAGAGAGGCAACCTGGATGGAAAAGGTCAGCAAAAGCTGAGAGGGCTGTTCGTGCTTCTGTGCTCTGTCCAGACTCTCCTCTGCGGTCAATCACCTGTGGCGCCTTCACTGAGGGAGGCACTATGGGTTGTGGAAAGAAGGAGGAGACAGGTTCTGAGCTCAGGAATCTCACAACAGAGCTGAGGAGGAAGAGGCTAACATACTCACTGGAGACTGAAAAACTGGATATAGTGGTGGAGAGAGAATTGCCAGCAACCTTCTTGCTGAAAGAGCCGAGAGGGCATGGAAGCTTCCGGGTGAGCTAGAAGAGCTTGGGAAGACTTTGTGTAGGACGTGGGAATTGACCTAGTATCCAGTGAGACTCACCATCGAGCCCCATACTGTGACGGGTTGGCGATCAGCTCTGCCTGGGTGTATTGGGGTTTGGAGTTGGGACAGAGGGGTGTGGCGGGGAGCCATAACCTAGAACTCTTCTAACTGCAGTCCTCCTGTGGTTCTCTTCCTCCTTCGCTTTGCCTTCTGCACCTCCAGCTACCCCTCCAGGTATCATCTCCTTGAGCTTGGAAAATTCACCAAGCAGCAGCTGGAAGCCAGGCATTGGCTGCTCAGACAACATTGGCTGGATTTCAAGTTGCTTTCAGACCATCACGGGGGGAAATCTGCTGTGCTCTTGCCCATTCTAATCAAGACCATGTGCTCTGGGCCCCATGGAAACATAATTGGTGGGATACGTTCTCCAATAGTTCAGCTTGCGGATTCAACAGGAAATACAAACTCAAGGTGCTGAGGAAGGGATGCTGGCTGCCTGGGCTCAAAAGCAAGTCACCTGGGTTCCCAAGGGGATTGCTTGTCCTCAAAAGAGAGACGCTGTTGCGCCTCTGGAAAGGACACAGGATTCTGACGTTTCTCTCACTCCCTCCTCCCCTGAGAAACACAAGAGCTTCTTGTATCAATAGCAAGGGGAAGCTAGCATGGGAACCGTGATCTACTTCAAAAAGCCTTCAGGGTACACTGAATGAGAAGCTGGGCATTTCTGCCAACAACTGCTGGCCAGAGGAGGCCCGGGAAAGGCCAGGCGTTTACTGAAGGGACCTCTGGTGTGGTGGGAAGCTAGGGACCTGGGCTCTAGCCCCAGCGGAGCCATGAATTCCTTGTGTGATCTGGGAGCGGGCTACTCTTCCCCCTGCTTCTTTTTTTCCCATCTACCCTGGGCCCCAACTTTCAAAATGAGGGAACAGCCTCCTCTCTAAGGGCTTTGGCAGCTCTGAAATTCTGTGCTTCAAAGTCCAGCTCTTTAGGCAGTGGACAACACTTGAGGGAAAGCAGCCTATGAGAAAGCTCACTCCAGGGGTAACTTCATGCACAGGAGTAGTGGATATTGTCTCACTGGCGTGATTTGGCATACCCTTGCCTTGCCTAAAAGTATCCCCTCATTGATGGATCAAGAGCCTCTGCTTAGTCTGGTCTCCCTTCCTTTGGGATAGTCCCAGCTCCCATGTCATTTTCTAAAACACAGATGATCTGTGTAACCCCTTTGCGTGAATGCACTAATCAGACATACTTCTCCCTAACTGGAGGATAGAGAAATAGGGAGAAAGTGATGGGGGAAGGGTACAGCTTTGGAAAAGTGGTTGCCAAGGATGCATATTTTCCTGCCTTACAATCTTACTTGGGGACAGCCCTGGAGTTTCTAGTCTTCTTGTTGTTGTTTTGTTTCCAGAGTGGATAAGGAAGTAGAGAGTTCGTACCTCCTTCTAATTATACCTTATTTGGAAAGTCAGTTTTCAGAGATGTTGGCTTATCCCCAGTTGGATTTGCATGAAGAGAGGCATCAAATCACAGGGCATTCCTGCTGCCATCAAGCAGCATTATATTTACGTTCTCTGTGAGGGATTTGGAAAGACCTTTAGCAATGGAGAGCCTATGGCCCTGTGCTCATGCATTTCCATTAATTAGACCCCTTTGTCATCATCAAGTTTCTCTGTTAGCTGAAGGTTTTCATGCTATGATTTGCAGGAGACATAGGGTTTAGTCCTAGCTCGCTTCTTACCTAAACTTGTGACCTTGGCAGAGGTCATTTAATCTCTGTTTGCGCTAGGTTATGAACCACGCAAGAAAAATGGTCTTAGTGGTTCACAGTTACACTTGGAAGGAAGGGCAGGCGACGGGGAGAGAGGGGCAGGTAGAATGAAGTAAGTTGGGGAAAGGAATGGCGAAGAGAGGGAGTGGGTTGTTTTTTAATTAAAAACTCTATCACTGAGCTTGATCACCCACCTTATTCTCTAGCCTTGGCTCTGTGTGACTTTCGGCTGTTCGCTAAAATCAAACCCACCCTCAAAGGACAAAGATTTATCACCACTGAGGATATTGAAAAGAATGTACCGCAGGCTCTGAACTCAATTACTAAAGAGGAGTTCCAGAAAACGTTTTGAGCAACGGCAACATCACTGCACTAAATGTACAGGGATTTAGCCTCCCAAGGTGCTAGTCTGAAGGGAACACCACTCTTTTGGATGTGCACGTCCTAATATGCTTGTGAAAAAGCAGCAGTCAAATTACATTATGGTCATATTTCAAATTATTGCCTGTTTCCTCTCCTTTCGTTCTCAATGGGGATTGGCGACAGCTAGTTGCCAAGTTTTGCAGGGAGCAGCT
Organism: Leucopleurus acutus; assembly: GCF_964270905.1. Taxonomy (NCBI): domain Eukaryota; kingdom Metazoa; phylum Chordata; class Mammalia; order Artiodactyla; family Delphinidae; genus Leucopleurus; species Leucopleurus acutus. Next base: position 94,937,435 of record NC_139148.1, on the reverse strand, counting down.
GAAAGCCATGTGGGATTTCTACCCGAGCTTGTTCCGTACCTACGGCTATTAGTTTCCCTTCGCTGTACGTGCAATAAAACTGTACCATAGGAAACTGGCACTTGTATAATGCTTTATGCTTTTCAAGGCAGTTTCGTATCAGATAATAATCTCCTGGAGTGAAGGAACCCCATCCTATTTACTTTTGAATACCCAAACCCTAGAACAACGCCTCACCCATAACACTCAATAAATGGTCATGGAATGGAATAGCTAACCTCTCATTTTATCCTTGAAACATCCTTGTAAAAAGGCAGACAAGGTATTAATCAAGGTATTACTCCTATTTTACAAGGACCCAGGACACAAAGAGTACAGTGTGTATGGGGGTGGAAGAAGTCTACCATAGTATTCAGGAACATGGGCTTTGGAGATAGTTCTGGATTCCAATTTGGACTTTCCGCTGATTAGCTATTGACCTTGAGTTAATCGCTGAACTTCAGTTTTCTCAACAGAGGAACAATATCCTCCTCAACTGAGGATAATAATAGTTTCTACCTCCTAGGGTTATTGGGAGGATGAAATGTGATCATCTGTGTAAGGCACTTAGCATAGGGCTGACGTAGTAAGTAAGCATTCAATCAATCAATTCATTATTTAGTGAATTGTTTAGTTTATACAGCTAGCTGGTGGCAAAGCCCGACAAGGAATCCAGAGCTAACTTTAAGTGTCAAATTCTTTGCACAAGACAAGGTAGAAATGAGTGTGAGATAAAGTGGCCTGAACTCTAGAGATTTGGCTAGCAAATGGAGTACAGAATCTCCTGAATGCCCTTTGTGCTTCTTACACAAGGGATCTTCTGAAATGGATGTTCAAGACCATTTGCACCTTACAGAAATATTATCTCAGGCTTGAAGGAGATCCTTTTGTGACTCAGTCATTCCAACCATGGAAGCTAGACCCTCTTACAGTTCCCAACCTCCCTGAGAATGGAGGCAACTATATAGATTGATAGATAGTTTGTAAATACATATACACATACGTACCCACACACCCACACACATACATTTTTTTTTTTTTTTTTTTTGCGGTACGCGGGCCTCTCACTGTTGTGGCCTCTCCCGTTGCGGAGCACAGGCTCCGGACGCGCAGGCTCAGCGGCCATGGCTCACGGGCCCAGCCGCTCCGCAGCATGTGGGATCTTCCCGGACCGGGGCACGAACCCGTGTCCCCTGCATCGGCAGGCGGACTCCCAACCACTGCGCCACCAGGGAAGCCCCACATACATATTTTTAAGTAGCTGAGATAAAAACCAAGTAGACAGAGTAGCCACTGATTATAGGATGAAATCTGAGGCGGCATCTCCTTGCATTCCAACTTAAAATCCCATGGAACGGAGTTAAACAGAGGCCCATGTTGGCCTGTTTCCTGATTTCAGAAACATAAATCCAATCAACTGAAATGCCTCCTGTTTATACTGGCTACACAAGGCCCCTGAAGACTTTACACAGGAAGTCATTAAAATTCCTTATATTCTCCCCAGTTAAAGGCGTACCCAGTGAAGCGTCTTCCCTCTTCCTTCTATCCAGAGGAGATCTAGGAATCTAGCAGCCTTCAATACAGGGAAATACCTTCTCTCTGTTTGGAGACTTCCAGATTGTCCCATTTGGGAATCTTGAGTGACAATTTCAGTGAGCTACCCAAGGATTCTTGGCAGACCCAGGAATGGCCACTTATCTCTGCCTTCATACCTGAGAAAGCCCATATTCTCCCCTCACAGGGCCTACTCAACCTGAGTTCTCTCTCTTTTTTTTTTCCTGTCCTATAGTCACACCTGAAAAAACAGGGCCCTTACTCAGGCTGAGAAATACAGCCCCAGAGAGCCACAAACCTTTCAGTCTTCAATGTTCAGAAGACCAAAGGACCAGATCTCCACTTCTGTTTGGCCCTTCGAAACCCAAAGCCTGAAACATCCTGTTCTTTCGCCACATCTGTTTCTTTACCATACAGCTGGAGCTGCTCCAGTGGGGCAGAAGGATGAGTTCAAAAATACCCATCTTAAACTTTATATGTGGCTTGTCGTCAACCTACAAGGAGAGCTTAAGCTAAAGCGTGGCATTCTTCTCATTCCTTCTTTTCTAATTAACAACATATGCTCTCCACTCCTTTCCCTCGCTCCCCTGCCAGGAGCTCCCCCCTTTCACAGTGCTAAAAGCCCAAAGATACTTGCAGTTCAGGCCAGCAGGAGCCCATAGCTTACCCAGGTCTTTTCTTCTTCTGTAAGAGGAGTCCCAAATTACTTCTTTCTACGCACCAAGCTGTTTCCCGCTCAACAGATTTTCAACTTCATCCTGAAGAGACAAATATAAGGGCATTTGTGGTTCTATGCCTCCTTGGGTTTGATAGATGCTCCCTGTCCTAAGCCCTCACACTGAGTACAGAGTTGGTACAACCCTTCCCCGAGTTGGTAGTTTTGACCTCATCAGCCCAAACTTACATTTTCTGGCTCTCTCCCAAGCTTCCAGCACTCCCACTTACTCCCTTCTTGTTCTAGCTATATTTTTTTAAAAGAGCATTTCCCCCAACACGAGAGAGAGAGAGAGACAGAGACAGAGACAGAGACAGAGACAGAGACACAGAGAGACAGACAGGCACATGCTTAACCCCCAAAAATAGAGCCTGGCGACATAATTCAACGGGGAGTTATTCGAGGACTTAAGGATCTTCTTCATGACCCACAGAGCCCATAGCCTGGGTGACTAACTCCAAACCCTCTAATATGAGACCCACATTTCTCTGGGCTCCCATTTTATACTCACAAGATCTCCTAAACTCCAACTTGGCAAAGAGATTTTGTGCTTGGCTATAGACCTCCCACAGAGCCAATGCCTGGTGAGGGGCTGAGGAACAGCTATTCTTAGGTCATACTCAGATCTCTTCTTAATGGACGCACAAATAAAACCACGGACAGAAATATGACCTGAGGGTTCCCAGACCTCAAGACCACCCTTGGAACCCACAGGAAGTCCCCTGCCTCTATACGCACACATGCAAAAAGCCTCCCTATAGCATAGAGAGTCCACATGGGAAACATCCTCCCTCCACCTCAAGGGGCCAATTGCCTCTGTTAAGTGTGTTAGAGTAACTAGGTTTTGCACCTTGTGACATATATCATGGTCTCCTCGGTTAAAAGGTGACACTCATGATGTCACAGCTGCAGGGGTGCTAGTGGCTAAAGAGACACGTACAGCCAGCTTTAACCCCTATGAATAGGCCAGTAGAGGAAAAAAATATGGCATAGAATGACATAAAGAAGGAAAGAGGACAGTATCTCAATATATTCCACAGGATCTGAACAGCCATGCCTAGAGGCCGTGAGTTAAGGCCCACTTCTACTCCATGTGCAAATGGTGTCTGCACTAAAGCTATTATTTGCAATGCCTCATACTTTTTGACTGACAGTTGGCTTCAAAGTTTTACTCATAGCAAACCATCCTATACTTTCCTTAGCCAGGTATAGGGTATTATATTGACGGTATTCTCCTTCTAATGAACATGGGATTGGAATCATGTTGAGGATGAAGATTCTCAGTGTACTGAGGGGTAGATTGGAGACAGGACTCCCAAGAACTAAGGCCTCTCTCTTCCGCTTGTGCTATTGTTGGGAGTACTGGTTCAGGGCTCTTACTCCGTAGAGCCCACGTGAAACGTGAAGTCCACAATGTGGCCCCTATAGCAAAATTTATTGTCATACCAGTAAGTGAGCTTGACAACACGGTCACTGAGGGCCATGCTGGCCCAAGCAACAAAGATAGAGGAGTAGGTATCACTGTTAAACTCACAGGAAACAGCCTGATCCTCTGTGTAGGCCAGGATGTCCTTCAAGGGGCTGTCCGGTGCCTGATGTCATCATATTTGTCTATGTCTATGAGAGACATGTTAGGGGTAGAGACACAGAGGCCAATGAGATTCCCATTTAGCTGAGGAATGACCTTGCCTACAACCTTGGTGGTATCAATGCTTGTAGGGATGATGATTTGAGCAGCACCATGATCCACAGGCTGCGGTTTTCCAGAAGGGCCATCCACAGTTTTCAGTGTAGAATTAATGGTGTGATCTTGAGTCTCTCCACGATCCCTACATTGTCAGGGGTAACTACCCTTGACCAGGGTACCTAGAAGTTCGTGGTACAGGAGGCAATGCTGGTAATATTTAATCAGTGATCATTCTTCTCATGGTTCCCTTCCCTTACAAACATGAGGACAGCTGCAGAAGGGAAAGAAATTATAAACCTCCAACCCTCAAGTGAGCTCCAGCCTTCTCCAAGAGCAGGAAGAGGCTAGTGGACTCCACAGCAAACACCAACCTGTTGGAGAAATGTGGTTACGGATATTTTGACTAACTAAAATGTTCAAATTAACTTCCAAGGCTAAATGTTGATTCATTAATATATAGCTAATATGTTACCAAGTTCTGATGAAACAGAAGCAAACAGAAAGCGTTCAGCACCCCATGCATTTAGTAAGTTGTAAAAGAGCATGACTAGGTCAATTGACTCATTTCTCTCATACTGAGAAAATGGCATGGCTGCTATAACATGGTTGTATTTTTAAGGTCACCATGAACAAGCTACTGATAAATCACACCTGACAACCCCACAACAAATCAATGAGAACTAAACAAGCTTAACTTTCAAACCAATAAACAGAAGGATGGAAGAGGTGTCATTAAATGCAGCCTTCTTGGAGGCCAACATTGGAGGTGATGGTAGTAACTTGAGAAGAGATGCATGCTCTGCTGGCCCTTTAGCGTTAGGGTTGACAACTGATGGCAGTGCTTAAGGTAAAGGAAGACGTCAGCATTCTCCCAGGCCCCATATTAGAAGCATATCACTTAACATATGCCTTATCCACATAGCCTATCAATTACCTAATCTGTTCTTTCAAAACGTCTCCTGCCACTGTCCATCAACCTCTATACCCTCTTCCATCAGCCTAAGTGAAAGTTTTTCTCCATTCATGATTAATAATAGCTCTATATGAAATGCCCAAGTCATGCTAGACACTGATCCAAAGAGTTAGGAATACACTGAATCCTGTGTTAGAGATAGGATATCGGAATGATTATTCCATTTCCCAAATGAGTGCCTCTGCATTTCCCAGAAGGAGAGAAAGTCAAATGTTTCTTCAGTGACCTGTGTATGTAAGAGATGACTTGGTTTCCTGGGCAGATAGATTGCCATACAGCGACTCAGTGTCTGACCAATAAGCTACCCTTTTTGATGGGGTCAGTCATTCCCTTTATCCCTAGGACTTGAGTTGTCAGAGAGTATATCACTGAACTTACCAACAAAGAACTTGGAAAGAGTTTCTATAGTACTATGACTTCTGTCCAAGCTTACCTCAATTAGTCCTTACATTTAGTTGATCAAAAAATAAGTATTTATAAAGTACCTGAGGGCAAAGCATTCTGTTAGGTACAGTAGAGTGGCACGAAGTGTAAGATGTAGCCCCTACCTTGGGATAGTCTATTGAGGAGGAAAACCTTATATGAGGCTGGTTGAGCAGCCTTCATGGAGTTATGAGGATTTGGCATGGAAAAGAATTGGAGAGATGGAGGGGAAGGAAGGCATTTAGGTCCGTCCAGAATTTTACTGTTTTTGGTCTGAAGCCTTCATAAGACTCACAGTATAAAGTACATATAATGTGCTCTTAAAAATAAACTATCAAGATCAAAACAGAAGTTAGAAGGCTTTTTTGAGTTTCAGTTTAAGAAACATTTTCCAGTTGTTTTCATAAAAGGGATTGTCAGTCTAATAATACAGTTGGATTAATAGTAGTGTCTAAAATAGTTTTAGTTCTGATTATTAAATGATTGGCAGAAATAAAGAATCCAGTGGTTATGAAACTGCCTGGGTCAAAACTAAGCCACTTACATCTTCTAGCATTACTCTAAAGTTGACATTAGTTAAAATGATCACCCAACTCTCACCAAAATTTCCAGTGTGTTCGCTGGTAACAAGAATCCATCAGCTCAAAGGAGTGATGGACCATTTTTTTTTTTTTAGCACAGAAGCAGGTGCACTGGATTAGTGGAGCAGATGGAATCAGCCATCTCGAATGGCAACAGGTATAGTTTGGGAGCAGGATATTACAAAGGCTTACTGATGCCCACACAAGGCAAGAGTGACCAGGGAAACAAGTCTATACTTTCCCCCCAGGTATCCACCTGACCTCTTCCTCTATAATAGTGTCTATATAATAATGTCTCTTTTAGACACTATTAATAATAGCCTGTATTATTAATAGTATCTACAATAGTTTTGGTGCTGATTTTTTAATGATGTCACCCCCTCAGAGGGATCTCCCTGGCTCTCCCTATATAAAGTCAGACCCTCTGTCACTGTCTATCTTCTCATCCTGTTTCATAATTATTTGAATATACGCTTATTGTCTCTTTCCCCATTAGAATGGACTCTTCAGGAAAGCAGGGACTTTCTTGCCTTGTTTACTGGTATATGTTCAGCTCCTAGAACAATGGGGCCAATAAATATTTGTTGAATGGATGTCATAACATTTGAAAAAAGCCATATATCAATAAATCCCAAATAGGTGATTGGACATTATATTTTAAACCAATGATCTCATATACATTACTACTTGCTTTAGAAATGGTTTATGATGTGGGAAGGCATAAAGGCACAACTTCCTATACAGTCTCACTCCAGTTCCACCTTTTCCATGAAGTCTTCTCAGGTAACTCCATTTCTTTTTCTGACCTCTGAATGCACGCTGCTTAATGTGTAACTGTCCTTTGTGTATAGAATTTATCTGTAAGTTCTTTAAGAATGAGGATGATATCCTATCCTTTTTACCCTATATTTTCTATCATGCCCAGCACAGCACGGGGAACATAGTAGGCACTCAAAACATTACATGACTTGTTGATTGATTCCAGATGGGGAAATTGGCAAGCATAAGCTGTTACAAACGAGCTTTTTTTCTGTTTTTCTAAGACAACCCAATAATCAACTGGTGTTAAAGACATTACTCATAAATCCTAACAAATCATTTTAACTATAAAGGTAAATTTGATCCATCTGCTTCTGCCCTGGGCTATGTGGATTACAGTGGGCTGGGCAGCCGGCAAAGATTGCTTCATGCCTTGCCCTTCCCAGATTTCTCCTTCTAATCAGTGAATGTTGCATTCTTTCTGGAATATGAAGATATTAGAATTCAAGCTGATTTCTGGAGGCAGTATATTCTCCAGCCCTGGCCTTCGGTCAAGAATATACTGGTGTGCGCTGGGGTTTTTTTTTTTTTCACCAATTTCAGTGACTTTTGGGAGTCCCCAAACCCAGCAAGAGACTGCTTCATTCTAATTCATCCTAGAGTATTCTAATACAAACTGGGAAGTGAGGTGTTTCCTAAATTCTTCTGATGACTGTCGGCTCCCGTGGTACCTTGTGCCAAGCCTACATATTCCTACTCAGAAGGTATACTTATACATCTTGGGATGTAGAGGGTTTCCTTCTCAGGGATGGTAGCCTGCTAGTAGCACTGGCCAGTTATGTGGATCTTCAGTGCTGTAACTGACCTGAAGTAGAATCCAGGCTCATTGTCATACTGTTTAAGATGTCCTCTGCTTGCTCATTTCATTTCAAAATGCACCTGAATCTATTAGCCTCTGCGATATTCTCTGCTGAACTGAGTTGAGATATGGATTTCCCTTAGGTCAGCCTGCTTTTAATTGCAACGTTTCTTACAGCTGATGATAGGGACCAGAATCAGCATTCCTACCAGGGTGCCCTCTGTCTTCAAGGCCAGTAACTCCTAACATTTTTGGAGTAGCGACAGTCTATTTGATTTTGCTTTTTAAAAATTAAAAAAAATTTTCTTTAAAATTATTTTAAAAATTTTTGTTGGTTAAAACTAACATACAATATTATATTAGTTTTAGGTGCACAACATAGTGATTCAATATATTTTTTTAAAAGCTTTATTGGGGTATAATTGCTTTACAATGGTGTGTTAGCTTCCGCCTTATAACAAAGTGAATCAGTTATACATATACCTATGTTCCCACATCTCTTCCCTCTTGCGTCTCCCTCCCACCCCTCCAGGCAGTCACAAAGCACCGAGCTGATCTCCCTGTGCTATGCGGCTGCTTCCCACTAGCTATCTACCTTACGTTTAGTAGTGTATATATGTCCATGATCACAACAATAAGTCTAGTTACCATCCATCACCATACAAAGTTGTTGCAATATTATTGACCATATTCCCTGTGCTGTAACTTACATCCTCATGGCTTATTAATTGTATGAACGGAAGTTTTTACCTTTTAATCCCCTTCACCTACTTCATCTGCCCCCCTACCCCACTCCCCGCTGGCAACCACTGGTTCGTTCTCTGTATCTATGAGTCTGTTTCTGTTTGGTTTGGTTTGTAGATTTCACATATAAGTGAAATCATATGGTATTTGTTTTTCTCTGTCTGACTTATTTTACTAGCACAATACACTCCAGGTCCATGCTACAAAGGGCAAAATTTCATTCATTTTTATGGCCAAGTAATATTCCACTGTGTGTGTGTGTGTGTGTGTGCGCGCGCGCGCGCGCACGCGTGCGCACGCACGTGCGCACATCACAATTTCTCTATCCATTCATCTATTGATGAACACTGATTTTGCAACACTTCTGCTTCGTTTGTCTTCTCTTGGGAAGAGTCAACTTTTGGCGGACAACATTAATGACAGTGGAAGAAGTAGTGGAAAAGAAGAGGAATACTAGTTGAGAAGTCAGTGGGCTCGGGGTCTAATTCTGCGGCTTAACAATGGTTCTTCAACTGAGTTGTGACCTGAGAAAATCACTTGCCTCATTTGGGCCTCAGCTTCATTTGTGAAATGAGGGGGTTGGACTAACTAGATTAACGTTTCCTAAATCTTGCTGCCTCTTAGACTCACTGGGCAGAAGCACCAGTGGGAATTAAAAATACTAATTCTAGGACTGTATCCACCCCTGACCTACTGAATTAGAGTATATCATGGTGAGTATCTATAGTTTTTTAAAGCATCACCAGTAAATCAGATATATGTATACATGGTTAAGACTAAATCAGGGTTTCTCAAACTTTAATATACATACAAAATCACTTGGGGAAATTATTAAAATACCTGCCCTTTATGATTCAGTACGTCTGGGTTGAGGCCTGAGATTCTGCTTTTCTGACAAGTTCCAAAGTGATGCCCATGCTGAACTTTGATGGTTCTCATCTGGGGACATTGCCCCCCTCACCAAGTAGTGTTGCCAGATAAAGTACATTTTCTAAATCTGGGAATCCTATCCCTAGGGGACATGTGGCAATGTCCGAAGACATTGTTGGTTGTCACAACTGGGGATGGGGGTGGCTACTGGGATCTAATGGGCAGAGGCCAAGGATGTTGCTCAGTATCCTACAATGCACAGGACAGCCTCACCCTCCAAGCAAAGAATATCGGCCTAAAACATCAATAGTGTCAAGGTTGAGAACCCTGGTCTAGATGATCTAATTTAAAGTTTCTTCAAATGTTTACATTACTGCATATGATTCTGGTATATAATTATAATAACGTCATATATTTTGATCAGTGATCAATGGTTGCTATCTCAGAATTTTCTTCCCTAGCCATGTAGCTTATCACAACAGGAAATTTTCTAATAAACTTTTCTGGAACTTTCCAACAAAGCTTTTATGTTTTTATTTCTCCAGGAATAACAACTGAGCATTGAGAATAGGAGAAATGTTGAGTGTCAGAACCTGAAAGGCCTTTAGTAATCAGTTCACTCAAACCCTCTTAACCCACAGATGGAGAAATAAAGGCCCACAGAAGGGAAGTGTCCGGCCCAAGCTGTGTTGTTTTAAGGAAATTCTCCACATATCTGAGGCTGTTAGGGTAATTAATTGTTTATAAAATGTCAATAGTACTACCTGCTTTTAACTGGCACACATTCTCAAAATAAACTGGATAAGGAGATACATTTTCCTCTCATTTGAAGACCACCACCTCCCCACCCCACCTCTGGCTTCTATTTCTATCCACACATTGAGACTGATTTTTCTAGATAGCTAAAGTTACCTCATTCACTGAATACACTCATTCTGATATGGCAGGCTTTGGAAGAATTTGCTTTGGCTTGTAGTGGTAATGATAATAGATATTTATGGGGGATTTACAATTGTTGGGTGTTGTTATAAGGGCTTTGCCTGGGCTAACTAATCTCACCGACCCTTACTTCAGAGATGAGGAACCTGAGGAACAGAAAAGTTAAGTCACCTGCCCAAGGCTACACAAATAGTAAGTGGTAGAGTCAGGACTTAAGCCTGACAGTGGGATTCTAGGGTCCATGCTATTGGCCATCAAACCAGACTGCCTCTCAGAGCTTGCAGTTTTACTAAGAGCTAGGAGTTCCTTGAAGGAAGGGAGCATGCCATTTGTCTTCATATCCCCTGAGATTAACACAATAATTGGCACATATTAGGAGCTCATTATTTGTAGGTTGCATGAGTGAATGCCAAGATTTGGTGCTCTCAGCAAAGAAACCCACAGGCAGGTGAAATGAGTTTTTGCTTATTTCCCTTTCCACAGGTGTGAGCAAGAGTTTGCACAAGACTTAACTGCCCACTCTGTTGCCTGAATAATTAGAATTTTTGTCTGAGGCAAATGGTCTTTATGTCAGGGAGGTACAGTGAAGACAGTCAGATCTGCAAGGAGCTATTCATCTGTCCTAGGTAAAATGTTAGCAGGTGGGAATGCTCCAAAGCAAGGCCAAGGGGTTCAGCCTGGGTTCTCCACCTGGAGGGCTGATGCCTCCATCTCCCGCTGCCTTTGATGCCGTTTCTAGGCTGGCAGCTGCCAAACCCAGACTTGAGCAAATGAGCCTATAAACACAGCGAGGAAGATCCCTTTCTTCAAGAAGCGCTGTGACAAGAGTTTGGTTAGGACTCAGCTCAGATGTTCCTCCCTCCCTTTATGGAGGCAGATCTTATGGAAAGATCATGAACTTTGAAATCCAAAGGACCTGGAGTCTCACTCTGTTTCTGCCACTTTCTACCTGAGTAACTTGACCTCTATTAGCCTCAGTTTTCTTGTACTGCATGGAATTTTGGGGAAGATTCCAAGTTAACTTCCCTGTCACATGGAAGGCTTTCAACAAACATTAGCTCTCTCTCCTCCAGCAGATCCAGGACTCTCCCTTGTTCTGAGTCTTGTGGAAAGAGTATGATTCTCCAGGCTGCACATAGTTGTTCATTGCTCTTTATTCCCTTTCCTCCTTCCTTACAGCAGTAGAATTGCAAACCGATATCTGCAAGTTGGCCCTGTGATGTTGAAACCCAGGAAAATCCTCAAGTCAAAGAATCCCAAGGATAACAATGGTCAGCTAACTGCTGAAATGTGGCATCATGGTGAGTTGGTAGAAAAAGTAATTGTATAAGTCAAAATGGTTGGAGTGACCTTAAATGTGTCCTTGGAGGAACTTTCTGCAGACATGTTGGTTTTCTGTACAAAAGGATTTGCTGCCTCAGGGTAGTCACTGGGACTACCTTGGCAACTGGGAAATGGAAGAGCAAAGAGGAAGGCCTCAGTAATAGAATTCTGCATCCAGAGGTAAATTATATCTCAAGTACTCAGTCATTTTGAACCAATATTGTTTTTTCAGACAGAAAAAGTACCACCAGGAGGTAGAAGCTTTTTCTTATATGAATACAGAAAAGCCACCCCACCCATGCTTTCCCCCTACACATGGATAGAATTTCACCTTGTTCACAGATGCTCCTGCGTCAAGCATTTGCTATCAATAAGTTTTTAAAACCAAGATTTCTGGTCTGCATGTGAGTTCAATTTGTATATACTTCTGTGATCTGGAGAAAGAACTATAGACTTTGGGCTATAATAGGAAAGCTAGGAGCAATAACCAGAAGATCAGGGTCTTCCCAACTTGATAAGAACATACTCCATCTTTACAGGGACAGTTACAAGAGGAAACCCTTAAGAAACATTTGACTTGTGGCTTATAAGAACACACTTGTCCTGAGCTTTTTGCCCAGATCTGCCACTAACTAGCTTGGAGACTTTGGGAAATTCACTTTTCTGGGCCTCAGTTTCCAAAGTTGTTACAGGAGGGGGCTACAGTAGACAATATTCTTCTAGCACTCATACTTGAGGATTCCATGGGAGTGCCAGAGATAGAATTGGATGTTGACCTTAGAGTATCAATAGCTAACTTTCTGTTCTTCCGGTACTATCAATATGTCACTGACCAAGTTTAAGGGAAGGAGTATGGGGGAGGGAGAGGCAGAGAGCAAGGCCTGTTTGCTGAGACTACACCATGTGTTTTGTATTTGCCTAGATTTACACGTGGCCTAAAGCCTGTTTGTTCTGTGCCTGTATTGTTTCAACTTCCCTCCGTTTCATTGGTTCTATAAATTGGCTTTAACCCAATTCTCTCTGTTTTGGTCATTAAATTTCAAATTGGTTCCTGGCTTTGTGTACAATCCCCTTCTTTCTTTAATAATAGAATCGATCTCACTCCCCAGAGTGATGGTTGGAAACTTGAAAGCAGGCTAGTTACTGTTCCTTCACTGTATTCAGTTTCCTACCATTTACCTTCCTTTGGATTTTCTCTTTACAGCAGTGTCCAGCATCTTGGGCCTCAAATTCCTCTCTGATGGGCTGAGACGTCTTATGTTTGAGGAGGCTGGGTAATCCAGTGCCCCTTGGGAATATGTTGTTAGGACAGCCACAGCAAACAAACCTAAAATGAGAAATTGAACCAAAGCAGTCTAGTCCTAGCCCAGTGAAGCTCTTCAGTTGGTAAAAGGCTCTTGACACTTGCCAAGAGCTGAAAGGGTCCCACCTTACCTGAGCACAGAAGGGAGCTGTATCTGATGCAATGACAGTTAGTCCTGCCCAGAGATGTGCTGGTAAATGCTTAACAACTGGCTCTGTGGTGGGGGGGGAGCCCCGATTTGTAGTGTTTGCCAATTTCCATGGTGAAAATACTCCCACCATGATTGATTGTAAGCTAACAGCATGACGTCACTAAATGTGGAATTGGAAAGCAATGAACACCCAACTGCATCTACGATAGGCCCACACAGCCCAAAGCTGCCAGCCCTGGGTTCTCCGGCAAGGACTGGGGAGGAGAGAGTGGTGCTTATACACTGTCCTGTCTCTCCAACCTGCTCCTTGGGAAATAAGCATTAGAACTGAGTGTAAAACATCATATACTTTAAAATCTCCAGGAGGAAAACTCAGTCACATCATGTCCTTCCCAACATGTTTCTTTTTTCCTACAATTTAGCTCAGGGTAAGTTTCATTCCTGGGTCCCCAAAAACCTTTTAAAGAAGACTCCCTTCCTGTTTAAGTCTCTAGAAAGGAACCTGCGACATATCCAGATAATGGAGACTCCTTTCTCGGTGCCTAAAGAGCTCAGAAACATGTGGTTCGGCAGAATGCCTAAACTCTGATTGTATCAAGAGACCGATCATCAAATTGATTGTCTCACAGTTAATCTGATCCACTTTGGTTACCCCAAACCTGGGTTGATCATTTGATAGATATTATCAGATTTATTTATGTGTGACTATCCAACCACTTGCTTCGTAAAGGACCCCAAATGGTTTCTCAAACCTATCTTATATATAACAGCTAACATTTATTGAGTACTTGCTATGTGTCAAGCTTTGCTCTACGGGTTTCATATGTAATGTATAATCCCCCCAACAACTTCTGAAGGAGGTACTACTATTATCACATTTTATACATGAAGAAACTGAGACACAGACAGGTGAAGGACCTTGCCCAAGGTCACACAGCTGATAAGTGGTAGAGCTAGGATTCAAACCTTGGCAAGCTCAAGAGTCCTTTTATTGAGCCACTATACTAATGTAATCTTACCATAGGCACAGAGTTTAATTAAAACATTAAAACTCTCCTAAGCTTGAAGTCAGGAAAGATGAGTTCTGACCCTGGCTCTGGCACTGGCTTGTGAGACCTAGGGAAATTTCCTCTATTTCTGCATGCCTATGCTATACAAATGTCAAGAGAATTCGATAGAAAATTCTGGAGCCATGAGCAAACTTTTCAAAAGGAAGTTGTAGGGATCTAAGTTGTTACTGTTTCTCAGTGTCTTTCAAGGATCTCATGAAAAAGATTTGCTTTTGCTGGCTATATGTTTTGCAGTTTGACCCCCATTGTTCTCCTTTCAGTCTCTTCAGGAGAAAAGTCCTTAGAAGTTAGACTTGAAAAAAGTCCAGGAGAGCAGTCAACTCCTTGCTTGTTCAGGCAGGATTGCTCTCCGTTGACACATCCCGTGTGTTTTGGTTTAGCGTTTCCAATCTTCTTCCCCTGAATACTTTGCTAGGAATTTTCTCCAAATCTTTTTTTTCCTCTGAAGAGTCTATATGTTATATTGGCTTATCCTCTTCCAATTTCAGGCCAGACAGAACTGTGAAGCACTGAGGAACTATTTTTTCAAAGCTGTACCCATGCCCATTCCTTAGCACTATCACCACGGTTTCAGGGTGCTAAAATTTATATGTACCATGAAGAAAGAAAAGGCTCTAGTTCTCAGGAAACACTATAATTTGGGCTGTGCTGGTGGAGAAGGAAGCCCCTAGTAACTGGGGCTGTATGTGGTTATTATTGCACAAAGTAGGGAGTGGTGACAGGAAATCCACACTGTGGCACAAATACCAATGCTAGTAGGAGACTCAAGGAGAAAGTCAATAGTCTACAGCACTTCCTATTCTCCTCCCCTGCTAGAAAGATTCATGGCTCCATGAATGATCTGAAGTAGGGTCCCTACATAAGTTATCAGCCAAATCGAGACATTCTTTAGAGTGCTGTTTGCTGAATCAAGTCAATAGGAGTAAACTGGACTGTCTCGGGCAAACTAGAAAAGCTAGTTTCCCTATCCTGGAGATAAAGCTCTCTAAAACTTGATGGTGTGGATTCACAGTTGAGGACCCTACTCTAGGCCCATGTTGGACATCACAGAGTGCCCACAGTTGCCCAGGACAGCACAAGGAGATGAGACAGCTCCCTGGGCCATGCATCCAACCAGGGCATCAGCTGGGGGTTTTGTGTTCGTGTTTTGCAGTGTCTTCTCAGATGAAATTGCCGTGCTGATTGCAAAAAGGAAGAACAATTAGCACATTCATTAATTAGAATCTTGTTTTTAATTCTACTGTGAAGAGTAATCTTTTGTTAACTTGAATGAGAGCCTAAGCTTACCCTAAGCTTTAATTATAGTGTTATTATTTTAAAATATTGGCTGGCCCTGGACCAAGATGCTAGAGTGTTTAAATTTAAGTACTCCAGAGGTAATTTAAACATGTGATAATTTACTGACGGGTACTAATGACCCAAAGGAATTCCACATTGTTTAGTTCAAACAAATGATTATGATGATAACAGACCCTGAAGTATGCTAATCACATTCTTTGCCAGGGAGCATGAGTACCTGTAAATGGATGTGTGTCTGTTTGTGGTTGCCTCTGAGCTGTCAGGAGAGGCTGCAGCATAAGGGTGTTGGAGACTTGCAGCCTTTCAGGTAGCATGACCTTGTTTGAGTTCCTGCTCTACTATAAGCCACACTAACTGCCTGACTCTTGGCAAGTTACAATCTCCTCTAAGTTTTAGTTCCTCAATTGTAAAATGAGATTAATAATACCCCTCTTGGAGGAGTGTTTGTGAGGATTAAGGAGCCAACATATATAAAGTGCCGGGGACATAGTAGACTCCTGATAAATGGTAGTAGGAGGATTACATATCTATGTAAAATCTATTCCATTTTACATAGATATCTTATTTGCAGTTGTGTATTCTTGTGTATACCTCCATGTTTAGATTTTCCAGGTGTCCGTATCTGACTTTGTATCCATGTACTTACCTGGGTATATAGATGTATATTTTGGTATTTGGTGAAATGTATCTCTCTCTGTATCTGTATGAGTGCAGTAGTCTTGGTATGCAGCTGTATCTATGCATATACTGAGTGAGAGTCTGTGTGTGTATGAAGGAGATATGCCATATCTGCATGAATGAATGTATATCGCTGTGCTTTCTGTAGTTCATGATCTCAGACTAGGCTGTGAAGCCCACCTTAAGCATGACTCTTCCATTTCCAGCAATACCTTAAATTCTTTGGCCTTGATTTCATCCTTGTTTAGGTGGTCCAGGTAGTGGAGGTGGTTTGGTTGATTCCTTCTTTTATGGATTTGCGAGTATGCGTGTGTGTTAGAACCAATAGCTCCTTAGGCACAATTAGCTGCTTCCTTTCTCCTGCTTCCTTTTTTCTTTTCCTGCTCCTTCCTTCCCTTTCCTTCATTGTCTGCAACCTTACTGACTTTTCACCCACTAACATCAGGGGGAGGAACACCTTAAGCAGGTGGGACGGCAGTCCTTGACTCTGAAACAAACTGTGAACTCATTCAATGGGAACTCAAATTTGGGCCCCTGTGTGTTGGAGAAGCAGATTCGCATGTAAAAGGAAGAATGTAAAGGTTGGAGAATCACCAGAGACAAACTGAGAGGCAGGTGCTTACCTTTGTGGTTTGATCTTAGAATAAGCATGAAGTCCTCTCCACTGGCCTGTCATAGAACCTGAAAGTCCATAGAACCTGAAAGTCCACCATTAGGTCCTGTGTCTGGCCGGGCTTTTCCCTGTGTTGTAGACACAGCTCTGCAGCCAGCTTTGTGGCACCCCTGTAATATTAAAGTGTGCCAAGGCTCCGTCCCACCTGGTGAACCTATATTCTCAAGTTCCAAAGAGTTTTGGGAACCTCCAGAACTATTCTGCTGGAACTTAAATTGTCACTGATGGGAGGGAGGCATTAAGGACAAACAATTGTTGCCTTTCTCCTTCTGCCTTTCCCTAATTTCAAGTCAACAGCCCATTATCAAGCACTGACCACATGAAGTCCTTAGGTTGGATGTGGGGACCAGATACAAAAAGATCATCTCTTTCCTCTCTCTCTCCTCTCCATCTTGCAGTCTTTACGCTAAGCCCTCCTCATTGCTGCTAGGAGCAAAGCAGATCAGATAGACCAATGACAAACTGTGTTGGTTATCCTTTCCCACGAGTTTTGGTATTTTAAAAGAGGGCCTGGGGACAGATTCATGAATTCCTCCCCACACTTAAGCAGTGCCCCTACATTCTGAAATTAATCTTCTCTCTGACAATGGCTGGAGCCAATCGCCCATTTTGTCCACGGTGGAGACCATCTATGTGGTAGTGAGGAAGCATTCTGATTAAATTAACTTGACTTAAGATGTGAATGATATCTGGCTTAATGTGTTTATTTCCCAAAATAAATATGCATTTCGAAGGGGAACTTGTTAAAAATAAGTAACTCTCAAATGGTAGGCGTTAAACAGCAATATGGGACCCTACAGGCTTTCTGGGCCTCTCAAGATATAGCATATAAGCAATTAATGTTTTCTTCCCAATTCTCATAATATGCTGATATTCACCCAGTTCTTCTGGCGCTCATTTTTGTTTTCAACAAGCCTCACAACCATGCTGTGATGATGCAAGATGCCATAGGCATTCCCTTGACATAAGGGCTGCTAGGCTCCATGGAAGGGCATGAATCACCCTGGAGGTGTGGTGGAGTAGGGGTCGCAAGAAATCACCTCTACCTCTCCTCCCTGTCTTCTTCTCCTCTAACTTCTACTTTCTCAGAAAGCAGTTTAACGACCTAATTTTACTTGGTGGTCTACGGAGTAGACTTCTCATTGAACTACTTTGCTACTCTCTATTTAATGTATATGACAGAGAAAAACACCAATGATCAATATGTGAGTCCTAGCTTCACTTATATTGTTAGATGTAATATATTATTAATTTTTACTGTGTTCTTCTACCTTCATCAAGATCATTAGTAAATATTAGTAAATGTTACTGCATTCTAATTTACACATATGCATTTACATTTTGCATTTGTATTTCACAACAGGGACCTAGCCTCCGTCAACACTTTTATACCCTAATATCTGTAACCAAAACCGAGGATTTTACTTAAGCTACTAAATTAATGCATTGTACAATAGCATTATGGGTAGAATTCTGAGTTTCAGATTTCTGAGCTATTCGTTTGTACAGCAGACATTACTCTCTGTTCAATCTTTGGCCAGAAGAAATCCTACCAATGTAAAGAAAAGGTAAATGTACTTTAGTATAGGTGAGGCAATGAGGGCTAAGTACATGATCAGGGAAGGGAAAATAGTTGTGTGTATTTCATGTCCAGGCTGAACCAAAAAACCTGTCCGTTGGCCAATCTATCTTAGAAGACTGGAGGATTGATGGGATTTCAGAAGCTGTTTAAATGATGGGAAAGACCATTTGACTGCCTGAAGGAAAAGTATTCCAGGGAGAATATATTGCTTTGGAAAAAGTTCAGAGGTGGGAGTGAGATGTGCCTGCAGGGAACCTGAAACAGGTGTGCCTTCACAATGAGGTGTAACCATAAAGTGATGAATGTGACTTCTTTTGATACAAACATACCAGTACTTTACATCCCCACAGTGTTGTCCTCTTCAAAGCAGACATCTTGAGAGTCTAGATTCTTAATGAAGCCCAACATACCTTTAAATATTCTCTTCTGGTCTAGCCTTCAGAGCCAAACGTGCAGACTGTACCCATTCCTTTAAGAGAGAAAGTGGAAATAACTAGCTGCAATGTAAAAGGGATCTGAAGACTGGAATATGACTCATGGCTTCCTAGCCACCACCTTTAATGATCACTTGGTAAGCTGGAGAGGTGACCACCGACACCAATATAGTAAATGGAGCCATCTTAATTAAAGGTGGAGAGATCCATATGGCCTCTGGGATCTTCTCCCAGGTATAACACCCTCTTTTCATTTTGATGTTTATCTTGAGTTGTTGGTATATCATCCTGCCAGAGTTTGCTTGCTTGCAAATGGAGTTAGATGAAACTCTTCTACACTTTCTACCCTTTGTGAAATAGACTCCATGTGACCAAATGAATTCCATCTAGGTCTTAAGGGATAAAGACAAAAGCAAGAGAGCTGTATGATACAAAATTGAATAGATAGAGATCATTGGGTAGTCCAAGATGTCTGATGACTGTTATCCTGGAAGCCCATTCAAAGAGCTTGATAGGCAGGGGGGAAAGTGAGGGGGGGGGGATAAATTGGGAGACTGGGATTGAGAAATACACATTACTATATATAAAATAGATAACTAATAAGGACCTACTGTATAGCACAGGGAACTCTTCTCAGTACTCTGTAATGACCATATGGGAAAAGAATCTAAAAAAATTGGCTATATGTACATGTATAACTGATACACTTTGCTGTATAGCAGAAACTAACACAGCATTATAAATCAACTATACTCTAATAAAAATTTAAAAAAAAACAAACAAAGAGCTTGGGAGGGTATATGAGGTTTGTTCTATCAGAGGCTTCAGAGAGATTGACAAGCATGAAAACAAACAACTGTCATTTAGATTTAACAATAAAAAAATGTATGGGAAAATTACACATCGTTTGGGGTGGAGCTTAGGGTTGGGATCAGGGGTCTCAAATGACAGTGGACAGGGTCCAGATAAATGCTGGGGCTTGTGAATTTCACAACGTGAGTATAAACAGTGCTGCTACAAGAAGTTGATGTTAAAAGGGGGAAAAGAGATGCGGTTAAGTGTGTCAAATGTTAGATTCTGTTACTGAAAAAGTAAGGATGAAGGATGACCCATAATGTGTATTAAGCATCTATTTTGTTCCAGGTTCTTTAAATATATTGCTTCAGAACAAGCCCGTGAACTAGAGATTATGATACCCATTTTAGTGATGAGGAAACTGAGGCTCAGAGAGGTAAAGTAACTTGCCCAAAGATACATAGCTAGTAGTTGGCAGAGCTAGGATTGAACACAGATTTCACTGACTCCAGTGAAAGTTCATGCTCTTCATTAGTGTATTAAGTTACTCTTTAAGGATGGATACAGCTGAGTGTGCACACAGAGAAGAAAGAGCTAGAAGAAAAGTGTTTTTTAATAAAAGGCTAACAGTCTGAAGGACAAAGACTTAAGAATGTGGGCAGCAATGGGATCCTAGGTTGGTGCTGCCAATGACAGGGAATGTAGGAGAAAGAATTAAGTAGTGTTTTGAGCAGAGATTGTAAACTGGTGGCCCATGGGCTAGATCCAGTCAGCACACATGTTTTGTTTGACCTGCACAGTGTTTTCTAAAATATCAAATTTATTGCCAGTATTTAAAAAGAAATTTTTCACATAAAATTTCCACTTTCCAGCTTCTTTTAAAAAAAATATCTGGCAACATGGGAACTTCAATCCTGCATGGCAAAGTCAGCTGGGGCCAGGTTACACATTATACTGGTACTTGCTTTCCAGTTTCCCAAAGCTTTCAGCACATCCTACACTTGGGTGGCTTTACTCATCAGATTACCTGCTGAGCCCCTGTAAACCTTTTCATTTAAGACTGGTAGTTTAGATGGTCACCGTGGATGGCTCCCTGTTTTCTTTTCTTTTCTTTCTTTCTTTTTTTTTTTGCGGTACGCGGGCCTCTCACTGTTGTGGCCTCTCCCGTTGCGGAGCACAGGCTCCGGACGCGCAGGCTCAGCGGCCATGGCTCACAGGCCCAGCCGCTCCGCGGCATGTGGGATCTTCCCGGACCGCGGCACGAACCCGTGTGCCCTGCATCGGCAGGCGGACTCCCAACCACTGCGCCACCAGGGAAGCCCTGTCTGTTTTCTTTGAAGAAGATACCATCTTGTGGAAGAGATATCAATGAAAGTAGGGCAAGATATTTTCATGAGGTGATTCAAGGTGCTGAAATGTCTGATTTGATTAATGTCTGAGAGGAGCTAGAACCATTGTGGTGTCAGCCATCAGCTTAGCTGGAGGTTGGTATGTACTTCTTTAGTTGTTCAGTCATTTGGGTAGAGGAATGGGGGTGCTATATTTCTTTTCTTGTTTGTTTGTTTACAGTTCAAGGTTGAATTGTAGACAGTTTTTAGTTGGCAAGCAGAGAGGACAGTGAAGACGTCCAGTGTCTTGGGTAAGCTTGACCTCAAGATACCAAAAGTAGGGCCTGTCATCCATTGCAAAAAATCATTGGTGGCCAGAGGTGTTAGTGTGTCCCTGAAAAGGAGGCAGCAGCTTAAAAGCAATAAATAGCAGGAGGCAGATTGTCTAACTATGTTAGGTGTTGGGAAGAAATGTGGGAAATAAAGCAGTGATCCAGGAAAACCCTAGTTTATTTTTTAAGTGAATTTACTAAGGGACTTTTATATATATATATATATATATATATATATATATATATATATATATATATATATATATATATATATATATATATATACACACACACACATACATACATTATATATATATATATATATAGAATATGATTCAGCCTTAAAAAAGAAGGAAATCCTGCCACTTGTGACAATGTGAATGAACCTGGAGGATATTAGGCTAAATGAAATAAACCAGTCATAGAAGGACAAATACTGCATGATTCCACTTATATGAGGTATATAAAAAGTCAAACCTGTAGAAGCAGAAAATACAGTAGTTGTTGCCAGGGGGTGGATGGTGGAGAAATGGGGAGTTGTTGTTCACTGGCTATAAAGTTTCAGCTATGTGTGCTAAATGAATAAGTTCTAGACATCTGCTGTAGTAACCATATGGTATCGTGCACTACAAAATTTGTTAAGAGGGCTGATCTCATGTTAAGTGTTCTTACCACACACACACTAAAGCAAACAAACAAACAAACAAACCCAAAGGAACACAAGGAAACTCTGGGAGTTGTTGGGTATGTCTATTACCTTGATTGTGGGGACGTCATCATGGATGTTTGCTTATGTCTAAACTCATTAAATTGTACATACTAAATATGTGTTGTTCTTTGTATATCAATTATACCTCAATAAAGCTGTTAAAAGTATTGTATGAATCCATTTATATGAAGTGTCCAGAATAGGTAATCTGAGAGACAGAACATAGATTAGTGGTTGGTTGCCCAAAGATAGTGAGAAGGATTTGGAGGGAATGGGGAATGACTGCTAATGGATAGAAAGTTTCTTTTTGGGGTGATGAAAATATTCTAGAATTAGATAGTGTTGATGGTTGTACAACTCTGTGGATATATACTAAAAGCCACTGAACTGTATACCTTAAATGATTCACTTGCATGGTATGTAAATTATCTCGATAAAACTATTTAAACATGAATTTATAAAACAGACATAACTCGCTATACTGCATTGTTTCCCAAACTTGGGAAAAACTTAGTTCTTTATTGTATCCTTCATTCTTGAAAAGGCTTTTAGGCCGCTGTCCCTTAGGAATTCAGCTTAAGTTAGCAAGGAAGGCTAAAGATCATCGCTTAGCACAAAAGTTCCTTTCAATTGTGTGTCTATCTGAAAAGTCTCTCTGGCCTCAGTGTATACCCACCTCATCCTTTACACCAGGCCACTCTCCTCAGTGTATCTGGTCTCTTCCTGAGTGTTGTTAAAGACAAATATCATTGAATACAAAAACAAACAAGCTAGCTAACTAACAAAACCAAAACACTACAGAGAATTCCCAAAGTCTAGTGTTAAAAAGGACCTTGAAATGGAGTAATGTAGTCTAGACAGACTCAGATGGGTAATAGATAATCCTTTGCATGAACGTATTTACATGAAAACAATTCCATAATTTCTTTTGGTATGTGGTACAGCCAGTCTCCTTGCCTCATCTGGTAGTTTGCTCTATTGTGAAACCTAAATTAAGTACTGGGCATCCTCAGAGAGTATCTGAGAGAAGAACCCAGTGCCTCTAGGAAAAGGCCTGATGGATCTAAAAAAGGAAGTGGGGTGGAGAAAAGAATGGCTATTTTGGTGGAAGGGACTAGTTTATACTGAAGACCTTATAAACAGCTCTAAACAGGCAGACAGCACTTTGGCTCTAAGACCATTACCCTAGCTTTGATAAAAAGCTTTTTTTATTGATGTGGGAAAAATGACTTTAAAGTGGAAACTCCCTAGGCAATTAATTCCTAGTTTTATCCAAGACTTTTCTTTCTGAATTTGAAATTCAGTGATTTCCTTCTGTGGTTTTATCAATGGGCCACAAGTCTGATAAGATTGCTTCCTTCCTGCACTTGGAACTATGCCATCTCACTTGGAAGAAGTGATATACTTGCCTTTCTGGCCTGGCTCAGAACTCAGTGGAACAAGTGGCACAGGAGATGTGTGGCCAAAAAGTGCAGAGGCAGGCCCATATGACTAGCCCAGGGGTAAACCAGAGTGGACTTGACTTGAATTCTCTCTTTATCTCTGTGAACGTTGATCAGCCTGCAAATCACCTTGCTTTGCCCAGCTAGTCTGTGGGTTGAATCAAGAGCATAGCTTGGAAATAACCATGGTTTACGCATGATTCTGGGGAGTACCCCTGGGTCCAAGATAATCTAGCTTTTCTGTGGTTGGCCTTGTCATTAATACAGCTTTGGAAAATTTATTCAGCTGAGTAAATCCCATGGCGGGAGACAGCCATTATGTGGAACTCCTGAATGTAAGCGCTCTTGAGAATTTGAGCAACAGGTCAAGAAGTAAAACTCACCTCCATTGGCTCTGCCCTCTCTTCCCTCTAACCAACATAAGAAAACTACAGGGCAATGTTTCAGTTTGGGGAAATATCCCTGGTGACCTGATAGTGCTATCCTCATGTCCAAGATCAGCCTTTCGCAGAAGAAGAATAAGGAGGTCTCCTGTCCCCAAATTTCCTTATCTACCATCATGCTTATGATTCTGCCATATGAGGGCTATTCCTTTGGTTTAACCCTTATGAAAATGCAACAATCATACAAAGGAAGAGTGACACATTGAGCCACCAACTACATTTAACACCTTCAGTGGAGTTCATTTGCTCTTTGGCAGACGGGAAAGCAGGTCCCTGAGGAATTAGGATAAGGAATCTAGTAGAGGGACCTTGAGCCAGGAGGCCGGATAGAGGGAATCAGGATCAAGGAGGACAATGGTGCTGAAAGGACAGGTGGAAGGATACCAAAGACAGTCAGCCCTGCTGTACTAGGAGATGAGCAAAGAGGAGACTCTTAGAAAAGGAACCCTTCAGCTTTCCTGGCTCACCCAAGAGAACTGAGTGACACAATTACAGAGAGTAGCATGGCGGCAAGAGATTTGGCAGCAAAAGAGAGCTACGTGTAATGTGTCCTCTTTGTCAGCCACTAAAAGGTAGGTGACAGCTAGCTTTTAAGGATTCGACATGTCTTTCTGTTTGTAGATATGTGGGTTTGGTTACCCCCAAAAATGAGTATGGAGAGAGAGTAGGGCAGGAGGAACAAGAATAAAGGTGCAGTGAATGTGAGTGGGGAGTGGGAGTGTTGGAGGGATGGCAAACTCCATGACATCAAAGACCTTGTCTGGGGCCCTCTGAGAAATGTGTTGCTTATTTTTTTTTTCTCCTTTGTCCTTCCCTTCTTTCCTCTCCATTATTTGTCTCCTCTCTTGCTCCCATTCCTTCCTCTCCCTGAATTCTCCCCTGACTGGGTTTCAAGGAAGCCAGTGGTCTTCTTTAGTCTTCCTTTGCCTCTGGCCCCATCCCAGTCTGCTGCTGGCAGACATTGTTTTCACAAATCAAGTCACATATTGTGCCCAAAGTCTACATACACGGTGTTCATTATCAGCTCACGGTGTGTTTTTCCAGAGCTGCACAGGGAGCCCTGGTAGCTGCTCACTGGTTTGGGCTCTGGTTTCCAGTGGAGTTGGAGGGAATAATTTGTTTTGGCTGTGGGTGACCTGTTACAATAGAATTTCTCTGCTTCTCCTTGGTATCCAGACTATTCCCTATTACCCTGTCTGATAGGCTATAAGAACTTCTCCAGCACAGGGTGGAGCTTTTTTTTTTTTTTTTGCAGTACGTGGGCCTCTCACAGTTGTGGCCCAGGGAAGCCCCAGGGTGGAGCTTTGATAGCAATACAAACAAAGAAGATGACAGCACAGAAGGAATCTCACCTTACTCAGCAGCCCTTCCTCCTTTCTCAATAGTGACCTCCTTTTCCCACTCCCCATCATACTAGGCTGGTGTGGGATAGGAGTGAGGTAGTGTTTTTGCATCAGGAGTTACCTCCTTACAGATTATGGAAGTTTAGGAGAACCATGCCTTTCTTTGCACCCAAAGGGCTGCTGTGAAGGGGAGGTAGGGAACAGGACTCCCTGTCTCTAACCTTTTCTCTCCCTTCCTGGAGATTGGAGTAATAGGTAGAAAACACTTTGTCATAGATGCTTCAAAAGTCAGGTATTTCCCACAGGCTCAAAGGGACTCTGAGTCTTCTAGGCTCAGTTGGCCTCTTTCATCCAGAGTTCTGCTGCTGCTGAAATTTACCCGGCATGAATAGAAGGAAAGGGCCGGGGAGTCTGTTGGCCCCCCTGAACTAAGCAGAGTCCTAGTGGTTAAAGAAGTCAGAAAGAGGTAGTGGGGTCAGTGCCTGAGGGTAAAGAGGCCATTCTGAGAGTTCTCCAGAAAGTTTAGTGGTCTCCAAATTCTACATGTACTACTTCAGCTTCCTGTGCATACGGTAGATGCTCAAGAAATGCTTACTGACTTCAAAGGGAAAGGAAGTCACATTTTTTGAAGCCATTGGCTAGCTTTCATTAAGCTCATACAGATTTCTTGGAGAGGGGCTAGAAACATGGATCTGTATTGATCTTCAGGACTTCCCAAATCATTGTATTGGACCTACAACTATGACACATGTTGGGAGAAAATACCCTTTTGGCAAAAGCCAGCACCATCTGTAACATGCATTAAATTTTTCTTTTTTTCTTTATTCTTTTTTTTTTATTGTGGTACACGGGCCTCTCACTGTTGTGGCCTCTCCCGTTGCGGAGCACAGGCACCGGACGCGCAGGCTCAGCGTCCATGGCTCACGGGCCCAGCTGCTCCGCGGCATGTGGAATCTTCCTGGACTGGGGCACGAACGCATGTCCCCTGCATCGGCAGGCAGACTCTCAACCACTGCGCCACCAGGAAGCCCCATGCATTAAATTTAAATGACTGATGGAGAGTTTGAGATTCAGAGAGGTGAAGTGACTTATTGAGCTTCTATAGTAGGATGAGGAGGAAGGTAAGAACATAACTCAAATATTCTAACTCTCGTTATACTAAGAGATTAATTTTCGTTCCCCTGGTTACAATAGTGAGAAAGGAAATTGCATTTGTTCAATAGTTCTGCATACTACTAATATAAAGACGGTCAATTCACCATAAGCAGGAATAGGGAAGTAGCATTATGGTGACTCATCAGATGCAAAATGCCCGCCCCCCACCCCTGACTAAATGGTATTTCCAAGAACTTCATATAGAGTGTGACAATGCTAACTTTGCATATGTTTATGATTAAGATCCTGCAACATCTCATCTCTTGTATATTTCCATGGCACATTTCCCTTTGAATACAAGTATCTTTTTCATTTTATGAAATGCTAAGTACTACAATGTTTCCTTCTGCATATTCATTTTCTTTCTGAAAACAATTTTTGGTTCATATATGAACACTTTATTTGTGACAGAGGTTACATCTGCATTGCAAGGGAAGAATGTTCTTTGTCAATTAATGATGCTTGGTCAATTGGATATCCACATAGTGTAAAAAAAAAAAGTGAATCTTGCCTTCTATTTTGCAGATACACAAAAGTTCACCCCATGTGGGTTAATAAAAGAGTGTATTTATGATCTTGTGGGTAGGCTGTGAACATGTAGAGTACATTTACCAACAGCTGTTTTAATACCCTTGTCTACTAATTCTCTTATCTGTGCATTTTTAAGACTGTTTATATTGATTGATTTTCCTCCTCATCATGAGTTGTATTCTCCTGCTCCTTTGCATGCCTGGTACTTTCTGACTGGATGCCAGACATTGTGAATTTTACATTGTTGGGTGCTGGACTTTTTTTAATTCCTTTGTTTTGAAAGCCTTGATCTCAGACACAATTAAGATACTTGGAAACAGCTCGATCAGTTTGAGGTTTGCTTTTAAGAGTTTTTAGGTGATACCAGAAGCTACCAAAATATTTTGGTCTGGGGCTAATTTGTCCTCTCTACTGAGACAATATCCTTCTGTGTACTTTATCTGATGTCCCATTTATTAGGACATTTCTTGACTTTGGCTTTTGGGAATGTGAACTCTCAACAGCTCTGTTTGAGCTCCAAGAATTGGTCTGCCTGCTCCTTTCTGATGGTCTGAGGGTAGTTTCCTCACAATACATGATCAGAACTCACTGGAAAACTGGAAAGGGAAACTTCTGGGTGTCTCCAGAGCTCTTACTCTGTATAGACTCCTCGTCTCTATTACTCTGCCCTGCATATTCTAACACCTTGGCCTCCTCAAATCCTCCATCCTGTCTCCTCAACTTAGTGAGAATACCAGACTCTTTCCGGTTTCTCACTTCCTGCATTATGTCCTGGAAATTCTTTCCCAGAAGGAAGCTAGGGCAATTGTAGGGCTCACCTTATTTGTTTCCCTTCTCTCAGGGATCCTGTGAGGCCTTGTTGTCCAATGTTTAAAAATCACTGTTTTATTTCTCTGTTTTTTTCCAGTTTCATTTAGAAATAACTGACATACATTACTGTATAAGTTTAAGGCATACAGCATGTTGGTTTGATTTACATATATTGTGAAATGATTGCCACAATAGGTTCAGCTAACATCTATCTTCTCATATAGATATAATAAAAAGCAAAGAAAGAAAAAAAGAAAAAAAATAATTTTTCCTAATCATGAGAACTCAGGACTTACCCTCTTAACTTTCCTATATATCATACAGCAGTGTTAGCTATAGTCATCACATTGTATATTACATCCCTAGTACTTATTTATTTTTTAATTTTTATTTTTTTTGTGGTATGCGGGCCTCTCACTGTTGTGGCCTCTCCCGTTACGGAGCACAGGCTCCGGACGCGCAGCAGCCATGGCTCACAGGCCCAGCCGCTCTGCGGCATGTGGGATCCTCCTGGACCGGGGCACGAACCCGTGTCCCCTGCAACGGCAGGCGAACTCTGAACCACTACCACCAGGGAAGCCCTAGTACTTATTTATTTTGTAACTAGAAGTTTGTACTTTTTGACCACTTCCTCCAATTCCCCCTATGTCTCTGGTAACCACAAATCTGATCTCTTTTTCTATGAGTTTTTTTAAAAGATTCCACATGTAAGTGAGATCATACAGTATTTGTCTTTTTCTGTCTGACTTACTTCATTTAGTATAATGCCTTCAAGGTCTGCCCATGTTGCAAATGGTAAGATTTCATTCTTTTTTATGGCTAAGTAATATTCCATTGTATATTTTTTAAAATCACACAACTTCTTTATTCATTCATCTATTCATGGGTATTTAGGTTGCTTCCGTATCTTGGCTATCATAAATAATGCTGCCATAAATATGGGGGTGCAGATATATTTTTGATTTTGTGTTTTCATTTCCTTTGGATATATTCTGGAAGTGGAATTGCTGGATCACATGGTAGTTCTATTTTTAATTTTTCGAGGCTCCTCCATACTATTTTTCATAGCGGCTGTACCAATTTACAATCCCACTAACTGTGCTCAAGAATTCCCTTTTTTCCACATCCACACCAGCATCTTTTTTTGATGATGACCATTGTAACAAGTGTGAGTTTTTAATTTGGTTTTAATTTGCATTTCCCTAATGACTAGTGATGCTGAGCATCTTTCCACATACCTGTTGGCCTTTTGTATATCTTTTTTGGAGAAATGTCTATTACTGCCCTTTGCCCATTTTTTTAAATGGGTTATTTGTTTGTCTGCTATTGAGTTGTGTGAGTTCTTTATATATTTTGGATATTAACCCCTTATCAGATAGAGTGTTTGCAAATATTTTTACCTTTCCATAAGTTTTCTTTTCATTTTATTGATGGTTTCTTTTTCTGTGCAGGGGTTTTTTAGTTTGAGGTAGTCCCACTTGCTTATCTTTTTATTTTGTTGTAAGTGCTTTTGGTATCCTATCCACAAGATCATTACCAAGACTCATGTACAGGAGATTTATTCCAATGTTTTCTTCTAGGTGTTTTGTGATTTCAGGTCTTGCATACAAGTCTTTAATCCATTTTGAGTTAGTATTTACGAGAGGTATAAGATATGGGTCCAGCTTCATTCTTTTTCTTTCTTTTCTTTATTGAAGTATAGTCGATTTACAATGTTGTGTTAGTTTCTGGTGTATAGAAAAGGGATTGAGTCATACATGTATATATATTCTTTTTCATATTCTTTTCCATTATGGTTTATTACAGGATACTGAATATAGTTCCCTGTGCTATATAATAGGACCTTGATTTTTATCGATTCTATATATAATAGTTTGCATCTGCTAGTCCCAAACTCCCAATCCAACCCTCTCCTGTCCTCCTCCCCCTTGGAAACCACAAGTCTGTTCTCTACGTCTGTGGGTCTGTTTCTGTTTTGTAGATAAGTTCATTTGTGTCATATTTTAGATTCCACATATAAGTGATATCATATGGTATTTGTCTTTCTCTTTCTGACTTACTTCACTTAGTATGATGATCTCTAGCTCTATCCATGTAGCTGCCAATGGCATTATTTCATTCTTTTTTATGGCTGAGTAATATTCCATTGTATATATATACCACATCTTCTTTATCCATTCATCTGTTGATGGACATTTAGGTTGTTTCCATGTCTTGGCTATTGTACACAGTGCTGCTATGAACATAGAGGTGCATGGATCTTTTGGAATTATAGTTTTGTCTGGATATATGCCCAGGAGTGGGATTGCTGGATGATATGGCAACTGTATTTTTAGTTTTTTGAGGAACCTCCATACTGTTTTCCATAGTCGCTGAACCAATTTACATTCCCACCAACAGTGTAGGAGAGTTCCCTTTTCTCCACACCCTCTCCAGCATTTGTTATTTGTAGACTTTTTAATGATGGTCATTCTGACTGGTGTGAGGTGATACCTCACTGTAGTTTTGGTTTGCATTTCTCTAATAATTACCAGCTTCATTCTGAATACTAGTTATTCCAGCACCATTTATTAAAGAGACTGTCTTTTCTCCTTTGCATGTTCTTGGCTCCCTTGTGAAATACTAGTTGACTGTATATGTTTGGGTTTATTTCTGGGCTCTCAGTTCTGTTCCATTGGTCTGTTGACCAGTACCATACTGTTTTGGTGACTATAGCTTCATAGTATAGCTTGAAATCAGGAAGTGTGACGTCTTCTGCTTTGTTCTTCTTTATCAGGATTTCTTTGGCTATGGGTCTTTTGCGGCTCCATATAAATTTTAGGAGTGTTTTTTTCTACTCCTGTAAACAATGGATTGCATTGGATCTATAGATAGATTTTGGTAGTATTGACATTTTAACAATATTAATTCTTCCAATCCATGAACATAGGACACATTCCCATTTGTTCATGTCTTCTTCGATTTCTTTCATCAAGGTCTTGCAGTTTTCAGAGTAGAGATTTTTCACCTCCTAAATTTATTCCTAAGGTTTTTTTTTGATGTTTTTGTAAATGGGATCAATTTCTTTATTTCTTTTTCAGGAAAGTCATTAGTATATACAAATGATACTGATGATTTTTGTATGTTAATTTTGTATTCTGCAAATTTACTGAATTCATTGATCAGATCTAACAGTGTTTTGGTTGAGCTTTTAGGATTTTCTATATATAAAATCATGTCACTTGCAAATAGAGATAATTTTACTTCTTCCATTTCAATTCTACTACCTTTTTATTTTTTTCTTGCCTGATCACTCTAGCTAAGATTTCTAGTAATATGTTGAATAGGAATGGTGAGAGTGGGCACCATTGTCTTGTTCCTAATCTTAGACAACTCTGCATACTATTGATATAAAGATGGTCAGTTCACCATAAGCAGGAATAGAGAAGTAGCATTATGGTGACTCATCAGATGTAAAATGCTTGCCCCCACTCCACCCTCCCCAACTAAATTATATTTCATATAGAATTGTAAAAATGCTAAGTATAATAATGCTTTGCATATGTTCATGATTAAGATCCTGCGGCATTTCATCTCTTATGTGTTTCCATGGCACATTTCCCTTTGAATACAAGTATCTTTTTCATTTTATGAAATGCTAAGAACTACAATGGTTCCTTTTGCACATTCATTTTCTTTCTTGCTAACAAATTTTTTTTAAAAAGCTTTCATTCATTGATTTATAGAAGCATGCTTTACTTTCAATGATACTGTATCCAAGTTGTTGCTAGCCAAGCCTTAATTATGTTCCTGCTTTCTGTCTCCCCTCCCCTTTTTCCTGTCTTTTTTTTCCTGCCTTATAATTATAAATAGTGTAATGTTCAACTTGACTGGCTTTCATTTAGGACTTTCCCCAAAGGCCCTAACAGAGGACCTGGGGATGAGCCAGTATTTCACAAGTTTGGTTTGGATATGTACCCCAGAGGTTTCCCAAGTCTCCAGTCTGCCAAGTTGGCCTAGCAATCTCCCCAAAATCACTTCTCCTGCTGCACTCTGCCCCTTGGACTTCCAGGGGATCTATTCAATTGGATCCTTGTCTTCTAAGAGGCCCAGGTATGCTGGTATCTGAGGCGTAGCTAAACAAACCCAGTAGGGAAAGGGGAGCTGCCTGTGTTACCACCATCAGAAGAGCCATTCCCCTCATCCATCTTTCATCACAATTCCCAGCAAACATTAAGCACTTGGTTGCAGAGGAAAAGATACATTCCCTTGACTCCTGGGGCTCCTGTTCTATGAGGGCCAGAGACACGCTTAACCAACAAACACACAAATATGAACGACATGACTGGGAAATGCTAAAGGGACAGCACTGAACAATGGTGTGTGTATGTGTGTGTGTGTGTGTGTGTGTGTGTGTGTGTGTGTGTGTGTGTGTGTGTTTCAAAGCTACATAAATTGAGGTAATTTTTCTAGGCCTTTTGTCCTTTCCAAAAAATTTAGGGCAGAGCTGACCATAAATTAAATTGGGCTTTTAGCCAGTACCCTTCCAAGCCCATGTCTATATACTCCCACTTTCTCCATCCCTTTTTAAAAAGGAAAAGAAAGTCCTGTAGTAAAGCTGTGTGCAGCCATACTTTTATTTAGTAGAGGAAAAATGTAACCATCTTACATGTGTTGTCCCTTCTCTCCTACCTTTCTTCTGTTTCTTCCTCCTTCTAGTGTTCTTTTCAGCCTCTTTCTTCATGAGTCTGATCTCTCTCCATCTGCTCCCCTCTCTTCCTTTATTAACCCCTAAAAGCATCTCTTCTGGAGATTATAGCTGGAAAGAGAGAGAGAGAGAGAGAGAGAGAGAGAGAGAGAGAGAGAAAGGAAGGACAGAGAAGGGAAAAGGGAGAGGGGGGAACAAGACAAGGGTGGGTGAGGTCTTTATGGAAGGACAGCTATTTCTCCACATCTTAGCATATAGATTCTCTGCCTTCCCTTCACTTTCAAAGAAACTAATAGTAATAGGTACCATACAATGAATACTTATTATGTGCAAGTTCTTTCCATACATTATCACATTTAATTCTTATAACTCTGCAAACTAGCACTATTGATTGCTCCCATTTTACAGATGAGAAAACAGAGTTTCAGCAAGATTAGTCAAGTGGAACCAGATAGCTGTGGTTTAAATCCTGGCTCTTCTATCTACTAGCTAAGTGAACTTGGGCATGTTGCTTACCTCTCTGTGTCCTGCCTATCACAATTTCTCTATTCTAGAAAGGTACATAGCCTATATCCCATTTGCTAAGAGCCTGCATTTTACTCATCTGTTAAACTTGTAGGTACCAATTTGTTGACTGGAGAAAACCAGCCCAAATGTACTCCAGGACCCTCCTTCTCCTCCCATGGGATTCATGCACATAGCCAAAGATCTTTGGAAGACTTGGTTGGTGAGCAGTTCAATCTACTCATTTGTTGCATAATTAAACAAACGAACAAAAAACCACATCTGCTTGGTGTTGGCCATTCCAAGTGCCAAGGTTATAGTGGTGAACAAGAAGACATGGTCCCTGTTCTCATGGAACTTTTATTCTAATGGTAGAGGGAGACATTAATCACATCATACAAATAAATGCAAAATTGCAACTGTCATAAGTGCTACAATGGATCCAATGGGTAAGATCATGATACTATTAATGAGGAAGACAGGGAAAACACCTGCAGAGAAGTGATGATGGAGGTAAGATCTGGAAAATGATGGAGAGTTAATTTCAAGAAGAGAGAAAGAACTTTCCAGAAAAGGAAATAGCTTGCACCTTGTTGCAGGAGGGAGTGGTGCAAATATGAACTGAAGGCAGATGAGTGTGGCCAGAGTACAAAGAATGAGCCATGTGCGGTAGGGTATATGTCAACATGTCAATGCTTAGGGAAGAGGCATTGTGTTTGAGCATACAAGCACATGTGGTACCCTTCCATCATACTATATAAGCATGGTTATGGCACATCAAAGAGTTTCCAGGGCAGTAATGAATTCAAGCATTCCGTGGGTTGTTGTCATAAGTACATTCGTAGCATCAGTTCATGTATTCCAATTTATAGTCTGAAGAATATGGCAGCTGTGTGCATTCTCAGTTTCCTGGATCATGTCTATTTTGCGGGAAAATGATTTGGCCACAGGAAGTTTCCAAATAGTGAAAGAGGATTGGGGTTTAGTATACCATGAATGAGGCGTTTACAGTAGGATAGGGACACTGGCTAGGCATCTTTCTCATTGATCTCTCATCACTTTCTGATCCCCCTTTCTGTTCTCCCAACCCCTCACCACCTTGAGGGCTGGGGTACTGGTCAGGTGAGCCAGTGCCAGGGTAGAGTTTCCAGGGACAGGAGCTTGAATTGGCCAGGGTAGTGACCTAGGACTAAAGATCAGCGAGAGCTGGAGGATGAGGGCAAGCCTGTTCTTAGAGAGCATTGAGAGGGTCAGAAGCTGAGCATGGCAAGCCTAAGGGGTGAATGCAGGGCTACAAATAGGAGATAGTTCCAAAAAGGTTTGAAGCCAAGTATGCAATGGAACAGAGCAGGAAATGAAGAGAAAGGGCAGCAGAGACGTGAGAGGGTTCGAGGTAGTTGCCTCGAAGGAGGGCCTGAGGTTTGTGACTCATTTTCTTTGGCCAACTGCTGTGTAGTATGTGGGTGAGTTGGCCCAGTATAATGACATGGATCCGGGACTTCTCCTGGTTTGCCCAGTGAGAAGTTGTGACTTGCTCCAGAGCATTCTTGAGGTAGGAGGCTGGTTCCCACCAGCATTCTGCTAATCCACAGCCTTCCTCTTGCACCAGCTCCCGCAACTAGCACTGTGGAGCTGAGAGTTTCATCACCTCCTCTTTCCCCAGTCCCCGGTTGTCATGGAAGGACATGGGGCTATAGGGAGAGATATGGGTAGGTTGGGCTTATTCAAGAGTGCTGGAAGCCACCTACCCATTACATGGGCAGGGTGAGTAGAAAAGAGAAGTCAAATCGGTCACAGTTTCTTGAATTGTAAATAGTTCCAGCAAGGTCTTCAAGCACTTAGAAGGGTGGAGGTGATGTAAATTGGGAGGCAATAGTGTTCAGCGGTTAAAAGTGTGGGATGTAGATCTGAACTCAAATCCCAGCTCTGCCATGTGATGGCTGTGTAATCCTAGGTGAGTCACTCAACCTTTCTGTGCCTCAGTTTCTACAGCTGGAAAATGAGGGTAATAATATTTGTCACATAAGGTTGTTGAACAGCTTATGTGAGTGTATGCATGTAAAATACTTAGCATTGTGCCTGGCGTATAGTAAATGTCTAATAAATGGTAATGTTTATTTTTATCGGGAAGAAAACTGGATGGGATCTGCTATCTGAATTTTCTCCCCAAGTGCTTGGAATTTACATGGTTGGGATGGTGCTTAGTAATGCAGGAAAGTGGCAAGGATGAAAATTGTCATTGCAGTGACTAGGTTAAGGGTGCATTCAACATGTAAAAAAAATCCTGAATGGGAACTCAATGGTAGTAAACTGGGAAAATATGTCATGTTGCTGCACAACAAGTACTAGCAGAGGTTTAGTCTGATGGCCCTTGACAGTGGCCCAGGGCTGCCTCATTGGGAGTTAGGTGTGGGGCTTGGCTGATCGTAACTGGAATAGCCAGGAACAGGCAGAACCATAGGGTGAGTGCTAATCTTTGCCTAGGAAGCACTGAAATGGTCAAATCTGGGAGATCCGTGTGAAGACAGACACAGGGTGCAGAGCCAAGATCAGGAAGCAAGTACCCATAAGAACCAGCTTAGAGTGAATGAAGAGCCAGAGTAGGAGCAAAGTAGTGGGTTCAAGGTGATGGCCATGAAAAGGGCCCTGAGGGTTGGTATTTGGCTTTATTGGCTGCTAGCTGAATAGCGTGTGGGTGGGTTGACTGGAGTTGGTTGGTATGGGCTGGGGCAGACAGTAATAACAATCCTGCTAGGTGGATATAATTTCTATTTTGTTGGGGAGGAAACTGAGAATTAAAGAGGTCACGCAATTTGTCTTATGCCACACTGTTCATCACTAGCAAAGATGAGAAGGTGGGAATGATCCCTAAGAGGACAGTTGAGGTAACATGAAAAGCAAAGCAAAGTTTCCCCATGGGGGGCTGGGGTGAGGGCAGGAGCAAAAAGAGAATGTTGGCAGTTGTTATACTCTCTGAGACTGTGTTGATTAGAATTGCCACATCATAAGGTGTGCAGTATGACTCAGTGGTTAAGGAGTATTTCTGGAGCCAGACTGCTTGGGTTCAAAATCTATCTCTGTCACTAAGCAGCTGTATTAATAGGAGAAAATTACTTAACTTCTTAGTGCCACAGTTTTCTCACATGTAAAGTGAGCAAATAATAATATCTATTTTTTAGGGTTGTTATATAATTTAATTCATTAATATAATTAAAACACTTAGAAAAGTGCCTGGCTCATAATAAGCACCATCTAAAATTTAGTTTTAATATAATAATAATAATAGGCTTATTTCGAGGATTTAGATAATGCATATAAAATACTTAGCACAATGCCTGCACATAGTACGTGCTCAATAGGTGAATTATTATTACTATAAACATTCTACAACAATTAGGATTATGCAAGTATTGACCTCAGAAGGAATGAAGCAGCCTCACAAAATCCATGGTGGGGACTATCTTTATGCTAGAAATCTGAGAGGGACCCACTCCTCTCCTGCAAATACTATCCCTTCTCTCTGATACAGCTTTTTAATTGCAAGAGAAATGGGCTGTCCAGGGAGGCAGAGTGCTCCCATCATTGCAGGCACTGAAGCATAGGCTGCCTAACTACTGAGCAGGGCTGCCTTAT
Source organism: Leucopleurus acutus (assembly GCF_964270905.1). Taxonomy (NCBI): domain Eukaryota; kingdom Metazoa; phylum Chordata; class Mammalia; order Artiodactyla; family Delphinidae; genus Leucopleurus; species Leucopleurus acutus. The sequence continues at coordinate 94,901,088 of NC_139148.1, read as the reverse complement.
TGGGAATTGACAGATAATAATTATATCTAACAATGATGTAAACACTCTTATTATCCCCCTTTTACAGATAAGGAAACTGAGGCACAGAGTGATCAAGCTCTTTGCCCAAGATCACATAGCTAGTAAGCGGCAGAGGTTCCTTCTAACCCCTGACATCATCCTGTGAGACGTAGCAGATTCAATCTCAACACTGTAATATGAATAAAATTATTGGATCCCCTTTTCTTTTTGCCAGGATGAAGGGGAATGATGGTGAGTTCTGGATTAGAGGATTTAAAAGAGGAAAAATATAGGAGACAGTGAAGCTAGTGGGACCTCTACAGACAAACTTGATAATCTCACAACTTTATTAAGGGCAGCCTCAGAACCTTGAACCTAACTTCGTGAGATCAGAAATGCCTGAGTTCTCTCTCCCAGGAGTCCTCAGGGGACCTCAGGATCAGAACTGGCCCAGAATTGGTAAATGGAGACCCAAGTACCCAAACAAAGCTGTTCTGCCTGTTTCAGATATGCAGGGAGCTAACTTGCATTTTGCGTACTGCAGTGGGCTCTATTTCAGTCATCAGTCTGATCTCCTGCCAGAGCTGTGTTCATGGAGGAGAGAAGGGGAAGAGAGGGGATTCCAGGCATATAGGACAGTTCAGAGACAGGTGTGAGCAAGTCATATTTACTCACTCAGGAAATAAGATTACTTGGCTGGAACAATGATTTCAAGTCAGACAGTAGCAAGAACTGAAGGAAGTTTAACAAGGAGGAGATTTTTACCATTTTTTTTTTTTTTTTTTTTTTTTGCGGTACGTGGGCCTCTCACTGTTGTGGCCTCTCCCGCTGCGGAGCACAGGCTCCGGACGCGCAGGCCCAGCGGCCATGGCTCACTGGCCCAGCCGCTCCGCGGCACGCGGGATCCTCCCGGACCGGGGCGCGAACCCGCGTCCCCTGCATCAGCAGGCAGGCTCCCAACCACTGCGCCACCAAGGAAACCCAAGGAGGAGATTTTTATAGAGGGCTTTGACAGCGAAGTTTGGGCTTTCTATGAGTAGTGAATATCTGAGCAAGAGAAGAAAATTAAAACACTCCAGAAATATTCTTAGTGACCTATGCACCCTACATTGGAGGGAGGTGAGACAGAAGTTCCAGGAGGAGACTTGAAGATGGGGGAGGCTGTGTAATGGCTCAGCCTGAAGGGAATTAGATGCAGAACTGGATGGAAAGGGGGTAAAAGCCAAAGGAAGAGTGCTGGCAAGAAGGGATAAGAAAATAACTGGTTAACATCAAGGCTTCTATTATATTTCATCACATCTTTACTGAAGATAAGTTCTCTGCCTAGAATCCACTTCCTACCTTTTTTATTTGACTCACACTCATCTTTATAGACTTAATCCATCATCCAGATTATACTAAAAATGATTTGTTCATTTATTTATTTTCTCTACTAGATTTTGAGCTCCTTGAGGACAATATCTATACCTATCCTTCCTCCCTCCTTTCCTCCCTCTCCATTTTTCCTTCCTCCTTCCTTCCTTCCTTTCTTTCTTTCTTTCTTTCCTCCTTCCTTCCTTCTTTTCTTTCTTTCCTCTCTCCCTCCCTCCCTCCCTTCCTTTCTTCCTTCTTTTACCAAATATTTTTGGATACTTACTACAGTCCCAGGAAATCAAGAAAAAACTTCAGACATTCCACCTGATTCTGGCAATACTGAGCTTAGAAACTGATGGCATGTCTTGTGTGAAGCTGCCTTAGTGACTGCCAGAGAAAATGAACTCTTCTGGTGTCATAGAATAAAGGATGTGATATAATAAAAAATATGTTTGGTCAAAAAATAGAACAAGGGGAACTCTTCCAAACACATTTTACAAGGCCAGCATTAACCTGGTAGCAAAACCAAATAAGGATGCAACACAAAAAGAAAATTATAAGCCAATAACCCTGATAAATATAGATGCAAAAATCCTCAACAAAATATTAGCAAACTTAATTCAACAATACATTAAAAGATCATAGGCCATGATCAAGTGGAAATTTATTCCAGGGATGCAAGGATGGTTCAACATCACAAATCAGCCAATGTGATACCTTACATTAATGAAAAGAAGAATAAATATCAAATGATCTTCTCAATAGACGCAGAAAAAGTATTTGACAAAGTCCAACATCCATTTATGATAAAAGTTCCTAACAAAGCAGGTATAGAGGGAACATACCTCAACATAATAAAGGCCAAATATGATAAGCTGACAGCAAACATCATACTCGACAATGAAAAGCTGAAAGCTTTACTTCTAAGATCAGGGACAAGACGCTCAACACTTTTATTCAACATAGTATTGGAAGTTCTAGCCAAAGCAACAAGGTAAGAAAAAGAAATAAAAGACATGCAAATTGGAAAGGAAGTAGTAAAACTCAGTCTTTGCAGATAACATGATATTATGTACAGAAGAACCTGAAGACTTCATGAGAAAACTATTAGAACTAATAAACAAATTCAGTAAAGTTGCAGGATACAAAATCAATACAAAAAATCTATTGTGTTTCTTTACACTAATAATGAACTATCAGAATGAGAAAATAAGAAAACAATCCCATCTTTAATTGCATCAAAAGGAATAAAATACCTAGGAATAAATTTAACCAAGAGGTTAAAACTACAAGACATTAATTTAAAAAATTGAAGAAGCCACAAATAAATAGAAAGATATTTCATGCTAATGGATTGGAAGAATTAATATTGTTAAACTGTCCATACTACCCAAAGCAATATACAGATTCAATGCAATTCTTATCAAAATTCCAATGGTATTTTTCACAGAAATAGAATGAACAATCCTAAAATTTGTATGGAACCACAAAATACCCTGAGTAGCCATAGAAATCTTGAGAAAGAAGAACAGTGCTGAAAGCATCATGCTCCCAGATTCAAACAACATTGCAAAGCTATAGCAATTAGAACAGCATAGTATTGGCATAAAAACAGACACATAAATCAATGAGATAGAATAGAAAGCCCAGAAATAAACCCATGAATATATGGTCAATTACCTTATGATGAAGAAGCCAAGAATATACAATGGGGAAAGGGACCGTCTCTTCAATTAATGGTGTTGGGAAAATTGGACAGCCACATGCAAAAGAATGAAATGGGACTGCTACCTTACACCATGTACAAAAATTAACTCAAAATAGGTTAAAAGCTTGAATGTAAGGCCTGAAACTGTAAAACACCTACAAGCAAACATAGACAGTGTATTCCTTGACATAGATCTTGGCAATGTTTTTTTTTTTTGCGGTACGTGGGCCTCTCACTGTTGTGGCCTCTCCCGTTGCGGAGCACAGGCTCCGGACGCACAGACCCAGCGGCCATGGCTCATGGGCCCAGCCGCTCCGTGGCATGTGGGATCTTCCCAGACCGGGGCACGAACCCATGTCCTCTGCATCGTCAGGCGGACTCTCAACCACTGCGCCACCAGGGAAGCCCTTGGCAATGATTTTTTGAATCTGACACCAAAAGCAAAAGCAACAAAAGCAAAAATAAACAAGTGGGACTACATCAAAATAAAAAGCTTCTGCACAGCAAAGGAAACCATAAACAAAATGAAAAGGCAACCTACTGAATGGGAGAAAATAATTGCATATCATGTATATGACAAGGGGCTAATATCCAAAATGTATAAAGAACTCATACAACTCAATAACAAAAAAACAATCTGATTTTAAAAATGGACAGGGCTTCCCTGGTGGCGCAGTGGTTGAGAGTCTGCCTGCCGATGCAGGGGACACGGGTTCGTGCCCCGGTCCGGGAAGATCCTACATGCCACGGAGCAGCTGGGCCCGTGAGCCATGGCCACTGAGCCTGCGCATCCGGAGCCTGTGCTCTGCAACGGGAGGGGCCACAACAGTGAGAGGCCCGCGTACTGCAAAAAAAAAAAAAAAGGACAGAAAGAGAAAAACAAATACCGTATGCTAACACATATGTATGGAATCTAAAAAGAAAAAAATAGTCATGAGGAACCTAGGGGCGAGATGGGAATAAAGATGCAGACCTACTAGAGAATGGACTTGAGGATATGGGGAGGGGGAAGGGTAAACTGGGACAAAGTGAGAGAGTGGCATGGACATATATACACTACCAAACGTAAAATAGATAGTTAGTGGGAAGCAGCCACATAGCACAGGGAGATCAGCTCGGTGCTTTGTGACCACCTAGAGGGGTGGGATAGGGAGGGTGGGAGGGAGGGAGACACAATAGGGAAGAGATATGCGAACATATGTATATGTATAACTGATTCACTTTGTTATAAAGCAGAAACTAACACACCATTGTAAAGCAGTTATACTCCAATAAAGATGTTAAAAAAAAAGATACACACTGAATGATGACATTATATAAACGTTAAAAGGCACACAGAAATAATTTTGTTATATCTGTAGGTGTGTTTGTGTATGCGTATGGATACGTGTTTATTACAGGCCAATTTCAGTACAATTGTTACCTTTGGGAAAAGGGAGAGAAGGGGAATAAAAGAAGAGGTGCTTTTGATTTAAATAAAGATGTTAAGAAAAAAATAAATAAAAGCAAAAAAAAACCCACAATGAGATACCACTACACAATATTAGGATAGTTAAAATTTTTTTTAATGACTGTAGCAAGTGTTAGAAAGGGTGTGTGGAACTGAAATTCTCATATACTCCAGGTGGGAATGTAAAATGCTTCGACCTGTTTGGAAAACAATCTGGCAGTTTCTTAAAAAGTTAAGTGTACACTTAATGACCTAGTCATTTCTCTCCTGACTATTTACCCATGAGAAATGAAAGCCTATGTTCATGCAAAGACGCGTATATGAATGCTTATAGTAGCATTATCGGTAATAACCAAAAACCTGGTAACAACCTAAGTGTCCATCAACAGGTACATGGAAAAACAAATTCTAGTGTATCTATACAATGGAATACAACATAGCAATAAAAATGAATGAGCTATTGATACATGCCACATATTTCAGATTCAAACATATCTGAATCTGAAAATAATTATGCTTAGTGGAAAGAAGACAGACCAAAAAGCGTACATACTGTGTGATTCCCTTAATGTAAAACTCTAGAAAATGTAAACTAATCTGTAGTGACAGAAAGTAAATCAATGGTTGCCTGTGGCAGGAGGAGCAGGAAGGAGGAATTACAAAGGATGAAGATAAAACTTTTTCGGATGATGGGTATGTTCACTATCTTCATCGTTGTGATGCTCTCATGAAGGTTATATATATACATATATATATATATGTATGTATGTATGTATTTAAACGTGTGCAGTTTATTGTATGTTAATTATATCTCAATAAATCTGTTGGAAAGATAAAGGAAAAAACAGCAAAAAAATAAAGTAGTTAAGTTGTTGATATTTATACCTAGAATTGTACAGCCTTCATAGTTCAATTCAAACACCCATACAGCTCAAGCATTAGTAGGCAGTGTTTTTAAGGTCTCAAATCACTGTAAGTCTTTCCCTCTGGGAAAATATAACAAGTAAAGTTCATGACCCAGCCAAGTTTTCCAGTGCTAGATAGAACCTCAAATACTTCCTCTATCTCCACTCCCCTGTCCAGTTCCATACATCTTTAGATTTTGTTTGAAAATATTTATTAAGGATCTACAATGTGTGAGACACTGCACTGGGCAGGAGCGTGGGGTAGGGATTTCAGATACAAGTGGGAATAAGACATGGTCCCAGCCCTTAGAAGGTTCTAGTGGTAAATAGGTCAAAACAACATCCAACGTCTAAGTGTGAAATGAGCAATGTTTGTTTTCTATGCTCCAGTTCCCTCTGCTCTTTTCCTCAATTCTCCTTATCAGAGAAAAGATTGATCAACTGTGGGTTTGCCATCCTTTAGAGTCAATAAGCCTCTGGGGATTAACACAGTGCCTGTCTACTTATTCCCTGAGACTGCTGGGAGCCAAGGAGCCTGGGAAACTGGAGCCTTTCCTGCTTTTCTGGCTCTTGCCTGAACTGACAGCCTGATCAGAATGCTTGTTCTCAATATGCCTCAAAGCATGAAGGTTCTGTGGATCCAGAGTCCATTGAACACTCCACCTGGGTTTTTACCTCCTCACCTATCTGGGTTTTCCTAGCCACATACATACACAGCAGAGCCACCCCCTTCCCCTGCCATGCCTTCCTTTCCCCTTCTGTGGTCCCCACACCAATCAGGCTGAACCAGATGGCCTAGAATTTGTGCTGCTAGGAGTCCCTTAGATACCCAGGGCTGATCCTTCAGAACAGGAACATCAGAGAGTAATCAGGGAGGGAGGCCAAGGGTTCTGAGAGAATACGAAGGGGTTGGAAATGCCTGGTACCGCAGCCCAAAGTCTAGGGACAAAAAGAAAAACTAGGCATTTCATCAGGCTATATGTCGAAGTTTGAGGAATTAGTCATTTACATTGACTTCCTAAAGTATGCTTCCACATGACCATAAAGCCCAGTTACTTCTATGCAGATGATTCAATATATATCAGAATAACTTATTAGTTATAAGCTGTATTTTATCACAACACCAAGCCCTGTTCATAAATACTCAAGCTCCAAAGTAGTTGCTTCTACACAACTACTTTAAGACACATATTTTTTAGGTCACGAGGAAGTCGTGTCTCGCTCAGATAATGTTTGAAGCAAGAAAGAAATCCTTGTCATTTTTGAAGCTTAATAAGTTGAAAAGGTATGGTAAATCCAGAAAGTCTTTTCCTGGACTTTATCAAACAACTGTCTTTTGATACCATATAAAATGAGTTTGAGGACACAGGAAAGTGTATCTCTTCAATGAGATTTTGACACTTGAAGGGTCCTCACCTTCCTATCATCACGGTCTTCACCTCTTCCCAACATATGTACACCTTTCTAAATTGTTAAATCACTGGTTACTTTTACCTTGAGGAGTCTCTGCAGTCACGATATTCCTAGGAAGAAGGGTGGCCACTAAGGCATAAGTGTATCTAGGCAAAATAATATCCCTTTCCTGCTAAAGCTACTCCTGTCTCTTGAGCATCTTAGAGAATGTATGCTGCTTTTCAAATATTCCTGATTCTTCTGGAGGGAGGTATCTGAAGACTCCCTGACATTTAGAGAGGTATCTCTTGACTGAAAGGAGGAGGGCAAAGTTACTATTATGTTTGGAGTGGGATTCTTACAAAGCTAGGCATTCTGGAAAACACAAGCAGGTAAGAGGCCTCTGTATCGTGGGTTCCAGTACAGAGCCAACTCCTGACTTGGCCTGTTGTGTGCATCATAACCGTAGGTGTCAGGGTAAAGTGTCCTTTGAGTAGAAGCTAGTCTGCATCTAACATTTCAAGCCATTTTTTGCTACTTTTTTAAAACACGGTCTTTTTTCCCCTCCATTACATTCTGTAAGTTTATTTGGGAAAAATGATTCTGGGCCTTTAAAAAGCTTTACTAAGAAGGAGGGAAATACCACTGTTTTTTCACACTGTGCTGGGCCAAGTTGTAAAATTTTCTGGAGTTAACCAAGACCAGTGAGTTCCAGCCCTGTCGTCTTCATGCTTTCTATATTTAAAATTGTTCAGAGAATAAGCATCACATTCCACTTTAGGAGACCCATTCTATTATTTACCAAAGTTCAGTGCAGTACAGAGGGTTGAGATGAACACTGGCTTAGTGTTAAACTCACTGAGACTAGTTTTCCTCATTTGTAAATCAAGAGGGTTGAACTACATCTCTAAAACTATACTCTCTAAAGTTCCTGAGAAAACCATAATTCAAAAAGAGTCACGTACCACAATGTTCATTGCAGCTCTATTTACAGTAGCCAGGACATGGAAGCAACCTAAGTGTCCATCAACAGATGAATAGATAAAGAAGATGTGGCACATATATACAATGGAATATTACTCAGCCATAAAAAGAAATGAAATTGGGTCATTTGTAGAGACGTGGATGGATCTAGAGACTGTCATACAGAGTGAAGTAAGTCAGAAAGAGAAAAACAAATATCGTGTATTAACGCATACATGTGGAACCTAGAAAAATGGTACAGATGAACCAGTTTGCAGGGCAGAAAGACATGGCCCCAGCTCTTAAAAATCTCTGGTGGGATTTCTTTTCATACCACCTTAAAGGCCTTGAACATTTTCTTTAGGAGTTGAGGAGCCATTGGTGGGTTTATTTGAGAGGAGGAATGGGTCTTTCTCACATTTAGAAAGCCAGATCATCCCGGTAGAAAGCACTGAAGAGCCTGTTGCAGTGGTTCCTGACAGGTGAGGAGGGCATGAGTTAAGGAGGATGGAGAGGAAGGGACCCATTGAACAGCTAGTCATCAATGTAAAATCAGTAAAACTTGAGGGCCTCTTAAGTGCATAGCATTGGTACCACTATGGAGCATGCAAAATAGTATGAGAGGCTGCCTTCTCCTTCATAGCTTGAGGAGACAGTTAAATACTCCTTTGGAAAGTCAAGCAAAACAAAGATTTCACTGTGGAGTAATGAGGCTGGGAGAAATAATTTGTAAGATGAGAAAGTGTTTGAAGCCGGTTGTGATGATTAATTCCTCTCCTTCCAAAGTAGATGCAAAGTACTGTAGGAGTTCAGGAGAGGAAGGAAATGCACGTTAACTGGAGTGGTCAACTAAGACTTCATACAGGAAGGGGTTGGCAATTTGCAATAGGGGAAGAAATATGTGAAGCCAACAAAGTATAGGTTGGGAGTGCCAAGAGATTTGTTTGTGGAATAGCATGTGGTTGCGTTGGAGAGTAGTATGGAATACGTGGTCAACCCATAACTGCAGATAAGGTTGGATCAGATAGGTTGGAGTCAAATCTGGGAAGTTGCCAGAAGCCATGCTAGATAGTTAAGACTTTATTCTGAATGTAGTGAGAAGCTGTTGAAAAGTTTTAAACAAGAAGAGACAATATGATATGGGATTTAGGAAATGAATTTGATGGCAATGTGGAAGATGGATTGAAGTAAGGAGAGACTGGGGAGGTCAATTAGAAAACTGTTGTAGTATATTTTGTATGATCATTCTGCCCCGTTGGTTTTCCTCCCCACACACCGGCACATGCACACACACCACCTACTTCTCTATTCCCTGGGTCACCGATGAAGCAGGATTCTTATCTGTTGGGGTCCTAAGTCCAATTTCAGCAGTTTCAGGTTGAAGTCACCACTCAGTAGGCATGTCTTGATCTTGGCACACAGAAAACTTTTCTTCTGGCGCTGCTTCAAGGCACCTAGTCTCTTCCCAGTGTCACTAAGTTGAACTTCCCATTGTGATTGGTTCAGAGCTCACAGTCAACCGCACATCTGCTTGGCATGAAATTATCTTACCCCACTGTCTTTCCTGGGATTTTTCCAAGATTTTTTTCCCTTACATTTACACAAAATATCACATCTGCAACTTCAGACTCACTATCTTCAGGAGACAGAACAGGCCCTAAATCCACAGTGACTTCTGGAGAAAAGGTAGTCATGACAGGTATCTAAGAACTGGAGTGGCATTCACACAGCTAGTCTAATTAGATCAAGGTGGGAAAATTCTCTTCCCAATGGCAGTCTCCCTTTGATTTCCTAGGATGTCAGAGCTAAAAGGTTCCTTAGAGATCATTCTCCTACAGATGAGGGGGCTGCGACTCATCTGGCAGATTTTCCTAGATTACCCTGCTAATTATGACAACTGGGACTAGATGCAGTTTCTTAAGCTCCAGGTTCAGCCTTTTTTTCATTATACTTAGCTTTCAAGGCAATGTTGTTCTGATCCCTGTTGCTGCACCCTAGAGAAAATTTTGCTCTCATGTGTCCATTTCTCAGGAAATTGAAAATCTAAAGATAAGGAAGATTAAGAGACCTATAATAGTGATTAATCAGCTACTCAGAATTTCAAAAGAAAGTAATAAGAGGTATCACCTTGAAGATTAGAGTGCCCAAGGGCAGAGCAGCAATGGCAATAACATATTTTAAAATACTTGTTGTATTTATGGAATACATTTTGATATTCCTAATACTTCAAATATCTCTTTTAATTAAAATTTTTATTTTGAGATAATTGTAGATTATCATGCAGCAATAAGAAATAATACAGAGTGATCCAAAGTACATTTTATCCAGTTTTCTTTAATGGTAATATCTTTTTTTTTTTATTTTTTTTTATTTTTTTTATTTTTGGCTGTGTTGGGTCTTCATTTCTGTGCGAGGGCTTTCTCTAGTTGTGGTGAGTGGGGGCCACTCTTCAACACGGTGCGCGGGCCTCTCACTATCGCGGCCTCTCTTTGTTGCGGAGCACAAACTCCAGACGCGCAGGCTCAGTAGTTGTGGCTCACGGGCGCAGTTGCTCCGCGGCATGTGGGATCTTCCCAGACCAGGGCTCGAACCCATATCCCCTGCATTGGCAGGCAGATTCTCAACCACTGCGCCACCAGGGAAGCCCTAATGGTAATATCTTGCAACACTATAGTACAGGATTGCAGGATATTGACGTTGATACAGGCAAGATGCAAGGTATATCTATCACTACTAGGATTTCTTATATTGCCCGTTTATTGCCTCACCCAGTTCCCTCCTGTCCCCGCTTCCGTAACTCCTGGCAACCATTAATCTCCATTCATATAATTTTGCCATTTCAAGAGTATGTAAATGGCAGCTTACAGTATGTAACCTTTTGGGATTTGCTTTTTTTCACTCAGCATAGTTCTCTGGAGGCTCATCCAGGTTGTTGCATGTATCACTAGTTTGTTCTTTTTTTTTTTATTGATGAATAGTATTCCATGGCAGGGATGTACCACAGTTTGTTTATCCATTCACCTCAATGAAGGGCATCTGGGTTATTTCCAGTTTCGGGCTGTTACAAATAAATCTGCAATGAACATTTGTGTACAGAATTTGTATGAATATAAGTTTTCATTTCTCTGGAGTAGAAGCCCAAGGACATGATTGCTGGACTGCATAGTAGTTGCATGTTTAGTTTTTAAGAAATAGCCAAACTGTTTTCCAAGTGGTTGTACCACTTTACAGCAGCAATGTATGAGTGGTCCAGTTTCTCTGCATCCTTACCAACGTTTGGTGTTGTCATTATTTTCTGTTTTGGCCATTATTGTGGGTTTGTAGTTGATATCTTATTGCGGTTTCAATTTGCATGTTCCTCATGACTAATGATGTTGAACATCTTTTCATGTGCTTATAGCCTATCAGCATATCCTCTTCAGTTAAATGTTTCTTCATGTGTTATTTTTTTTGCCAATTTTCTAACTGGATTATTTATTTATTTGTTTACTGTTGAGTTTAGAGAATTTGATATATGTTCTGCATATGGGTGCTTTGTTCGATATTTGGTTTGCAAACATTTTCTCCCAGTCAGTGACTTGTCCTTTCATCCTATTCACAGAGTCTTTCTCAGAGTAAAATATTTTTAATTTGGTGAGGAGGCCCAATTTATTAATTTTCCTTTTCTGAGTTGTGCTTTTAGTGTCATGTCTACAAACTCTTTGCCAAGCCCTAGATCCTGGAGATTTTCTTCTATGTGTTTTCCTAAATAGTTTTGTAGTTTTGCAGGGTACACTTAAGTCCATGAACCATTTGGAGTTAATTTTTGTATGAGACATAAGACTTAGGTCAAGGTTCTTTATTATGACTTTTTTTCTATGGATGTCTACTTGCTCCAATACCATTTGTTGAAAAGGATCCTTCTTCCATTGAATTGATTTTGCATCTTTGTCAATAATCAGTTGGGCATATCTCTGTGGGTCTATTTCTGGGTTCTCAATTCTGTTCCATCATTCTCTGTTTCATCATTCTATCACTCTTTCAATATCACAATCTTGATTACTGTAGCTAATAGTAAGTCTTGAAATTGGGTAAAGTGATTCCTCCCACTTTATTCTTATTTTCCAAAATTGCTTTAGCTGTTCTAGTTCTATTATTTTTCCAAATAAAATTTGGAATAATCTTGTCTATATCTACAAGAAATCTTGCTAGAATTTTAAGAGGAATTATATTAGACCTGCATATTAACTTGGGGAGAATTGACATCTTTACTATGTTGACTCTTTCAGTCCATGAACAAACCATGCCTCTCCATTTATTTAGATCTTCTTTGAATTCTTTCATCAGCTTTTTGTAGCTTTCAGTATACAAGTTCTCTATATATTTGTTAGATTTACACCTAAATATTTCATTTTTGAGCAATTGTAAAAGGTATTGTATTTTTAATTTTGGTGACCTCAGGTTCATTGCTAATATATAGAAACTCTAATAATTGATTTTAATATGTTTGTCTTGTATCCAGTGATTTTGCTGAACTTGCTTATTAGTTCTAGGATATTTTTTGTAGACTCCTTGGGAATTTTTATGTAGACCATCATGTCATCTTCAAAAAGGAAAAGTTTTATTTCGTCTAATCCATATGCCATTTATATCATTTTCTGGCTTTATTGCACTTGTTAGAACTTCTAGCATTATGTTTAATAAAAGCAGTGAGAATGCACATCCTTGCCTTGATCTTAAGGGGAAAGCAGTCATTCTTTCACCATTCAGTTTAATATTAGCTCTAGGTTTTGTTTTTCTTTTCTTTACATGCTCTTTATTTTGAGGAAGTTCCCTTTTGTTCCTATTTTTCAGAGAGATATTATCATGAACAAATGTTGAACTTAGTCAAATTCTTTTTCTACATAGATTGATATGATCCTGTGGTTTTTCTTCTTTAGCCTATTAATATAGTAGACTACACTGATTGATTTTCTAATATGAACCAGCCTTGCATCCCTGTAATAAATCCCAGTTGGTTATGGGGTATAATTCTCATTATATATTGCTGAATTCTATTCTTAACATTTTGTTAAGGATTGCTGCATCTATATTCACGAAGAATATTTTTAGTTTTCCTTTTTGTACTGTCTTTGTCTGGTTTTGGTATTGAGGTAACAATAGCTTCATAATACTAGCCTCTATTTTCTGCAAGAGATTGTATAGAATTGGAATTAATTCTTAGTGTTTGGTAGAATTCTCCAGTGAAACAATTTGGGTCTGGAGATTCCTTTTTGAGAGCTTAAAACTAGGAATTACATTTATTTAATAGTTTATAGGGCTATTTAAAGTATCTATTTAATATTTAGCTAGTTGTGGTAATTTATATTTTTTAAGGAATAATCTGTTTCATCTAAGCCTGTAGGGTTTTATGTAGCATTCTCTTATTATCTCTTTGATGCCTGCAGCATCTACAGCAATATTCCCTGTTTCGTTCCTTATATTGGTAAGTTGTGTTTTATCTCTTTTTTCTTTGTCAGTCTTGCTAGAGGTTTGTCAATTTTATTGATCTTTTCTAAGAACCAGGTCTTTGTTTCATTGATTTTTCTCTATCTTTTTTTAAATTGTATTGATTTCTGCTTTTATGTTTATTATTTCCTTCCTTCTGCTTCCTTTGTGTTTATTTTGCTATTGTTTTACTAGGTTCTTGAAGTAGGATTTATATTATTGATTTGAGACTTTGCCTCTTGGCAAATATAAGCATTTAGTGCTATAAATTCTCCTCTCAGAATTGCTTTAGCTATGTCCCATGGATCTGGATATATATGTTTCCTTTTCATTCAGTTTAATGTATTTTTAAATTTCCCTTGAAGCTTCTTCTTTGACTCATGGGTTATTTAGAAGTGTGCTCTTCAGTTTCCATGTGTTTGAAAATTTTCCTGTTAATTTTCTTGTTTGATTTCATTGTGGTCAGTGAGCATACTCTAAATGATTTCAATTCTTTCGGATTTGTTAAGGTTTGATTTATGGCCCAGGATATGGTCTAGTTTGGAAAATGTTCTGTGGGATCTTGAAAAGAATATGTATTTAGAATGTGTATTCTGCTATTATTGTATGCAATGTTCTATAAATGCCAATTAGACCCTGTCATTGAATTCTTCTACGTCTTTGTTATTTTTTGGTCTAGTTATTCTATCAATTGTTGAGAGAGGGGTGCTAAAATCTCAAACTACAATTCTGTATTTGTCTATCTCTTCTTTTAGTTCTGTAAGTTTTTGTTTCACACAATTTGCAGTTCTGTTTCTTGGTGCATATACATTTAAGATTTCTATGTCTTACTGATGGATTGACCCTTTTTATCATTTGCAATGTCTCTGTCATTAATTTTATTTGATCTGAAGTCTACTTTATTTGATATTAATATAGCCATTCTTGTCTCTTTGACTAATGTTAGCATGATATATCTTTTTCCATCCTTCAACTTTCAGCCTCTGTAAATTGCTTTAACTTATGTGAGTCTTCTGTAGACAACATATGGTTGGGTCATGTTTTTAAATTCACTCTTCCACTTTATTTTAATTGGTGTACTTAGATTATTTATGATTAATGTAATTATTGATTTGTTAGAGCTTATGTCTGCCTAGTTCCTTTGTGTTTTCTGTTTGTTCTCTCTGTTGTTCCTTTCTGTGTTTTCTTTTTCCTGCCTTACTTTGGGTTACTGGAGTACAAATTTATATCCACATTAGACAGTGTTATAATATTTGCTTCAAACAGCAAACATAATTAGAAAACTCAAGATGAAAAGGAAAGCCAACTTTATTTACTCATAATTTTGCTCTTTCGTTTGTTTGATCTTTGAAGTTGAAAAATTCCTTCTTTTCTTGTTATGTCTTTGTTTACAGAACTTCTTTTCGCCATTCTTTTAAGGTAGGGCTGCTGGCAACAAATTCTCTTAGTGTTCCTTCATCTGAGAATGTTTTAATTTCCCTTTCATTCCTGAAGGTTGTTTCTACCAGGTACAGGAATCTGGATTGACAGTTCTTTTCTTTCAGCACTTGAAAAAATCTATGCTACTACCTTCTGGAAAATGCTTTTTTTTTGTCTTTAAGTTTTTAGAAGTTTGTCTATAATGTGTCTTGCTGTGGATTTCTTTTTTGGGAGGGAAGTTTCACTTCTTGAATGTGTCGTTTTGTATCTTTTGCCAAATTTGGCAAGTTTCAAAAGTTATTTTTTTGATTACTTTTTCCATCTTGCCATCTTTATTCTCTCCTCTGAGACACCAATGGCATGACTACTAGATCTGAGACTGTTCACTTTTTCCCCTGGCTATTTTCTCTCTGTTGTCAGATTGGGCAATTTCTATTTTTCTCTCTTCAAGTTCACTGATTCTTTCTGTTGGGAATTATCCATGGTGGGTTTTTTTTCTTGTTTTTGGTAATTGAAATTTTCAGTTCTCAAATTTTGATTTGGTTCTTCTTTATATCTTCTGTTTCTTGCTGAGGCTTTCTATTTCCTTGCTAAGAGTTTTTCATTTGTTTCAAGCACGTAAGTAATTGTGTGCTGAAGTATTTTTATGGGGCTGATTTGAATATTTTTCAGATAATTTTAATATTTCTGTCATCTTGGTGTTGGAACCTATTGACTGTCTTTTTAAAAACAGCTTTATTGAGGTATAACTAACATACAAAGGACTGTACATATTTAATGTGGACACTTTATGAGCTTGGGCATATGCAAACACCTGTGAAAGCATTTCATTCAGATAGAGATTTTCTTGGCTCTTGGTATGATGAGTAATTTTTTATTGAAACTTGGATATTTTGGGTATTATTATACGAGATTCTGGATCTTATTTAATTTTGCTTTAGCTGGCTTCTTCTGACTCTGTCCTAGCAGAGAAGAGGAATGCACCTTGTTACTGCCAGCAGGAGGTAGATTCCAGATTCCCTACTCAAGTTCTTTTTTTCTAAATTTTTACTGTATTAAAATATACATAACTTAAAATTTACAATCTTAACCATTTTTTAAGTTATTATAAAATATTGGCTATATTCCCCATGTATACACAACCCTACTCAGCCTTTTTTGACACTGAAGTGGGGTGTCATTATTTTTGGGTAGTGGTGGCATTTTTAGCTCCCTACTACTGATATATCCCTGATTGGGGGGGTAAGAGTACCTCACTACTGTTCTCCAAGTGACATCTAATGACACCATGAGGTGGAGTGGCCTTATGACTGCTGGCTAGTAGTGAAAGCTCTTACTCTCCACTATGCCTCCTCTGATACCACCACAAGCAGGGAGGGGGAAAAGTGCCTCATTACTGCTAAAGCAGGTGGAAGTTCAGGTTCCCCATGCAGTCTGCATTGACACTGTGGCGGGTGAAGGTGTGACCTTGTTACAAGCTGGCAGTGATGAAAGTCCCAACTCCTTATTTTGCCTTCTCTGACTTCAGCCTTTCTGTGAGGGTGTTGTGCTGTCTGGTTACAGACTCCAGGGAGTAGTAGGCTTGGATGTCCTTTACTAGCATGGATGGGCATGGGGCCACCATTTTATCTGTAGTGTTTAGCTGGAGTAGAACAGGTATTACCTAAAATGTTTTCTATCTTGTTAGGCTGGCCCTTTCTTGGCCATTTAGCTAGAGAGAGGAGGCTTTTGTGGGGACCTTTTTGTTTCCACCTGTAGGCATTTTCTAGTTGAAGGTTTCTTTCAGTTCCATGTCTGTGATATATGAGGCAATAAGAAAACCCAGGGAACTCACCACCATGTCATTCCTTGGGTCCCAAATTTCCTAGCCAGTGTGCTTTCTTCCTTCTAATTTTAAGTCTTCTCTTGTTTGTTTCATACATAATGTCCAGGGTTTTACTTATACTTAATTGGAAGGAATAGGAGAAAGTAACTCAACTGCATCTTCCCACAATCAGAAGTAATCAAACATATCTTTTAACAAAACTTAATTTGTGTGTGTGTGTGTGTGTGTGTGTGTGTGTGTGTGTGTGTGTGCATGCACATGAACACATGCCTTTTTTTCCTTTTGGTGGATTTTCCTGGGCTTCTGCCATCCATGGAGTGTCCTGGAGTCCAATGCTTCTATACCGAAAAATTTTCTTGCTTCAGAATTAGTACCTCTAACTATTCTAAAGAAAAGCTTATTTACTTGTGCCAAGAAGGCACATTACATTGGCATAAGACAGTATTGTAGCGTGTTTAGGAACACAAACTCTGGAGCCAGACATATTGGGTTTGAGTCTCAGTTTTGTCACCGTGTGATCTTGGACAAGTTACTTAACTATTCTATTCCTCAGTTTCCTCATCTCTTATATGGGGAATAAGAGAGAGTGTGAATAAGCTAATATCTGTAAAACATTTAGAACAGTATTTGGTTTATTATTGCCCAAAATAATATATAATTTATTATTATTTTGGTCACGTCACGCAGTTTGCAGGTTGCAGGATCTTAGTCCCTGACCAGGGATCGAACCTGGGCCTTCGGCAGTGAAAGTGTGGAGTCCTAAACACTGGACCACCAGGGAATTCCCAATAATATATAATTTAAAGTGTTGTGCTTGCATTCTATACCACTAAGAGGGATGTCTTCTTCTTGACTTACCTTCCAAGCTTTGTACCTTGTCCACCTCTCCGCTCTCCTCTCACACCATTATCTCTTAGTTCTCTATACTCCAGTTGCCCTGAATTTTGTTTAGTTTCTTAAATATACCACATGCTCTTTCAGCTCTAGGCCTCCACACTATATCCTACTCACTCTTCAGATTTCAGGGAGGCTCTTTCCTGAGTCACAGCCTAGATGAGGTCTCCCTGCTTTGTGCTCTCCCAGTACCCTGCACTTCTTCTACCATTTATCCGCCTGACCTCAAGCAGCTTCAGACCCAGCAGAGGATTATCTCTGGTCCCTTGTGGCATTAACTCAGGCCTCAAGCTATAAGCAGCGGCTTATGATAATAACAATTCTGGAGCTAGTATGGTTGGGGCTGGGACACAAAGAGTTTGAGATTGACTTGAACATAGCTTTGAGTATACTTATTTGTACAGGAACTTGGGGGAACTTATGGCAAAAAAAGAGAAAGAGAAAATATAAAAGGAACCTCATTAAATCTGCTTTATAATTTCATTTTAAATGCAGCTTCTTAGTCTTAAAACTTTTAAAAATAGCGTCATATGCAACAACAGTTTAGTTTTACAGAAAGAGATTTTCTAAGTGGAGGAATTTATTATTGACATGCAACACCTGAAATTAAGAGTGAATAAATTCTGACTTGGCAACTTCAACTCAGTATGTCCAAAACTGTATCCCCCATGTTGATGTTCCTACTTCATTCTCTGTCTCAATGAATGATATAAACGTTTCCCCATTTGTTCAAGCCAGAAACCTAGAAATGATTCTCCTCTTCTTTAACATCCTCATTCTTGCCACTGTGGAAAAGAGTATGGAGGTTCCTCAGAAAACTAAAAATAGAATTACCATATGATCCAGCAATCCCACTCCTGGGCATATATCTGGACAGAACTATAATTCAAAAGGATACATGCACCCCTGTGTTCCATAGCAGCACTATTCACAATAGCCAAGACTTGGAAACAACCTAAATGACCATCAAAAGATGAATGGATAAAGAAGATGTGGTACATATATACAGTGGAATACTACTCAACCGTAAAAAAGAATGAAATAATGCCATTTGCAGCAACATGGATGCAACTAGAGATTATCATACTAAGTGAAGTACGTCATAAAGAGCAAGACAAATACAATATGATATCACTTATATGTGGAATCTAAAATATGACACAAATGAACCTATCTATAAAACAGAAACAGAATCATGGACATAGAGAACAGACTCATGGCTGACAAGGGGGAGGGAGTTGGGGGGAGGATGGAGTAGGAGGTTGGGGTTAGCAGATATAAGCTTTCATATATAGAATGGATAAACAACAAGGTCCTGCTGTACAGCACAGAGAACTATATTCAGTATCCTATGATAAACCATCATGGAAAAGAATATTTTTAAAAGAATATATATATATATATATATATATATATATATATATATATATATATATATACACACACACAAAACTGAATCACTTTGCTGTACAGCAGAAATTAACACAACATGTAAATCAACTATACTTCAATAAAAGAAAATATTGATTAGCATCCTCATTCTCCCTCTTCCTATATTCCTCAAAACCCTAGCACCAAATAATGTCAGTTCTACTTAAAAATTTTGTGAATTGCCCTTCTTCTTTTTATCTACTGCCCAAGCTCAGGTGCTTGTCCTATTTCATTTTGACTTCTACAAACCTGCACAATTTATCTCCCTGACTTTGATATCTCCTGCTTGCAAATCATCATTCATCAAAATTTACCTTCGAAACCACAAACCCTAGCATGTCAAGTACTCACTTCAAAAGCTCAGATTGTTTTCCATCATCCGTAGGATAAGGTTCAAAATTTTTAGCATAGTATATGAGGTCCTGGGTAGGACTGAACCCAATTTTATAACATCATTTTCCAGCATTTTCCTTCATACTCTCTATGTTCTAACCACATTGAAATATGACTATTCCCCAAACACCTCATCCTCAAATTCAAAGCTGCTGTGCCATTTGCTTGGACTTTTCCTTCAGCTTGACTGTCTATGAACTCATCTTTACTAATTTTAGTCTTTATTCTTTCTGTGCTTCATTTTGAAAAGTTTCTGTCATTATCTATTCAGGTTGACTATTTTTTTCTGTAGTAACTAATCTGACTTCACTTCCATCCAGTGAATTTTTCAGATATTATATTTTTCAGCTCTAGAATTTCCATGTGTTTATTTTTTAATAAGTCCATTTCCTTTCTCTGTGTTCATGTATACCTTTAAACCCTGAGCATATTTATAGTAGCTGTTTTGCATGCCTTCTCTGATAATTCTATCACCTCTGTCATTTCTGGGTCTATTTCTATGGACTGATTTTTCCCCAGTTATGGGTCCCATTTCCCATTTGCATGTCTAATGATTATTTTTATTGGAGGATGGAATTTGATTGCTACACTTTTGAGTGCTGGGTTTTCTTGTCTTCCTTTAAGGACTGTTGGACATTGTTCTGGGAGACAGTGGACTTACTTGCATATCAGTTTGATCCTTTCAAGGCCTATTTTACGTTTGTGAGATGGATGTAGGATAATCTTTACTCTTGGCTAATTTAGTCTTACTAGAAAGGCATGACCCTTCCTAGCTCCCTACTATCCAATTGGAAGCCCTGGTTGCTACATGAGGCCACTTTACTCTGGCTGGTAGGAACTTAAATATCTCCCAGCTCTGTGTGAACTCTGAGAATTTTTTCACTCTACTCACAGTTCTCCGATCATTCATTGCCCAGCTTCATAGAGTTCTGCCTAATGCATTCAGGGCTTTTTACTTAGTAACAAATTCCAGGGGACCTCTAGGCAGATTTCAAGAGTTCTTTCTCTGTGTAGCTTCCTCCTCCCTGGCTACCTCAGTCTTCCTGAGTATTGATCTCTCTGCCCTCGACTTGGTGAAACCACTATGCTCTACTTGGGTTCCCCTGCCCTGCACCATGGTCTAGAATTACCTCTAGGTAGAAAGCCAACGTTAACTTCATTTGTTTCTTTTCTCTCAGGAACAATAATACTGTACTTTCTGTTGTTCAGTGTCTGTAAACAAATGTTTCTTCCTCCTCCTCATTTCTACTTTTCAGGTCTTGAGAAAAAAGTCTCTTCAGTAGTTCAGTCACCTGACTGCCTTAGTAACGAAGTCATATAGTAACTAGGTCATATGGTCATGCCATTCAATTTCCATTCCTTTGCATCCAAAAAGCAGTGTTGAAGCATCAGTTGTGTGCATTTTCAAAAGTTTTTCCTAGATAAAAATTATCCAAATGGGAAGGAATTCATATCTTGGCTATTCTCATACTACTGCCTTCTAATAAATGTTTGCAGTAGACTGTGTTGAATGTATTCATTTAAAGAATCCAGAGGGGGAGAGAGGGAGAGATAGAGTGAGAGAGAGAGAGAGAGCAAGAGAGAGCTATTTGTCCCACTAGTCTCTATAATGAGTAAGATTTACGAATGAATATTCAGTATTTAGTTTCTACTATCCAATTGGTGTAGCTGCTATAACCCATGTTGGTATTCTTTTCTGGGATTGGCAGAATATGAGGCAAAGATAATGATAGTTTTTGGTACAGATGGCCTATGGCTGGACTTGTGTTGTTTCACGGTACAAAATCATTTAAAAATCCATGGCACAAGTCCAGGTAAAAAGAATAAATGGCATGATGCAGAACACATAACAAGTCACAGCCCAGATGGGTTACAACAAAGATCACAGAATAAGTATGCAGTGGCTGGTGCATAGTGTTGCTAATCAACAGTCTAACTTGCCTCCTGCTAGACTAACATTGTGCTTTGGTTGATAATGAGACTTCTCAAAGTCAAGGAGCTTTAATACAAGTTGTACTTGATGGGTTGCCATTGTCCTGCGTGATCTTATTCTTATAGGATTCCAGAGAGTCCACAGACACACCAAGTCACTTCCCAATAATATGACAAATGTAAAAAGAGATTGAAAATGTCAGTATTGACATTAGATGAAGATATTAAGTTAGTATGCAAGAGAACTTTTCTGTTTAAAATGCAGATGTGATCTAAGAAAATTGGATGAAAACTACCTACACTCTCTACCTCTTCTTCCCAACCTTTTTTCTTTCTCTCTCAACTTGTCCTCTCCTTACCCTACCCTCAGCCCATTTAAAGGCAGTCAGATGAGAGTTGTGGCACGTTTAGCTTTTGGACTTACTCAACTTCGATCAAGTTGATGGATGACAGGGCCAGGAAACAGAATCATAGATGCTTTAGCTTGGGGGGCGAGCAGAACCCAAACTCATCATCTATCTTGATTTGACAGGTGCAGTAAAGGCTAAAAACAATGGAGACGATCCTGTCTCCCACTTAATACCCCATCTGCTGCTACTGGCTTCTTGCTAATTTCCAGAACATGTTGCTTCACACACATAGAAAGCAGACCAAAAAATATACAAACACATGAAACGAGCAATTCAAAGTCAAAACGAATTAAACAAACTAACACCCCCCAAAAAATTAAGATAGTAAAATGCACAAAAAAAAATTCTCTTTGCTTATTTGAGTCAGGGGGAAAACTCCTTTTCCAGAAACAGTTAGCTCTAATTTCCCTTCATTGAGTGATAGGCTTTATGACGTCTGAGCCTTGGCAATAAGAAATCATGTCTTGTGGTTGAATCTAGAGGAAGACTTTGTTGGAGTAATTGCTGGGCACCTAGGCACCACTGTTGTGGTTTGATAGGCAAAGCTGACATTCTACTGTCAATCAACACAATTTTTATTTATTCATTTTATTTTCTAGGCACTGTGTAGGTTCTGCCACAAACCCCCCACTTTCCTGGGTTATGGCCTCCATTTCTGCTCACTGCTTAGCTCATTACTCCTAAGGTGTTAATGACTGTTAGAGGCCCCAAGTGCCACCCTCCCATTATTAAAGTTTTCCAAACTTCAGCCATTCACATGTCATGTTCTTATTTTTGTCACAGCAACATAACAGTAGTACTTAATATTTACCTAATATATCTCTTATTATCACCTTACTTTTTAAAATCACCTCATCTTAAGCTACTATATATATTTATTTCATATATATATACACACATATAAGATATATACATGTATAAATATAAACTATATACATATGCATTATACACATGATATGATACACACACACAATTTGACTTGTGTAATTGTGTACCACTTAAATATTATTAAGGGAGATGATTTTAAGTGGCACACAATTAGGTGAATAAATAAATAAATTGTATATTCATACAATGAAATACTACTCAGCAATAAAAAAGAACAAATTACTGATACATGCAATGACACGGATAAATCTCAAAAATGTTATTCTAAGTGAATGAATCCAGGAATGTATGATTCCATTAATGTGCAATTCTAGAAAATTCAAAGTAATCTATAATGATTTAAGGCACATCAGTTGTTGCCTGGAATGGGGGTAGAGAGCATTGACTGTAAAGGGGCATGAGAATACTTTTGCGGTGATGGAAATGCTCTATATCTTGATAATGGTAACCATATGGGTAAACACACTTTTAAAAACTCGTGGAAATGTATATTTTAAATAGGTGCAGTTTATTTTTTTATAAATGATGTCAATAAAATTAATATTTAAAAAGTTCATCGGGCCATTGAAATGTGCAGTCAGATTTGATAACCATTGCTCTATGGCCTTATTCTCAAAGTGCATTCCTTAGATCACTAGCATCTGATTCCCTAGGAGCTCATTAGAAATGCAGAATCTCAGCCCCCACCCCAGAGCTGCAGAATCACAATCTGTGTTTTAACAAGCTCCACAGGTAATGCAAACGCACATTAAAATTTGAGAAAATTGGCTTGGGAGATAATGGAATCTTGAGCTGGGGTCAGCCTGGGTCCTGAATCACCACATGGAATTAAACTACCTGCTGACCAGGAATACTCACCTTATACTAAACAAAGAATAGAGTTCTCTTGTGGCTGAGACGTTTTAATTTGGGGTCTATTTATGGCAGGTTAGCTTAACAATTACAAGATTGATTTAGAGGGTCTGAGAGCACAGCCCAAAGTGTTTTTGATGGAAAGTAACTTGCAAATTTCACGTTCATGCTTTATCTTGAAAATGCACTCAGATTTCTTTCTATTTCACGGTGTATTTGTGTTTGTTTGAATGTAATAATAATGTTTTCAATTACGCATTAATTGAATTACTTCACTGCTTTCCCCTAAATCTGGAAGTAAAACTGAAAGCTCTAAGAAGATGTGTCATGTCTGTCTTGTTGCTTTCCCTTCCTCCAAGGGTTAAGCGTCCACTGTTTAAGAAGCATGGCATTGGAATAGAAAGTATATGGCACAAAGCAGAAATTAAATAAAGGCTTTTCTTGTTGCCACATGTAAGATGGTTAGATTTGAAAGAGCACTGTCTGCAAAGAGTACTTTAGATAACAAGAATGACTGTCCAGTCATTAGACTCTCTGGTCTCTAGTATTCAGAAACTGTAACAAGCTGGGCAAGAAAAAATCCTGCAAGGCAAACCTTCCCTCAGTGTCTCAATTGATACCCCGAATTGGTTTGCCTACTCTGTACAAAGGGCCACAAATGGTTCTGTATATTTGTAAAAGTTGGTGCCAGTATGTAGCGCTAACCTATTGAGCCCTTACTATGTGCCAGACCCTGTGCTGGGCACTTGCCTGCACAAAATTTCATTTGGTACCAACCACATATCAAAGAATAATATTTTTTGCTTCAGGAGAGTGAGGTTCAGAGGGATTAGATGGCTTGCCAGGACTCACAGTGAATTGAATATAACACTGTCTGACTCAGATGCCAACCTCTTTTTACAACATCATTGTGCCCTAGGCAGTCACTTATCTACCTTTTTATCCTAATGTATTCCTATCATTATGAAAGAGAAAGGGCCCTGGGACAGAGGAAAAGATTGAATGCCAGCGAGCAAGCGAGAGCTCTTTCCTGTATAGAGAAGGAGCAAGGGAGTCAGTTAAAAGCAGATGGGTTCTCCACACCCTCTCCTGCTCTGTTGGTGGGAATGTAAATTGATACAGCCACTATGGAGGTTCCTTAAAAAGCTACAAATAGAACTACCATACGACCCAGCAATCCCACTACTGGGCATATACCCTGAGAAAAGCATAATTCAAAAAGAGTCATGTACCACAGTGTTCATTGCAGCACTATTTACAATAGCCAGGACATGGAAGCAACCTAAGTGTCCATCAACAGATGAATGGATAAAGAAGATGTGGCACATATATACAGTGGAATATTACTCAGCCATCAAAAGGAAAGAAATTGAGTTATCTGTAGTGAGGTGGATGGACCTAGAGTCTGTCATACAGAGTGAAGTAAGTCAGAAAGAGAAAAACAAATACCATATGCTAACACATATATATGGAATCTAAAAAATATGGTTCTGAAGAACCTAGGAGCAGGACAGGAATCAAGATGCAGACGTAGAGGACACGGGGAGGGGGAAGGGTAAGCTGGGACGAAGTGAGAGAGTGGTATGGACATATATACACTCCCAAATGTAAGATAGATAGCTAGTGGGAAGCAGCCACATAGCACAGGGAGATCAGCTCGGTGCTTTGTGACCACCTAGAGGGGTGGGATAGGGAGGGTGGGAGGGAGATGCAAGAGGGAGGAGATATGGAGATATATGTATATGTACAACTGATTCACTTTGTTATACAGCAGAAACTAACACACCACTGTAAAGCAATTATACTCCAATAAAGATGTTAAAAATAAATAAATTAAATTAAATTAAAAAAAGCAAATGGGGCAGCCGCCTCATCACTCTCCCCACTTCCCCCATTTGGAGGCTCAATGCACCTGACACCTGTCTCCTGCTCATTCTTTCTTGCTCCTTTTTCAGTCTCGACGCCCTGCCCCCTCTGCCCTCCCTAGGCTTTTCTCCCTTGTCCCTGGGCCACCTCACCCTCATTTCCCCTTCCTTTCCTTTGATTCCTAACCACTGGCACCACCACCACCCCACCCTCTGTCACCATCCCCACTTCCTTTACTTCTCCTTCTCTCTCTGTTTCTTTCTCTTCTGCTCAGCTTTCAAGGCCCCATTAGGGCCCCACCATTGACTCTGCTCTTACAATGGCTCAGTGGTTTTGAGATGAAGTAAAACATCACTAATTTGTTCTAATTGGGGGGAAAGGTCAGTCTGCCTTAAATGAGAAGTATGAGTGATAGGACATTTGGGGGGAGAAAATGCAATCTCATTACTTTCAAGTACATAAAGTAATCCCAATGACTAAGACAAGAGGATAAAAGGCAAAGCTATATGTCTCAGAGATCTGTAAGTGGTTTGACAAATAAGCGTGGCTCGTTTATAATTAGGACATTCAGTTTGGAGACACAAATGCTGCCGCTGAGGTCTATGCACTGAAGTAGGCTAATATTTCCCTTGTTTACACAATTAGTTTGTGAAAAGAGCTCTTTCATCATAGACACAGGTACCATCTCATTAGAAGGGTCCGGCATTTCAGACCCACTTTCTTATGTCACATGGCCTGTAGGAAGAGTGCTTAGTTCAGCCAATTCTCCAAAAGGAATAATGGTGAACAATAACAAAAATACTCATTTTTCTGCTTCTCATCTATGCCAGAGTTACTGTCAATGAAAAAAAATTCCTGTTCTGTTCTTATTAGTTGGGGGTGAGGATGTGGACGTGTAGGGGAAAGAACAGAATGGACACAAGCAGAGCCAAACCTCAAATGGCCTTAGTTTGAAATCTACTAATTTAAAACTGGTGAAAATTGAGGAACCAGCCTACTTTATTTTTATGCTCCAAGAAGCCAACTTGCTAAGCTAATTCCAATAGTAAACACGATTTTCCTGCAAAGATTTGTAAAATTCCTTAAAACACCAATTTTCCATGCAGTGTTCAATACTTGAATAGCACTCCCTTCATTTATGTATAATTGTTAAGTTAGTTGTTAAATTGGTAAATTTCTTACCAATTTCTGGAAGCAGCTCCTTTGAGGAAGTCCTACCAGGAAGCCCTCTTTGGCTTATTTTACTTTATTGTGTATGGAAGCAAACAACCATTCTTATTTTCTTTTGGAATAGCTTAGAATCAAGGCTTCCCATCAATTCAAACTAGCCTCCCGCCATCTTACATTTTCATAGCTCAACAATAATTTCTTCCTGTACAATTAAGCAAGAATGGGAAGAAACGTGGGCTGAATTCTACAAAGTTCTCTCTGAATCATTAGGAGGCCAGGGTCCTTGAATTCCCATGCATCCTGACCTTCTGTCCCTGATAGTGAGGAGATAAGTGGGTAACTGGTAAAAACGGACATTCCACCATACTTTACCTTGCAGTCTCAGAGGACTTCTTTGGCATTCACACTGTAGATATTCCACGTCTCGCTATGGAAACATAATAGGAGCATTTCTTCCACTGCTAGGGGAGTCAATTGATAGAAAACTACAACTTTTTCTAAAAAACATAAATCAAGGACTACTTCTTACAGTTGTGAAATTCTTCAGCTTTAACCCAAAGGATTCATGGAAGGGGTCCTTGAAATTGTTCAGTAGGCCAAAACTAGTGAGATAAGGGAGGAGCTTTTGTTTACAAACCATTAGAAGTACATTTGAAGGGATTAAGTTTGTTTGAAAGCCACTAAATTTTCTGAACAAGGGCATGGGTCTACTTCAAACTAGTCTGAGGTTTTGTGCTTTGGAGTTCATGCAAACAGAATATTTGGTTTTTTTTCTGTCTGACTTACTTCACTGAGCATAATACCCTCCAGGCCCATTCATGTTGCTGCAAATGGCAGAATTTCATTCTTTTTTATGGTTGAGTAGTATTCCACTGTATATATGTGCCACATCTTTATCCATTCATCTGTTGATGGGCATTTAGGGTGTTTCCAAGTCTTGACTATTGTGAATAGTGCTGCTTGGAAAGGAGCAACAGGAATTCGTTATGAACAGAGTGTACTGAATGGGGTGAGCCTACTGGATTCAAATAGTGATCCAAACCTGGCAACTTCCAAGGCAAAGTTAAAAGGAAAGCCTTTGCCTGCAAATTTCTAGGAACTGTTGGGGGTGAGAATATGATGACTTCTATTTGGGACTTTAGGATGATAAAAAGGTCCAAGAGCCTCCCTTTATCTCCCCAAATGCCCAATTAACACAATATTTTAATGGTAGCACAATCAAGTTTAATATAATATAGACACAAACCAATATTTTTCAGAAAAATACTTGCTTCTATGTTCCGTGGTCTAAAAGGAAGCTGGGCTGCATTCGAAGTGTGTTTTTGTTCATATTGATGTTCTAATATTTTCTATGGATATATCCAGTTTTGACACTAAAGTGTAAATCAAAGAGAAAATGGAATTTTGTTTACAAATTTCTGCTTACGAGTCTGCATGAATAAGTCTGTAAAATGACCAAGGGTGATTTAAAAGACTTTAAAAAAAGAGTACATCAAAAGTAGCCAAATATACAAATTGAAGATTTACTGACTAATGAAACTATTTGGCATCCCTTTTAGTATACATGTTCTTAAATGAGGCATATCTAATTTCTGGAGGTAGTCCCACACCTTTGTGCTTTGGGGTTGGAATCAGAGACGTTCTGAGTAGACAGGGACTTTAGAGGTTACCTAGTATTTTGTTTTTTTCAAATTTCTTTTCTTCAAGTTTCTTCAGTCAAAATCTTGCTTGAAAGCCCAACATAGGAACCTCGTAAAAGGGAGAGTCTCTAATTAAAGTAGGGATCGAGCAGTCTGAAACCTAGTCTACTCCCTCGCCACATCTTCTCCCATACATGCTGACTGGGGAAGCTGAGGTCTACAGAAACTACGTGACTTGGCCAAGTTCCCTCAACAAGAGTGTTAATTCCACTCCTAACTTTCTTTCATCTTCCTCACCTCCATTTTCTACCCCCTTGCACCTCTAGTAAAAGAAACACACATGCACATCTGCACGCACTCACACACTATCCCAGGTGGTCAGCAGAAGCTTCTCTTGCCTCTCACAAGCTGCTAACATCTCACTGTGAATGTCTTTATTGCATTCTATCTTCCAGGAATATTTGCATTTCCAAAGAGAAAAGTGGGAAGACGGCAATGGTGAAACAAATGAAATGGATCACTAAAGATAGCATGACAGCACTGTGGCAAATTTTGCCGTGTGTGGGCTTCCTCAAATCACACTCTATAGGCAACCTCATATTTACCCAATATTTAAGGCTAACCCTGCTGGTTCTTTTAAAAAGAGTAGCCTCAGACAAAAGCTCAACAGGAATTTGCATTTAGACCATTTTGGTCTTGAGATGTGAACAGGCAGAATGAGGGTGAAAGGTGCTCCCACTCTTATTTAGGGGTTTCCATTTTGCTGAACTTCTTTCTGAATAGGTGCAATGTTCCAGAATACTTTGCTTTGTTTTCTCTATGGCTAGGAGACAGGCCTATGGGCATGTGTGTGTGTGAGTGAGTGAGTATGTGTGGTGTGAGAGAGAGACAGAGACACCCATGGAAAGAGACACACACAAAGACACAATACTGACACAAAGACACACACACACAGAGGTACAAAGAAAGAGAAACACAGAGTGGCACACACACATATACAGAGAGATACACACATTTACACAAAGAAACAAGAAGGAGACACAGTGAGTGACAGTGACAGAGAAAGATGGCAAGACAAAAACAGCGACACACATACACAAAGTGAAACTGAGAGAGGGTAAGATTGAGACTGAGAAATTGGGAGAGGCACACACAAAGAAGCAGAGTGAGAGACATATCTACGAAGATACACAGAAAGGGAGACTAAAGAAAAACGCTTGAGAGGGTGTGAGAGAGAGACTGATGGAGAAAAACAGACAGAGAACGAGGAAAAGCATGGTGATCGGGGAAGAGAGAAATCACTCCCATTTTTTCTTCCTCATTGGAAACCTTCAATGTTTGATTCTTTTGTGTTCCATATAACTTGGAAATTAAATTTTATTATCATCTCCTATTCAGAGGCAAACTGCTCGCAGCAGTATCCGCTGCTCAGAGGCAAATATTTTCATCTGACTATAGAAAATATGTTTTTTTCCCATTTTAGTTAGCAAATGTAATTGTTCGGGAATCACAATTATGGGAGTATGGGAGCCAAAGCTGAAGCCAGGGCTGACAGGGGATCAACATGATGAATTGACCAGCATTTTTCCAGATCCCCAGTGCCAGACATTCACATCACTCTGCAGCCCTGCCATGCTATGTGCTTTCTGGGTGTATGCCCCATGTAAGGCAGGATGTAGCCCATTTTCAATGTCTGTGTGCCTGGCACTCATGGCAGTCTTAGGATTTTCTCTATGCTCTTGGTGGGAGTGGTGCTCACTTCAGCAGGGAATTCACCATCTTACCTATTCCACCAGGAATCTTCCCACTGCCATCTAACACTGGATGCTATAATAGTTCTCATGTAAGAATGAAAAAAAAGGAGAGGCTCACATGGTCTCACAAATCAGACGCTGTAAGTGGTTCTGACCACCAATCACATCTAATAGTTTGGAGGCATTTTTCTCACACACAGGCAGACAAAGAGAGAGAGAAAGAGACACAGAGAGAGACACAGAGAGAGAAATCAATGCTTATGTCTATCAAAAAATGTGTACACGTATGTTCATAGCAGCTTTATTCACAATAGCTTCAAACTGGAAACAACTCAAGTGCACAGAGTAGAACAAATAAATAAAAAATGCATAATTAATTATGTATTCCTACAGCAGAATACTACACAGCAATAATAAATGAATTACTGATATATTTCACAAAGCTGAGTCCCACAGACAGGAATTATAAGTGAAAGAAGTCACACACAAAAGAGTACGTATTATATGATTCCATTTATATTAAGTTCTAGAACAGGTAAATCTCATGAATGGTAATAAAAGTCAGAATGACAGTTACCTCTGCAGGGAAGGTATTGAGGAAGGGGCTTGAGGAAGATTTCTTTGGTGCTGGAGGATTTTTATATTTTAAGTGGTTGGGGAAAAAATTAAAAGAATATTTCATGGCACGTGAAAATTATATGAAATTCACATTTCAGTGTCCCTAAATAAATACTTATTGGCACACAGCCATACCCATTTGTTTACGTATTGTCTAAGGCTGCTTTTGTACTACAAAGGCAAAGTTGAGTAATTGTGACAGAGACCATATGGCTTGCAAAGCCTAAAATATTTACTCTCTGGCCATTACAAAAATGTTTGCTGACTCCTGATCTAGGTCTTGGTTACACGGGTGTAGACATATGGAAAAACTTGAACTGTGCATTCAAGATTAGTGGACTTTAGACACTTTATTGCAAATAATTTTTTCAAGATCTAGAGAAATGGAGATTAATAAGAACACTTGCTCAAACGCTTGGTTTACATTAGGTTCAGAAAAGAAATGCTGAATTCAGTCTCTTCTTTATTTTCATTCTTATAGATGAGAATCACTCCTTTATACACCTTCTTTATGACCAAGGTATTATGTGAAGCAATATTAGAAGCACCTTTGATATAAATTAACTCATCAGTAAAGCTCTTTCAAATCATAAATTCAAAATGACATTTTGCAGGTAGGAAAAAGCATAATATGTCATTTCCTATTCTCTTTTTAAAAGGAACAAAACAGTAAAATGGAAAATTGTTTTGGCAATAACAGAACACCTGACTCTCATTGGTGGTCCATCTCTGAGTCATGTAGTAAATCATTGTTAAAGGTCATCATGACTTGTCTGAACAGGCATTTGTGTTATTAACTAAAGAACTGCTAAAAAAAGTCCCCATGCTACTTTTTCACAGGAAAATATCTGTTACTATGAAGAGTCCAGTGTGAGCCAAATGACAATGATAAATGCACTATAAACATTTCTTGTTGGAAGCTTGTAATGATGCAATTTCTTTACACTGTCAAATTTGCTCCTAACTTTAGTTTCATATTTTGGCTGTTTCCAATATTTATAAATTGTAATGTATGTCAAGGAGCACATTTCAGTGTAAAAAAGAAAAAGAGAGCTAGAAAATATGTCTACAAGATGGCTTCAGGGTGCAAAATGCATTTGTTTCTAAAAGCCAGGATACAAGTTTAAAATCACAGTCTGGCAGCCAGACAAGCCACTGACAGCCTTTTCATTAAATCTTGGCTAAATTGTAGAGTTGTGCTGTTGTTGTAGTTGCTGCTATTGTTATAGCTATAGTTGCAAACCAAACAATATGAGAGTGATCCAAATACAGTGGAAAGACAAAGCAGGGCAATTTTGTCAATCAGCTTGTGTTCTTTATGCTCCTATTAAAGACATTTTATATTCATCTTCTAATTTGCATCCAGCCTCAGATATTCCAACGAAGCTTATTTCACCTGATCTGAAATACCTGGCAGCTTTAAATTTGGAGTGGAAGGACTTCACCAGTCTCTCTCCAAGTCCTTTCTTATGAACCCGAATGACTGATCCCACCTCTTGAAGTGTTGGGAGATTTTAGCTCCAATTTAAAGTCTACTTGGCTCCAGAAATTCATTTGTACATGGGAAATATCCCACCATGCGGTTGTTGGAGGATTGGATGAAATATGTAAAGTTCCAAGAACACAGTGGTGCTTTATTTTTTTTTAGAAGACTTATTTATTTACATTATTTATTTTTGGCTGCGTTGGGTCTTCGTTGCTGCGCGCGGGCTTTCTCTGGTTGCGGCGAGAGGGGGCTGCTCTTCGTTGAGGTGTGCCAGCTTCTCACTGCGGTGGCTTCTCTTGTTGTGGAGCATGGGCTCTAGGCACACAGGTTTCAGTAGCTGCGGTGCGTGGGCTCAGTAGTTGTGGCTCGAGGGCTCTAGAGCACAGGCTCAGTAGTTGTGGCACATGGGCTTAGTTACTCCGTGGCATGTGGGATCTTCCTGGGCCAGGGATCTAACCTGTGTCCCCTCTACTGGCAGGCAGATTCTTAACATTGCGCCACCAGGGAAGTCCCACAGTGGTGCATTATGATTGATATTGATGTCAGCTTTGTAAGAAATCCATTTGGTCCTTTCACCTAATTTGGTGGTAGTTGGTTCTGGGCAGAGTGGAGCAATAGCATCCCTGTTTAATAAAACTTTCTGCAGTGATGGAAATGTCCTGTATCTGCACTATCCAACTCAGTAGCCACTAGCCACATGTGGCTATTGAGCACTTGAAATGTGCCTAGTGTGAATGAGGAACTGAATTTTTAATTTAATTTAAATACAAATATAAATAGCCACATAGGTGGCTATCATACAGCCACAGCACAGCCTTGGGGGACTGAATTTTACTTACTAAAGTAGCTTTGAATTAGGTGTTCTTATCCATTTTTGAAGTGCCATGGACCCCTTGGGAGGTTTGGTGAAACCTACTGGACAATTTCTTTAAATCTTTTTTTTCCCCTTTCTTTTAGAACACAGCTTTATTAAAATATAATTCACATACTGTACAATTCACCCTTTTATATTTGTAAATCAGTGGTTTATAGTATATTCACAGATATATGCAACCATTACTATAGTCGACGTCAGAACATTTTTACTGCCTCAAGAAGAAACCCCATATCATTTATCTATCATCACCCTATCCCTCCACCCCTGAAAAGACTTTTGTTCCCCATTGAATGGTTTGG
Organism: Leucopleurus acutus; assembly: GCF_964270905.1. Classification (NCBI taxonomy): domain Eukaryota; kingdom Metazoa; phylum Chordata; class Mammalia; order Artiodactyla; family Delphinidae; genus Leucopleurus; species Leucopleurus acutus. The sequence goes on along the minus strand of NC_139148.1, from coordinate 94,868,097 downwards.
TACCCTTGCTGAAAATCAGTTGACCGTAAATGTATGGGTTTATTTTTGGACTTTCAATTTTTTTCCATTGACCTATATTTCTATCCTGATTACTGATGCTTTGGAGTAAAATTTGAAATTGGGAATTGTGAGTCCTCCTACTTTATTCTTTTTTTTTTTTTTGCGGTACGCGGGCCTCTCACTGGTGTGGCCTCTCCCGTTGCAGAGCACAGTCTCCGGACGCGCAGGCTCAGCGGCCATGGCTCACGGGCCCAGCCGCTCCGCGGCATGTGGGATCTTCCCGGACCGGGGCATGAACCCATGTCTCCTGCATCAGCAGGCGGACTCTCAACCACTGCACCACCAGGGAAGCCCTCTACTTTATTCTTTAATGTGATAGTTTTGGTTATTCTGGATCTCTCACCAGATTTTAGAATCAGGTTATCAATTTCTGCAAATAATTCTGCTGGGATTCTGCTAGAGATTGCTTTGAATTTGTGTATCATTTTGGGGAGTGTTGCTGAATTTAAAATGTTAAATCTTCCAATCCATAAACATGGGGTATTTTTCCATTTACTTAGAACTTCTGTAATTTCTTTCAACAACACTTGGTAGTGTTCAAGTTTTTCACTTTTATTGTTAAATTTATTCCTAAGTAATTTTTCCTATTTGATGCTATTGTGAATGGAATTGACTTCTTATTTTTATATTTGGATTGTTCATTGCAAGTGTATAGAAATATAACTGATTTTTGTCTATTAATCTGGTACCCTACAACCTTGCTCAACTCATTTATTAGTTTTAATAATTTTTTTAGTGGATTTCCTAGTATTTTCTACATACAAGACCATATCATCTGTCAATAGACGTAGAGTTGATATTCTTATTTCTGTTCTTAGGAGGAAAGCATGCAGTCTTTCACCATTAAGTATGATGTTAGCTGTGGGGGTTTCATAGATCCCCTTTCTCAGGTTGAGGGTTTCTTTCTATTCTCAGTTTATTGTTTTTATCATGAAAGGGTGTTGCATTTTATCAGATGCTTTTTCTGTGTCTACTGAGATGATAGTGCAATTTTGAAACTCTATGTGTTGTATTACATTAATTGATTGTTGAATGTTAAAACAGTCTTGTTTGCTAGAATTCAGTGGTGAAGCCATCTGGGCCTAGGCTTTCCTTTATGTGTACTTTTTGATTACTGACAAATCTCCTTCACTTGTGTTACTTACAAGTCTATTCAGGTTGTTTATTTTTTCTTGAGTCAGTTTCAGTAGTTTGTGTCTCTCTAGGACTTTGTCTATTTCAGCTAAATTACTCAATTTGTTGGCATAAAATTGTTCATAGTATTCCTTTATAATCTATTTTATTACCATAAGGTCAGTAATAATATCCCCTCTTTCACTTCTGATTTAGTAGAGTCATCTTTTTTTTTTCTCTTGGTCAAACTAGCTAAAGTTTTGTCAGTTTTGCTGGTACTTCCAGCTTTTGGTTTTATTCATTTTCTCTACTATTTTTTCTCTTTCACTAATTTCTGCTCTAATCTTTCTATTTCTTTCCTCCTGCTTGCTTTTGATTTAGTTTCCTTAACTTTTCTCAACGCCTTAAGGTGGTGGGTTAGGTTACTGTTATGAGATCTTTTTTCTTTCTTAATGTATCATTTACAGCTATAAATTTCCCTCTAAGAACTGCTTTATCTGATTCCATAAATTTTAGTAGCTTGTGTCTTTATTTTCATTCATGTTGAAGTGTTTTCTGATTTCCCTTTTGATTTCTTCTTTGACTGACTGGTTATTTAGGAGTGTGCTGCTGATTTCCACATATGTATGAATTTCCCCAAAGTCCTTTTATTGACTTCTAATTCCATTCCATTGTGATCAGAGAACATATTTTATAATACTTCTACCCTTTAAAATTTCTTTAGTTTTTTTTTTAATGGCCTAGCAATGGTCTTTCCTAGAGATTGTTCCATGTGCATGTGAGAAAAATGTATTTTAGGCTATTGTTTAGTGGATTGTTCTATAGATATCTATTAGGTCTAAGTGTTTTATAGTGTTGTTCAAGTCTTCTATTTCCTCACTGATCTCCTGTCTTGTTGTTCTATCCGTCATTGAAAGCGGGGTATAGAAGTGTCTAACCATTATTTTTGAATAGTCCTTTTTTCTCTTCATTTCTGTTAGTTTCTGCTTCATGTATTTTGATGCTCCATTATTTGGTGTACATATGTTTATAATTGTTATATCTGCCTAATGGATTGACACTTTTGTCATTATAAAATGTCCCTCTTTATCTCTAGTAACATTTTATGTTTAAAATCTATTTCATTTGATATTAGTATAGTCACCCTAGTTTTCCTGTGGTTACTATTTGCATGATATATCTTTTTCCATCCTTTTACTTTCAATCTATTTTGTCTTTGAATCTAAAGTATGTCCAACGTGGATAACATATATTTGGATCATTTTTTAAAAATCCATTCTGACAATCTCTGCCTTTTGATTGAACTGTTTAATCTGTTCACACTTAATGTTATTATTGATATCATTAGATTTAGGTCCATCATCAAATGTTTAGTTTTCCATATATCTCATGTCTTCCCCCCCCCACGTCTATTCCTACTTTACTGCTTTCTTTTGCATTAAGTGAATGTTTTCTACTGTGGCATTTTAATTTCATAAATGATAGTTTCACTTATTTTTTGTGTTTTTCTTTTAGTTGTTGCATCTCAAATTTTCAGAATCAGCTTCCTATTTATACTATCTTAATTCTAGTAATATAGAGAAATTTTGCTCCTATATGGTTCTATTCCATTTTCTCCCTTCTTATGACATTATTGTTATACATATTACATCTATCAATGGCTATCAATGGTGCAAACTCACCCATACATTGTTATAATTGTTACTTTACCATCTATTGTCATTTCTTTAGAACATTACAGCTTTTCTTCAACCTAACACTATTGTGCTGTTATTGGTAAATATAGTAAACAATATTACATTTTTATAAGTTATAGGTCCAACAATATATTGTATACATATTAGTTTAAACAATTGCTTTTTAAATCAGTTATGAGAAGAAAGGAGAAAGATGCATTAATTTTGTCTTTTATAATTATGTAATTACATTTACTGGTGCTCTTTGTCCATTTGGATTTGGATTACAATCTGAGGTCACTTTCTTTCAGCCTGAAGAACTTTCTATAAGATTCTTGTAAGATGGCTTTGCTAGCAACAAATTCTCTCAGTTTTTGTTTATCTGGGAAAGTATTTCACCCTCATTATTGAATGATATGGGAATTATTTTGGGTATGAGAATCCTAATGACCATTTTTTCTTTAAGCATTTGAATGTTATCCCACCGTCTTCTGGCCTCCATTGTTTTTGCTAAGAAGTCAGATTAATTTTATTGAGGTTGTCTTGAAAGTAAGGTGTCTTTTTTCTTTTGCTGCTTTCAAGGTTTTCTCCTTGTTTTTGACTTTCATCATTTTTACTATGATGTGTCTGCTTGTGGGTCTCTTTGAATCTATTCTGCTTGGAGTTCACTGAGCTTCCTGGATATATAGGTTATTGTTTGTTCAATCAATTTGGGAAGTTTTCAGCCATAATATCTTCAATTATTTTTCTTCTTTCTCTCTCTCTCCTCTCCTTCTGGTATTCACATTACATATATGTTAGTGTGCTTCATGGTGTCCCATGTTTCTCGAGACTTTGTTCATTTTTCTTTACTCTTCACTCTGTTTTTTGGTTTGCATAATCATAATTGATGTATATTCAAGTTCACAAATTCTTTCTTCTTCTAGTTCAAATATACTGTTAAGCCCCTCTAAAGAATGTGTTTTTATGTTAGTTATTCTACATTTCAACTCCAGACTTTCCATTTAGTTCTTCTTTAAAATTTCGATTTCTTTATTGATATTCTCTATCTGATGCAACATTGGCACCATATCTTCCTTCACTCCTTTAGGAAAGCTTTCCTTTAGTTCTGTAAATGTATTTATCAATACAATGGCTACTTTGAAATCTTTTCCAGTTAAATTGACATCTGGTCCCTCTCTCGGGCAATTTCTGTTGCTTGCCTTTTTGTGGTACAAGGGTCATATTTATTTGCATGCCTCATAATCTTTTGTTGGAAACTGGACATTTTAGATAAAATATTATAGCAACTGTGGGTAGTGGTACCTCTCCTTTGGAGCTTGTTGTTGTTATTTGCATGTTTATTTGGTTAGTTACTGACTGGATATTTTAATGAAGTCTATTCCCCCCATTACACAGTGTTCAGTCTTTGATATTGTTCTTCAAGGAATCACAGCTTTGGGTATGCCCACAGTCACCCTGTGATCAGAGTGTTAGATTAGGGCTCTCTTTTACTCTTTCCCTGAACACACCCAGCTGTTAAGCTCCACTATTTGCCTGCTGATTGCTCTATTAGCTACTACAATGCCCTGAAGCATGAATTCCTCTACAGGCTAATCTAATCAGAATAACTTCTGAGGTCACTACTTGGTATCTGTTCTGACTTCATGAGGGTTCCTCCAGCTCACTTATTACCCTGATTTCTCCTGCAAACTAGCTGACCTATAGTGTAGCCTGTATTATTAGATTTTAAATTCTCTTCCCAATTCCCTTCACCACAATCTCCACTCTTCTTTTCAGGTTTACACTTCTCCATGCTCTGTTGCAAAGAAAGTCTGTTCCTAAAACAGGAGCTATCTGCTTAATGGTCTACTTCTACCTTTCTCTCCCCTATTGCAGGGAACTCTCTGGGACTGGGCTCTAGATCTAGTGGTGGGGACAATTGTAAGTTTCTCTTTGAGTGACACTCCCATTCTAGGAGCTCAGTGCTCAATGAAGTGGGGTGGCAGTATCTGAGGTCCTCTTAGCTTGTTTCTCCTGGTATGAAAATACCACCTCATGAACTGGGGAAAGGGCTCTTGAGACCCAAGTATTTTCAGTGTACCATAGCCAAGGTAGAGCCACTGTTTCACAAGTGGGGTTAGACAGAAGAAGGGAATCCCCACCTCTTCTTGACTGCACTGCTGAGTGCTTAGCCTCAGCAACAGGCAGCTATGAGCAAGATGAGAAACACTGACATCTTGCTCCTCCTAGGAAGAAAGCCCACTAACTGGAAGCTGGGGGAAGAGGGAGCCCTGTGTTCTTGGCTGTAGCAATCTGGAGTGGAATCTCGTTGAACTGAGAGGGCAGAGGGAGAGAGTGGTTTTGGTTCAAATACCAGACTTTCTTAAAAAATTTCCATAGATTTTCTAGAATAGCTGATTCTTCATTTCTTGTTTGCCCTTATGACCATTTCCACAGACTTTAAATGGGGATATCTATATCTTTATATCATATAGATATAATTTAAATATATATAAATATATACAAATTATATGTAATATATTATATATAAATATATATAATTTTATATAATATATAATCTCCATTTTTATTGGGGAGAAGGTCAGTGGAGCTCCTCACTGTCATACCAGAAGCTGATCTCCTCTAAAAATCTCTTCAAATAGATAAAATTAAATATACAGAATTCCAAAGGAAACTAAGTATGTTGAAATATAGTTTTCAAAATATTAACACGCACTTATGATATATTAACATATGTACTTTTAAATTAATGCATTAAATAATAAGATATAGTGATAAGTCCAATAAATGCCATAAATTCAAAATAGTAGTAAATATAAACTATTTTAAAATATGTTGTAAAATTTTAGTATAATATGAAAATATCTGTGATTATTACTGCAGAAAAATTAGAGGGATGGTTAAAAAATTACAGGGATGGTAGTGTGTTGCCTACATTCATAATTAAAGAAAATGCTACATTTCAATCAGAGATTAGTGAAAATAAAGATATAAATTTTTCCCTTACAAATTCAGGGCCTCTGAATTATCTTTATGGACTCTTTGGGGGCAGCCATAGACCCCAGGTTCAGAACCAGTGCTCTAAATGGTCCCTGGGATGAGGAGAGAGAGTGAGGAATCTTAAGGAATCTCATCCTGTTCTATGACCAATAAAGCACTATTAAGGCAAAATTAATATTTAAGCTATTGCAAAATCTAAATGTCTTTTTTCACAGTTTCCTTAACCTCCATTCCTTCTTCATCTAGACAGCTGAAACCATGATCTATATTTTTATCATTTTTTTTCTCCATTGTGTTTTTTCTCCTTCATATCCAACCCATCTTCTCTCTCTCTGAAATGGCTCAAAATGTTTCTGTTAAAATTTTCTTCCATTCTTGTAACCATGGCCACCTTACTCACTCCCTCTTCAGACCTCTGACTCCCAAATAGCTTGCTATCAAGAATGGCACTTTATTGTTTCTATCTGACAAGCTCACTGTCACAACACTTTGCTTCTACCTCTTATTTCTTCTTCTCCTACAAGGGTTGGCTCAGTATGTGACATATGCAGTCCGGGGCTGTGAGCTGAAGTCACTCACCGTCCTCTGATTTTTTCAATGGCAAGTCCTAGCACTAGGATCCAAGGAGAAGCTGGTACTGTCATAGACTCATGGAGATGCCACTCTGGACAAATTCACACTGCCATTCTCATTTGTTATTTTGGGATGTCACTGTTATTTAGAAGACTATTATCCTGATCCTCTGCTAAACCTTTGTTCATCTATCTAACTAGCTTCTTCCCTCCCCATTTTCAAATCCTGCCTTAAAATGGCTCTGATTTTGAAAGTATTTCTTCTGCTTTCTTTCACTTATGGAGAAAATCAGTGATTAATTCATAAATCCAGCTGTTAACCCTTGTTCCCAGAACCTTTTTCTAGTCCATCCCTGTGCAAAAGGCAATTTCAACTTGTAGAAGCCTACCCTGGTTCATTTCATAAAATTGCAAACTAAATGGAAGTCTGCATATAGGTACTGCTTGCTAAGGCCATTTAAACAATCTCTTAACCACACACTTTCCTCCAGGCTCTATAGCAATACTACTGGAGGGCTGTCTTTAAACAGAAAAGATGATATATGCATAGGTAAGTGATGGGAAAAAAGAATAATGAGCAATTCTGTTGCTCTCAATACGTAAGGTCATTCCTTATTTCTTTTAGTAAAAACTTCTACAGGCAGAATGTGGCTATGGGGAAACATTCAATGTAACAGACCATTCCTGTGCCTGGGTAGATGACCCATTGTAATATTGCTTTGTTTATCAACTGGTTATACAAATTCTCTGCAATGATGACTCTGTACAAAAAGACACTTCTCCCCCTACCTGTACATGTAATAACCTCTTTCTATAATAAAAATACCTGATCCTGTACTATCTGCACTATGTTTAGGAGAAGAAAATTAAACTGAACTGTAGATAGTCTCTTTAATCCTCATTTGTCCAGGCATCAAGTAGAAATTTCCGCTCAATTACTCTTCTTGTGGCATTCTTAAAATATTTCCCCATCATCTCCCCACCAAAATACCACACACACACACACACACACACACACACACACACACACACACACACCCCAAACCTAGCCTTCCAAATCGCTTAAATCAAACAAAACAAATCCCGAGGTGAATGTTGTGTGTATAATACTTCCCACATTTCTCTTCTGGTACCTGCAGGAACAGGAATCTTAGTAAAATCTTCAAAAAAGAAGAATTCTGCTCTAATAAATTAATCGGAGCTCCTCTGAACTTAGTATAACAAGGCAAAACCAGTGGGTAGGAAGAAGGAGGGGGCAGAGTGGCAAGTTGCCAATTTCTTTTTGGATATATTGAGTATTAGAGTCTGGAAAAATATTGTGGAGATGTTCAGCAAGATGTTAGAAATTCAAGTATATTTGTATTTCACAATTTTGCATTTTATACCAAAACATCAGACTCACACTCTTAGATATTTACAGTGTTGATTAGAGTAGAAAGCTTCACTTAACCAACTGCCCTGGGGTAATAGATACAATATGTGAAAAAATGAATTAATGAATTTACTATTATTTTCTTGCTTTGGACATTGCCCTTGGTTCAGTCTTTGGCCCTTGAAACACGTAAGTTTGGGAAGCATTTGTCTCTAGATAGCATACTTGTGGTCCTTACACTGTTTTACATAACAAAATAATGACTCACATCCATATTATGGCATCATGAGAAGCACCCTATTTTGCACTCTGTTTTCCAGAAGCAACAATTATTATCTCTGTTATTTTCTTCATCTAAACATTTCCTCTGAGCTCTACATTTCAGCTACCTTTCCAGGAAGTTGAAATGTGAAGACTGGCCTCTTACAGATAAAGAAAATGATGATTAATCATTTTTGAGAATTAAGCACATCGTATTTCTAATGACATTAATAAAGTCAATAAAATTGGATGATCTAATTGTCTTTCACCTAAACAAAATGTCCCTAGCACCCTCTTTACACATGTACCATTACCAAGGTAATTTAGGCAAAAAGCTTCTGCTTTTATATGCATTACTTTGGATCATCATGTGGTTGTTTTCAGCCTGAATTGTCCCGATTGATATAGTGTGGGTTCATGAAAGAAAAGCACGCTGCCTTCAAATAGATGTGGGAGTGGGATTTTATGCATTAGGTGCATGTCATTCATCACTGCTCCCTTGATGTTTGCAAAGAATACCTTTTGTGGAGAATTCAGAAAGCATGGTACATAGAAGCACTTAGGGATATTTACACCCAAATCTAAATGATATTAATTGGATACAGATTACTCTATAGGCTTTGATGAAGAAGTACACAGCCAAGACCAAATATTTTAGTGATCCTAGCTTCACTTCTGTGTTGGTTACTTTCTGGAACCATATTAGATATTTTTTCAACCGACATTGTGCAAAATGTTAGTCGGGAATGGAAATTGAAAGCAAAGCTGGCTTAATATTAAAAATAAGATGATCGGGGCTTCCCTGGTGGCGCAGTGGTTGAGAGTCCGCCTGCCGATGCAGGGGACACGGGTTCGTGCCCCGGTCCAGGAGGATCCCACATGCCGTGGAGCGGCTGGGCCCGTGAGCCGTGGCCGCTGAGCCTGCGCGTCCGGGGCCTGTGCTCCGCAACAGGAGAGGCCACACCAGTGAGAGGCCCGCGTACCGCAAAAAAAAAAAAAAAAAAAAAAAGCATAGACTATATTTTAGAGTGTTTACTAGTTGTCTCTTCAGGGATTGATTTCTTTTCTGTCCGGCTTGATTGCAAGCGCTAAGAGCCAGGGACTACAGTTTCTTTGTAGTCCTATCTGTAGTCCTATTTGGTGCCTTGGAAAGAGCTGATGTTTAAAGGATGTTTTACACTGATAGTCAATATGACGCATGTTCTTTTGAGTCTGGTACTTATGACCTAGGCATGTAAATAGTAGTAAATCTCATCTGAGCTGTTTTGAACAGAACATAGTATGTGTAATAGAAAAAACTTGCAAAAACTAGAAGGAACACATAGACTGGATGATGGCATAGTGGCAATGTTAGCTTTTAACGTAAACCAAATGGAAGAAGATAGAGAAGATCCTAGAAGATGGAAAGATCAATCTCATTTTTTGAGCATAAGAACAGAACTACATATTGAAACTTACAACTCAGTTTGACAGTCTGGATGTAACTCTCATTCTACATACTCCTCTGCCTTTCTCTCTCACTTCTCAGGGTTTCCGAGATCCCCCAAATTCTATCTCGTTGACTAGCTCCACATATAACATTTAATTCATCAGCTCTTACTTCATTTCTTTGCTGGAAATGACTCCAGATTTCAAAAACAAATTTGCTATCTTATTGTCAATTTCTGTAGTTTGTTTCTAAATTGTCCTGAATATATCCCAAAGAGGGATGTTTTCCCCAATTTATAAAAGTACACCAAAATGCAGGTTAACAAAACTAGCACCTTAATGAAAAAAAATTTCACAGATTGATATTTTAATACCCATGTCATATTTTTTAAAGACTGCAAATGAAATCTGAGTTGCTATTGAAGAGATAAAATGAAAAACGATGATGTTGGCAAGAACAAGAGTACGAATATTCATGAAGAAGGACAAGCATATATTTCCCTAAAATATAGTGCTCTCCTTCCCAGGGGAGGCCATCTGGCCTCTTTGATTGCTAGTTAAAACCAATTAGAACAAAATGGGGATACTATGTTATTGGGTTTCACCACAAGCCTTCTGGTTTTATCCTTAATCTTATGGTTTCTTCTTAAATGTTTTCTGTTAATGGTACAAATTGAAAACAACAGCAGCAACAACTCATGTTTAAGCTGAGTACAGTCCACCAGGGCTCAAACAAACACTTCTCATTCACATCTATAATCATTGCCTTATCCCAGAGAGGTAAAGATAATAACAACTCAGGCCTGCACACACATACAAACTTTTTCTTGGCCCTTATAACAGGCAGGTAGCTAGCTAACTGCTTATTCTTCACTCATGCTGTCAGCACCTGAGGGCCTGGGAGTCTCTCAAGTGGAGTGGCAATAGTGTCAGAAACACTGATGACCCTGATTTCACACACATTTCCTCAAAGTGAATTATGACAACACTGGAGTGAAAGAAGCTTGTATTGCTTTACCTATCTACACATTACAATCACTGGTACATAACTAACTCCAAGTCCCTCAATACTGTCAATTTTCTCGGTGTTTTGGTCCAAGCTTCCTCCCCTTAACTGATTACTAGTGAAGTCTGTTCTCTCCTTAGCCCAAATTTTCTTCTTACTAAAATATTTTTCCCCCTGGTTATAGCTCCATCAGTCACCTCTCACTTTCGCTTGTATCTGGGCCATAGCCACTTCTTCAGATGCTCCTCCTTGTTCTGTAAATTAATTTATTCTTCTGGAGAAGTAAAAAGAGACAGCACCTAATGACCCAAGTTTTAATCAATATATCCACTACCAAATTTGTAGCTATGATAAATTAGCTACATATACAAATAGTATAGAGTAGGGCAGTGTTTCCAAAGAATGGCATGCATACTGTTTGTGATATGTGAGATGATTTTAGGTGGTGCATAAACTAATATTTTTATGATAATAGTTACATATTTATTTTATCTTATGGGTACACACACACACACACACACACACACACACACACACACACACATGGCTAGCATTAGAAAACTATGATTACTCAGATTCTATTGCCTAGGATAAGACTAAGGTTTCTAAAAAGGAGGGAGTAACTTTTTAAATTAAGTAAATGATAGTATAGATGTTAACATAGATGTGGCAAAATCATGAAAGTGGTACTCAAAAGACTAAAATTTGGGAAACATTTGTGTTAGGTTTAAGAATTCTCCCATGTTTTAATGCCCTGCTCTGCCACTTATGAGCTGTGTGACTTTGGGAAAGTCTTACTCATTGAGTCTCAGTTTTCTCATCCATGAAATGCACTTACTTCACAGGGATGAAAACTAAGAAAGACATAACATTCCTCCCTGAAATAGATAGGTATATCCAGATTAGGGCTTGAGCCTTAAATTTGGTCTTTCAAGCTAGTATGAAAGGAAGGGAAACTGTAGTTATCAGACAAAACATAGCAACATCTAATAGCAGAGGCATGAGGCGGTGGGGGTGGTGTTTTGAGGGACGATAGTAGAGGTTTTGCACAAACAATCTCCCAGGACATCAGAAGCTACTTTTTGGTGGATGTTGGAAGAATACATTGGATTTCATAACAGACGCTTGTCTGGAATAAGAGACTGCTCTTCTAACATCCTTTGCATATCTCTGCACTTACCAAATTGGTTGAGAAGTTATATGTTTCCATGTCTGTTTCTCCCATCAGCTTGGGAGCACCTTTAGGACAGCAACTATGTCTTTTCATCTTTGTATCCCAACATCTAGCATAGTGTTTGACCCAATGTAATGGCTCAATAAAGGGCTATTTAACTGAAAATAACAAGGCTGATTTTGTGTTTTTAAATTTAAAACCCTTAAAACCTTGGTAACTTTATGATGTAATATGCTATGTCTTGCCCTTCATATTAGTGAAAACAGAGATTCGCTACCTGTCTTTTCAATGGCTCCAGAGTACTAGAGGAATGTCTATGTTTGTGAATGAGCCTGGATATAATGAAAATGGAAAAATTCCTAGGTGAATATGAATACTAGAATGGTGAACATAATGCAAAGGGAAGCCACATGATTCCCCACCACCAAAATAAGCACTTTGAGAAATGCCAGAAATCCTTGGGTAGAGAAGAGAAAACTCTACTAGCCAAAGATGACAGACTCCATATCCCATTCTTACAATGTACTTTATTGATATGAATAAATTTCTATAATTTCCTTAATGAAATCTGGTACTTATGGCATGATGACTGAAGACATTGCGTCTCCCCCCCCATCACCTGCTCTACTTTCCCTTCTGATTTAAGCTAATGAGTAAGAAGGGGGAGATAATCATTATCACTGTTAACTAACTTTGGGGAAAAAAATCAAGACTGCTGAAACATGGAACCACCTTACTCTAATCTTTATTATCAAGAACAGAAGATCTTAAAAATATCCCTGATTACTATTCTGTAATAGATGGGATATAGAAAATAGCATACTGTCCACTCGTAATATCTACTAATAGATAAATGTATCTAAAACTGAGTTATTATATTCTAATCTTGGAGTTAGGAAGCAATCAGTTACTCCATCATTTTCCTAGCCTTTTGACACAACCCCGGTAGGTTTCCTGCCAGCTTATAAGTGCACAATTTTGAAGGGAGGAAAGAGCATCTAAGACTCCAAGAACCCTTTCAATGTCAGGTTCCTTAGAACCAGAGCCTACTAGTTTTTGAGAGCTTTAACAAGAACCAGCTAGTGATTGTGGCTTACTTGATGGATATAACTTGATTAAAATTGTATTGGGACACGGCCAATAACTTATTTCACATGGGAAATGAAAAGACCTACAATACAGTAAATAGGAAAAATAAATATTTTAGATACTGCTGATTGAACTGTGGCCAAATCGATGATCTAGAGATAAAAAGCTAGGCATTCAGCCTTCTAATTAATATTTTCTTCTTTCATAAACATATGAGCATGGATGTATTTATTTAGAAGAGATGTAATAATGAAAAAAATTGGGGAAGCACACCTAGGAAAGAGTTATAATAAGGACTTTCTGGTCATTCCAGTTGTGAAACCTCTTTGATTTGGTTCTAATCTTATGCTATGGAAGGCACCAGACTATCTGTGAACAAACAAACACAAGCTCAAATTTGAGACATCCCAATGACAATCCTCTTGTTAACTTGATGTGGTTGAAACAACATCTTTTTGACTTAAGTTATCACCTCTGACATTTTCAAAAGTAATAAAAGGAACAGAGTGGAAGTCAATCAGCCTGGATTCTAATCCTTAGCTGTATCTTTAACTTGTTTTACCCTGTCTTTTGACCTTTTGGATACTTGTTTTTCCCATTAGTATACCAAAAACAACATCTGCTTCACAGGATGGGCTTGAAAATTAATGAGATGATGTCTGAGAAGTACTCGAATATCAGGTGTTCTGTAAATTCTAGGTACTGTTATTCAATATTAAAATTCATTACCCTTCTCAGAACCACCTAACCTGCTGCATCTGTGGTCTGATCTCAGCACACAGGTGTAAACAAGAAAATATCAAACTGGACACCATGTTCTTCTCACTTTAATAAATTATGGTCAAATTTCATTAGTAACTAGCCATATTTTTCTTCCTCAAGTTTTTTATTCAGAATGTTGAACAACTAGGATTTATTAAGAGTGCATGGCCACCATCGATAGGTATTTTGCAAAATGGTTGTTCTTGAATGTGAATTCTTAGCAATACTAAGGGTAAAGGATTCTCACAAGTTATTTTGGGAAAGTCTACCCTTGACCAATTTTTTCTCTCTGCAGAGAAGAAGTGTGTATCTCCAAAATCCAAAAAGAATCTCTTGCAGTAACGAAAATACCATGAAGGAGTAAATATTACAGGGTTGAATTTGCAAACTAACACAATAAAGGCCATATAGATGGCCTGGTAACCTTGACCTGTACTTGACAGTACCCTGGAGGAATGTAATTTTTTGTTTTAATAAACTGAAAACGTATGCCCTGAAATAATGACAATAATGATAAATGATTTTTAAGCAGGTGTCTTTCATATATGATCTCCTTTGATACATGTTGAAAATATTTCTGAGATAAATGTTATATATCTGAAAACCAAGGCTCAGGGAAGTTTTGCTAACATGCCCAAGCTCATACATTTAGTGAGTGACAGATCTAATATTTAACCCAAATTATCTGATTACAAATTTGATGTATTTTCCATTATACTGTGATAATTGAATATGTAGATATTCAGAGGTCCCCCCCAAAATCTTACAGTGAATCTGAAGCTTTTCTAATGAACCAGAATTCTATTCAAGTGGCTTTTAACTGAGGATTCCTATAGGGTTACTGAGGAAGTTACTTGCTTTGCCCTTATGAGTCTGTCTTTGATTACCTTCTTCAGAGCTAGGATTGTAGGACATTAAGGAATACAGCTTTCAAGACGGTTTCCTATTTCTATGCATAAACAGCTTTCCATCAACTCAATCACAATTGCTATCTTTGTGCTTCTCCCTCTTCTCTCTCTATTTCTTTTTCTCCCTCTGTTTTCACAAATCCTTTTGATTGTTTTTCCTCTAGGGCCCTGTCCCTTGCAAAATTTCCACTTGAAGTGTAGCTATTTCCTACAAGAAATTCCAGGATATGGACAGTCATACCGCCAAGTACCATATGCTATAGCTCCAGCAAAATGACAGAGTGTTTTCTGTTCTAACAATGTCCCTTCTGCTTAGGGAGCCCAACTCCTCCACGTATTGGTTTTTGTTTTCCAACTTTAGCCCCTTAAAACACTTATCTTTCCTTTGTCAACAGACTCTTGTTTCCTCTTTTTGGTGGGGAAGAGTGTGAAGCAAGGGCTCTCAGTGGAAAAAAAGGCAGAAAGTAAGCCACATAACTAAACTAGGGGAAAGTTGAAGGGGAAAGACTTTAAGAAAACATTCTTAATATGGGTGCTGAAGTAGCAACAAGGGATAAATGTAGGACACAGGTGGTCAGCATGTGTTTTGAGCAAAGGCAACATCATCCAACAGACAGCAGAATTCCTTTAGAATATTGCCCTTTGCTACATAGGCTCAGAGGGCTAGAGGACAGGTTTTCCTCCAGGCAATTGTTTCTACTGTGTCAGGTTGTATTACACCAAGCAAAGCCTGACTAAAATCCTGTCTGGTCTGTAACAAGACTGTATTTTAATTCCACTGCCACACCAACCAATCCCTACAAGTCTGCAATCATAACTTAGTCTGGGGAACAAAAGCACTGCCTGGCACAGTGCCTCCTGGCATACATAACCCACATCCTCCCTTATCTAAAATATCGCCTCTAAACTGACAAAGGAGCTCCCTTGGGGATATCAGCTGCTGTGTTCTTCTAGTAAAAGAGTAGAAATTCCAGGTGACTCCATTTTGGTCATCTCAGGAGCTAGAGGAGAATTACTGCTTTCTTCATTTTGTTGTTATGATGTGTCTTCCAGAAGTGTAGCTAAAAAATCATCAACAGATGGCTCTGGCAGAGATGAGTCCAAGGGTTTGGCTGTTGACAAATCTCCCTAGGAAGATCTTTACTATTGATCATTATGTTAATGCCACACCTGCCCATCTGTCTCTGGACTCATATGACCCAGGGTCTGTTGCCTAAATTAGAGAGCAGAAACCCACCTTGGGTTAGCTTCTAACCTACTAGCAGAAACAAAGTCTCATGGTACAAATGAGTGCTATGTAGGCACAGTCACGCATTCATTCATCATCTAACAATTATTCATTAAATGCATACCATCTGTTAGTATGTTGTTTTAGGTGTAAAGAGAGTGGCATCTGGAATTTAAACTTTCAAGTCCTCATCGAAGTCTGAGTGGACACAGTCAGGGCAAGGCTGGAGATGTCATACAGTTCGTAAATCGACAAGCTTGCCTCACTACACTGAATACGAAATGACAAAAGAACCAATTAAAGACCTAGCAAGTATCAGCCAGTCTCCCTGAATAATCCACTTCAGTGCATTCTTAGTTGTCTGCGTGATTCCTTGATCATGCCTATCTGCTTGAGGGTGTTGAGGTGTGATAGTGACAGTTTGGAGAATGCTTCAGACAACAGATTTCATAGACGCAGCTGGGGAAGGTGTTCTAGCAAAAAATGGTGGACTGGGCACATGTATTTACTTCTTTTCTGTTCCATAGTTTCACTGAAATGCTAGAAAACACATTTTCAAAATAATTAAACCATAACAGGGCTAAAAAATAAGAAAGGCATCCAGCAATAGCCCAAAAGTTTAAGGAAATCCTTAAAGATGTAAAGCAAATGGGATCTGATTAATGGAGGTAATAGAGGGAAAACTGCAACGTAAAACTAGGGTAGTAAGAGTATTTTCTTCTTGGAGCAAGAGAGCTCCAAGAAGTGCCATGCTCAGAGTCAGGAAATACAGGACCATAAGTGAGCCACGGGGTAATTTTCAGTGTAATCAAGGAACTGCATTCAAAACTGCTAGGCCAGTAGAATTGCTCGTCCTACCCACGGCCCTCCCTGCCATTCAAGGCAAACAGTGGATGCCAGTTTAGACCTGCCCCCAGGATTAAACCAGAAAACTGCATCTGCATTATAAAGAGAGTAAAATACCTGCCTGGAGTGGAGAGGCTCCGAAGGTGTTGGGTTTTGAAGAGAGTTTGAGGTAACTTTAGATCCCCACAACAGATAGCCATGAACTAATGATTCTCAACTCTGTTTGCATATTAGAATCACATAGGAAGGAGTCAAGTAGAAAACAACTGCTCTAAAGCAGTCTTCCTAAACTCTAATGCACATGTGAACCACCTGGGGATCTTGTTAAAATGCACATTTTGATCCTGCAAGTCTGAGGTAGGGCCTGAGATTATGCATTTCTACCAAGCCCCCAGGGTCCCAAATTCCAAGGCTATTGGTAGAAGCACCACACTTTGAGTAGCAGAACCTAAAAGAATCACAAAAGACTTATCATTTAAAAACAGAATGGAAATATTAGCCAACTTGGTCAAATGAAAGTAAAGGTATAAGTTAGGAAGTGGGAAATGGTAGGAAGGCAGAGATAAATAAAAAGGTGCTAATTTCATTATCTTTCACATCTCACCTTTTAGGATCAACAGACACAGTCTAAAGTTAAAATAAGAAATATAGACTTAATTCATTATTGAAATCTATTTTTTAAATCCTAAAAATAATATAACAAATATGGGGGAGTAGAATGGAAATAGGAAGCCATGAAAATGAGATAGAATTTTCATCTTTCAAGATAATAAAAATAATTACATTTACTGAACACTGACTATGTCCTAAGCACTATCTAAACGTCTTACATGTATCAACTTATGTAATCTTCACAAAAACACTGTGAAGTAAGTACTACCATTATCTCTATCTTTACTGATGAGAAAATGGAGGCCCAGAGAGATTAAGGAACTTGCTCAAGGTCACAAAGCCAGGAAGTGGCAGAGCCAGGATTCAAACCCAGGCAGTCTGGCTTCAAGGTCTATGCTATTAACTGCTGAATTGAAATGAACCAATAGATGCTGTTTAAAACACCAAGAAATAGAAGCATAAACATATTGTCTAAATTGGAAACCACCTGAAGAATAAAAACCTAAGTGGGGTCTTTATCTGTGGAACTCAAGGGCAACTGGGGGATAGAGATGAGGGTATTTATTTTACTTTTCATTTTAGACACTTCTGAATTGCTTATAAGTGTTTTGCCATGTACAAAGTTATTTAATTTTTAAAAACTAGTTTAATGCTTTTTAATTAAAAAAATAGGAAAGAAATACCAACATATTAATGGTAATTATTAATGGTAATTATTTTCTAAGGGTGGATGAGGGTAGGGATTTATGGTCATTTTTTTTCCTTTTTTCAATTCTCTGTGTTTTCTAAATTTTCTGGAGTTACTTTAATCTTCTAAGTAGTTCAACACGTTTAAAATCTCAATGCGTATGCCACGTTGTCAGAAATAGTAGTTCCTGTTACTCCATATATTGAAAACAACTGGCACAACAGAGATTGGAGGTGGTACTGTGACCCCTTTGGGACATTTTGAAAGGGATTCTAGCTCAATGAAGAAATCATTACTTTAGAGTGGCTCTCCAAAATTAATATGGATTCTTATATGTCTTCTGATCCCTCGGCGTCTCCATTCCCTCTCACCACCCACCCCTCTGCCCAGTAGAAAAGTAAATACCTTTAATTGGTTATTTCAAGTAGCTTGTCACAGGCTATACTCTTTTACAGTCTTTTAAATATCAGAACCAATTCCGGGACATCAGAAATAGCTTCTGTCTGAGGCTTTCATGCAAACAGACCCCGGATATGCTACATTTAGCATGGCCAAGATAACAAGAAAGCTTCCTTCTAGAAAAAACGCTACAATTCCCCCATACAAGGCATTCCTTATGGACAGGTAACTCATCTTGACAGCTTTGAAGGTCTTAAATTCTTTGGGTATTCCCTTATGAATACCCCCTCCTGATCCAGTTCAACACCCAGGCTAATCTGAGATCTCTTGCACTTAATTATGCAATTTGATCAGCCGAAAGAGCTGAATCTGGGAGATCTTTCAGCATCAAAATTTCCGATGGAGGTGACTCAACATAACCTAGAATCTGCAGGGGCAGACAGCTGATATTATCAGCATTCAATGGGTATGGTCCTAGAAACTCAGCTAGGAATTTCAATGTTGTCTACTTAGGGATGATACAGAGTGCATCTCCTCTTGATTGATGATTGATTTGAAAAGCAATCATCACAGAGCTGAGAATAATACAAATAGCAAAGAAATAGTCATGGAGCTAGTTGTGGTTCTTCCTGATTTCTATTACAATAGGGTTGCCTTGACAATTTATGCAGAATTCTTATATACAGGTAATACTGCTCTTGAGTTGCAAGCAAGTGACAATGTCAGTGCTATTTAACTTGTGGGGACTAAGCCCAAATACGAAGAGGTAGCTGATGTTTATCCCACCATTCTAGCACATACTGAGAAGCCAATACTTTCTTAACTTGATTTGGAAAGATTCCATATGCTGATAAACCAAAAGATAATTTTTTCTCAGTAGACAATGAAGTGACTCAGAAATTATTGACTTGTGGAAGAAAAACACAGTAAAGATTGTGTTGCCCCCAGGGAGGCTTACAGATCTTGATATTTTAAGGAAGAGGACTCTCCTGTATCTCCTCTTGCTGTAGGTAGGTGGGAAGGGGTAGGGCTAATGCCACATGGCTAAGAAAGTGACACTGAAACAACGGAAGTTTTACTTTCCTGTTTCTTTTGTTTGATTTAATTAACCAAGTCTTGAAATAATGCCCTCAGATATTATTGGAATAGGTTAGCACACCTGGAATCATCAGATGCAGAGTCTTTACAAAACACTGAAAAATTCCAAAGAAGATGACAATTTAATTCATGACAGGTACTTAATTCAGAAGACCCCTTCATGAGAATACTTTTATGGGTATCTGCAGTTGTATCACCTCTTGATGTTGGATTCACTTGGGAAAGGTCATTTTACTGAGACTTTCCTGCTAGCGAGAGTATCAGGGAATTGCTTGACTCCTAGAGTTAGCTGCAATGGTGAGGGTGGGAGTAAGTGCCTTGTTCACAGTGCACTCAGAGTGTCTGTAGTCTCACAAGTCATGCATTTGTAACTGTTGCAAGGACTCAACGAAATGCTCAATTTCTTGCTTTTCTAACACTTAGAGTAAAAGGCATAGTGAATTGGTGCAATAGCTAGAACTACATTGAGTAACACTGGATACTTCCTAAAAGATCCTAGATTCTCACAGAATATCTTGAGAAACCTGTTTCACAGCTTATTTCAGTTAAAATGTTCTAATTTTATAAATGTCTTTGACACTGATTCACGTGGGTATGGACCAATTTCTTATCAAGAGGGCTTTATGCCACTCAGATGCTTCCCTTACAAAATATATAAAACAGTAGTTTTTAAGCATTTGATAGTGTACATGCAAGTCTCCTACACTCAAGAGAGGAAAAGCACTCAAGTTGAAGTCCATATACTTCCTGGCTTTCTGTCTGTGGGCAATTTCCAAATGGTAGTGCAGGGAAGTGGAGCTCAAGCAGAATGTAGCAGTCTCATGGAGCAAAGGGAAGAGAGATCAGAGTTATGAGTTGCTAAGTTCACTGAAATTTGTGGGACAGTTACTGGAAAAGGGGATACAGAAATCTGTGTAGGAGTACCCATTAGGTTCTTGGCCAAATCCTCAGCTCAACAGAGATTTCAGAACTCATATAGTGCTGAGAATATATTAGAGTTCTGACCCATCCAGAGTGAAGAGTCCTTGGTGAACATATCAAGGGCTCACCTGAAACCTGAGAAAGACCACACTTTAGGAGTAGGAACCACAAACTAGGAGTAGGGTCTGCACGTTAGGACTAGAGGCAAAATAGAAATTGTCCCCCCACCCTTACCCAGCAAAACCTAAAATCAGGCCTTGACGGGATCAAGATGAGTCTCCAGTAATGTAACTGCCTTCCAGCCCAAAACTTAATAATTTTTGGAAGAAGACAACATAATCCAGAGTCTCTACAACATATTCACAATGTCCAGTAGACAATAAAAAAACTTAACTTACATGTAAAGAGGCAAGAAAATGTGAATTATAATACTAAAAACAAAATTCATTAGAAGGAGACAGAAATCATCCAGCTGCTGGAATTAATAGGTGAAAAAAATAGTTTGAAATAGTTATTGTAAGTATGGTTTAAAAATTAGAGAAAATAGGGGAAAACTGTAAACAGATGTGAAAATTCAGCATATAAAAAGAAACTCTAAAAAGAATAAGATGGAAATTCTAGAACTAAAAAATGCAATATCTAAAATAGAGAATTCATTGGAATGAAAGAAGACTGAACATAACAAAAGGGATTGGTGGACTCAAAGATAGGTCAACAGAAATTATACAAATCAAAGTAAAGAGACAACAAAAAAAAAGAATGAAGAAATAAATCAGAACAGAACATCTGAGACTTGTAAGGCAATATCAAATGGTCTAGTACATATGTAATTGGAGTCCTGGGAGAAAGGATAGAGGGAATGAAGCATTAAAAAGTATTTGAAGAGATAATGACCAAATTTTTTTTGAAAATTGATCAAAGATACTAGCCCATAAATCCAAGAAGCTCAGCAAACCTCAAACAAGAGAAATACACAGAGCACACGTAGGGAAATCATAGTCAAAGTCTGAAGACTAAGGTAAATAGAAAATCTTGAAAGCAGCCAGAGAAACAAGCAGAATTTTATACAAGAAAACAATAATAAGAATGATATCTGCTTTCTTATCAGAAATAATAAAATCAGAATTTTAAAGTATCCTTTAAAAATGGAAGTGAAATAAAGATATTTTTGGCAGACAAAGCTGAAAGATTTCATCCCCCACAGACCTGTACTATAAGAAATACTGAAAGAAATTAAGTGGGCTGAAGGGAAATGTAATCAGATAGAAACAGTTCTGCAGGAACAAATTAAAAACCAGCAGAAAGAGTAAATTTGTGAATAAATTGCCTTTTAAACATTAATCTTATTATCATTATTATATTTATTCATTATTTATTTTTTATTTATTATCATATTAAATCTCTTTAAAGATTGTTGGCTATTTAATGTAAACCTAACAATAAAGGAATGTGCAGAATATAGCATATGTGAAAATGAAATACACGACAAGAACCCAAAGGGTAGGAGAGTAGTCATTGGAAATATACTGTTATAAAATTATTAAATAGTTCACGAAGTAATATAGTACATTTTGAATGTTTAGTAGATGTATAGATATATTATAATCTCTAGAATAATCATTAAAGATGAAATAGCATAAAAGTAAAATATCATAAAAATGATAGAGGAATAACTAAAATATCAATGGGGAAATACACTAAAATACTTGACTAAATAAGTAAGTAACTAAACAAATAAAATACTAAATAATTTTTTTTGCTCTTTCAGCCATTTCTTTATTTGTAGTTTGTGTTAATGCAAATCAATTCCATAACATGAGAAGTTACTATGAATCAAAACATAAATACACAAACACAATATACAATCCAAAATAGATGTATGGCATTGGGGCATTAAGCAAAAGGGAATGTTCATTCATATGCACAGTAGTTTCAGATCTGCTGGATATGGTTGTTTTGGTGTAGGTGTCTAAAAATGGAAAAAATGACTTTGACTATCAAGACTACTGTGACCATATTAGATATTGGAACATCTAAGCGTCAGCGTGTGATCATGTGAACAAAAGACTTTAGGGACTGTCTATTTTTTAAAAGATTTCTGTGCATCAAGGCAGTTGTGAAAAGAATTACTTTCGAAAATGAAGCCTACTTTATGCTTAGGACCAGATTCTAACTATCTAACAATCTTGACTGATAACAGAAAGTGTTCAAAATGTTGCTATTCTGATTCACAGAGATTTTTTTAAAGTATTTACAGAAAGAGTATAAAAGTTTTTCTGAATTTAATGTAAATAAGCTTCCAGCCTTCACATTCCAGATGATTGATATACATTTTGGCTCTTCCACGTATTTTCCTTTCTAATTTCATGATTTGTCAATTTTACCTTCAAAACACATCATTTTTAAAATCATAAAAAGTATTCAACATATGCAGAGGTAAAAAGCAGTTTGAAATTAATTGAGATCAATGTACTTCTACTCTTTGTTATCAGTTTAACTAAATGAATCTAGCGCTCTTGTTAAATAAGAATAGTTGATAAGTATATAAGAAAAATTGACTCATTTTGCTTGGATTTGGGGTAGATTCCAATCCATAATTGCCCAGGTATATGTCAATTACTATATAAAAAGTAAAATGCAATGTCAAATTCAAAGCCTCAGAAGAAAAATTCAGTTCCCAAGAGAACAGTGATAGCTTAACAATATAAAACTTTATCTAGAATATATCAGCATTAAATTAGTACTGCTGAAGTAATGCATTGAGGATTTACAGTAACACTAGCTTAACAATATAAAACTTTATCTAGAGTATATCAGCATTAAATTAGTACTCCTGAAACATGCATTGAGGATTTACAGTAACACCTGGAAGTTCGGCTAATGTATACATAAGTACAATCATGGAAGCATTTTGTATTACCTGTTTTATGACCTTATAGATTTAATATACCAAATGAAAGCTTAATCTCTATTCCACATCCAATCCTTTATCTCTAGATAAAATAAAATCTATTCTCACTTTCAAGGTAGAGATTTATGTGTCCATGCTACTTAAGCCACATGTAAGGAAATCATCTCAACTAATTTCAGATGCTGTCTCTCTTCATTTCGTAGATGCAACAAGAACAGATTTAGTACTGGAATTCATGATCTAGTCAAACCCTTCAAATCCCCTTCAAACCAATCAAATTTGAGATTCTCAACATTTTATGTATCAGTAAAATAAAGTGTAGAATTAGCAGATTCAATGAAGACCTGTCTTTCCCTTGTCACACTAGATGTCTAGATGCCATTTGGATTGGGTTTAGAAGATGAGGAAGTATAGATATTTCTTGGCTTGAGTCTCTTAACAGTAGAGATGTAAAAGGGAGAACAAGATCACAAAGAGGCTGGCTGTTGACTGCAGTGAACTGCTACTTGCCTTGGTGGTGGGGTTAACTGAATTTGAGGCAGCCAAGGTATTCTGGGAGGAGTTACTTGAAAGGGTTACAACAGTTGTTTGACTTGAATAAATCTGCATGGGTAGGAGTAACACCAAAAGCAGCAGCCCCAGTCTGAGCCTGGCCACCCTCGTTCTGCCCATGTCTGCTCCATTATCTCACTGGATGCCAGGTGTATGGAGAACCACTGGCTCTGGGCAAGTGCAGACAAGGTCAATACTTAATAGATTTGATTAACCCCCAAAAGGTTAGGAAAGTAGGAACTGAAAAACAAAAAACAGATGACATAAATAAAAATCAAACACCAAGATGGTAGACTTCAATCTAAAATATCAATTTCATTTTGTAAATAGACTAAACATCCCAATTAAAATACAAGACTGTCAAATTTGATGATAAAGTAAGACCCCACCATATGTTTCTTAGTTTATACATATATTAAACATGGAGACACAAGGAAGCTGAAATTGAAAGGATGGAAAAAGATATGCCATGCAAACCCTAAGCATACAAAAGTTGTTATGGCTATATTACTATCAGGCAAAGTAGCTCATGATGAGGAGATATACTAGAAATAAAGTGAGACATTTCATAATGATAAAAGGTTTAATTAATCAAGAAGATATAACAATCCTAAATGTGTCGCATCTGATGAAAAGTCCCTAAATATATGAAGCAAAAATTATTAGAAAATAAAGGATAGACAATTCTACAAGCAAGAAGACTTTAACAACATTTTCTCAGTAATTGATAGAACATGTAGAGAAAAATCTTAAACAACATCATCAATCATTTGACCTAATTGACATTTATGTAACATCAGACCCATTAATAGTAAAATACACATTTCGTAAACAACACTCACCAATACAGATCACATGTTGGGCCATAAAACAAGTCCCAGTACATATCTAAGGCTTGGCATCATTCAGAGTATATTCTCCAATTACCCAGGTATTAAAATAGAAATCAATAACAACAAGATATATACAGAGTCCCCAAATATTTTGAAACTATGTAACATACTACTAAAAAACTCATGGGTCAAAATGAAATCACAAGGGAGATTAGAACATATTTTTAAATGAATCATAATAAAACAATATATCAAATGTTGCCTGATACAGCTGAAGCACCCCTTAGAGGAAATTTTATAACTTTGAATGCCTGTATTAGAAAAGAAGATATAGAATCAATAATTCGTGTTTCCATCTCAAGAAGTCAGATAAATAAGAGCCAATTAAACCCAAGTAAGTACAAGAAAAATAATAAAAATAAATGTGAAATCAATAAAATAGAAACGAAAAGTAGAGATTATCAACAAAGCCAAAAGTTGTGTTTTTTTTGAAAAGATTAACAGCATGAAGACACACAGAGCAAGATTTATCAAGAAAAAAAAAGAAAACATAAATAATCAATGTTAGGGATGAAAGAGGAGATATCCCTATGGATTACACAGGTCTTATAATGATAATAAAGGGATAATATGAACAACTTTATGCCAATAAATTCAACAACAGAGAAGAAATGAATAAATTTGTTGAAAGAAGCAAATTGCCAAAACCAATACAAGAAGAAGTAGGTAATCTATACTTGTTAACATAGTGGAATTCATAACAAAACAGCTTTCCACAAATAGAACTCCAGGCCCAGATGACTTCACTGATGAATTCTATCAAACATTTAAGGAAGGAATAATACCAATCCTATGCAAAATCATTCAAAAACATTTCTTACTAAATTATGAAACCAGTATAACTTTGATACCAAAACATGACATACAGGAAAGAGGAATTATAAACAAATATCCCTCCTGAACATAGATACAAAAGTCCTAACAAAATATTAGAAAGTCAGATACAGCAATATATGAAAAGGGTAATATGCCCTGATCAGTGGGCTTTACACAGACATGCAAGGTTGGTTTCACATATAAAAATTGACTAATTTTTATCAGATTAAAGAAGAACATCCCATAATCATTTCAGTAGATGCAGAAAAAGCATCTGACAAAATACAAAATACTTAGCAATAAATTTGGCAAAAAGTGTGTAAGATAAATATACTAAAAACTCTAAAACATTGTTGAGAGAAATTAAAATATACTTAAATAAATGCAGAATAAGATGTTCTTTGATAGGAAGAGTAAATATTAAGATGTCAATTGTCCACAAGCTGACCTAGAGCTGCACTGTCCAATATGGTAGCCATTAGCCACATGTGGTTGTTTATTTTTTAAATTTGTTTTGTTTTTATTGAGGTATAGTTGATTTACAATATTATATTAGTTTTAGGTGTACAGCATAGTGATTCAAAATTTTTATAGATTATACTCCATTTATAGTTATTATAAAATATTGGCTACATTGCTTGTGCTATACAATATATCCTTGTACCTTATTTATTTTATACGTAGTAGTGTGTAACTCTTAACACCCTACTCCTATCTTGCCCCTCCCCACTTCTCTCTCACCATTGGTAACCACCAGTTTGTTCTCTATATCTGTGAATCTGTTTCTTTTTTGTTATATTCACTAGTTTGTTTTATTTTGTAGATTTGTGGTTGTTTATTTAAAATTAATTATAATTAAATAAAAATTTAAAATCCTTTTTTCATTTATACTATCCACATTTTAATTGCTCAACAACAACATGTATGTGGCTACCATATTAGACAGCACAGA
Source organism: Leucopleurus acutus (assembly GCF_964270905.1). Taxonomy (NCBI): domain Eukaryota; kingdom Metazoa; phylum Chordata; class Mammalia; order Artiodactyla; family Delphinidae; genus Leucopleurus; species Leucopleurus acutus. The sequence goes on along the minus strand of NC_139148.1, from coordinate 94,841,757 downwards.
TACAAAGCATTGACATCATTACAGAAAATTCTATTGGAAAGTATTGATTCAATGCAATCCTGAAAAATTTCTTTTTTAAAAGAAATTTGCATGTTGATTTAAAAATTTATTTGGAAGGCAAAGTACCTAGAAGAGCCAAAACAATCTTGAAAAAGAACAAAGTTGAAGGACTCATGCCACCTGACTTCAAGGTTTTGTATAAAGGAACAGTAATCAAGACAATGTGGTACTGGGGACAGGAGTTAAAAAAGGATAAGTGGAAAAGCAGAGAGTCCAGAAATAGACCTGCACATACGATTTTCAAAAAGGGTGCAAAGCAATTCACTAGGATAAAGGAAAACCTCAACAAATGATGCTTTAATAATTGGGTATCCTTATGGAGGAAAATCCTAGATAACTATCTCATACCACACCCAAAAAAGTATTCAAGATGGATCATAGACCTAACCACAACAATTAAAACTATAAGCCTACTAAAAGTATACATAGGATAATATCTTTTCAAACTTGTGGTAGGCAAATATTTCTTTGAGAGAACATAGAAATCATGAACCATGAAAGAAAAATTAATATACTTTACTTCATCAAAATTAAAAATTTCTGCTCATCAAAAGACAACATTAAGGAAAGGAAAAAGCAAGCTACAGATTGGGTGAAAATATTTACAGCATAGAACAGACAAATAACTTGTATCCAGAATAGAAGGAAAGAATTCCTACAACTCAATAGTGAATGAAAACCTACCGAGTAAAACTGGGCAAAACACTTGAAAAGACACTTCACAAAACAAGATATACATGAATAGACAATAAGAACATGAAAGGATGCTCAGTATCAATGGTCATCAAGAAAATGAAAATTAAAACCATAATGAGATATAGCAATACCCACTAAAACTGCTAAAAACAAAACAAGACAAAAAATGACAACATCAAATGCTGGAGAGGATATGGAATAACAAAAACTCTTGTACATTGCTAGTGGGAGAGCAAAATGGTACATCTATGGAAAACTATTCAGCAGTTTCTTATAAAGTTAAATGTAAATCTGCTGTATAACAAAGCAATGCCACCCCTAGGCAGTAATCCAAGAGAAATGAAAATATATGTTCACAGAAAGCACATACTGAATGATTCCATTAATATGATATTCTGCAACAGAAAATACTACCCTATAGATGATAGAAATCAGATCAATGTTTACTTGGTGGTGGTAGGGCTGACTAGGAGGGCTTGAGGGAATTTTCCAGGGTAATGGAAGTACTCTGTATCTTGATAGGGATGTGGGTAACATGAGCATATGCATTTGACCAAACCAATACGGCACACTTAAGATCTAAGCATTTTACTGAATGCAAATTATAACTTGTATTAATTTTCTATTGTTGCAGCGCAAATTATCACAAACTTACTGACTTTAAACAATACCCATTTATTACTTCACAGTTTCTGTAGGTCAGAAGTCCAGTATAGCATGAATGGGTTCTCAACTAAAGAGATCACAAGGCTGAAATCAAGGTGTCAGCCAGGTTGAGTCCTCAGCTCAAGGTTCTGGGGGAAAATATGCTTCCAAACTTATTGTTAGCTGAATTCAGTTCATTGATGTTGTAGAGTTGAAACACCCCTTCTTTTTTTTTCTGATTATCTGCCAGAGACTGTTCTTAGCATCTAGAGGCCACTTTCAGTTCCTTACCCCATGGCCCTTTACATCTCAGCAACAGAGAATCTCCCTCACATTGAATTCCTCTCACATTTCAAATATCTCTGATTTCCTCTTCTGCTACCAGCCAGAGAAAAATCTGCTTTAAAAGAGCTGATGTTATTAGGTCAGACCCTCCCAGATATATTAAAACCAACCAATTTGAGACTTTAGTTACATTTGCAAAATCCTTTCATAGCAGCACTTAAATTAGTGTTTGATTGAATAACCAGGGGCCAGGAATCGTGGGAGAGGGGCATTTAAAAATGCTGCAGACCACATAACCAAATAAAAAATGAAGGAGGAATAAAAACACTTTCAGGCAAACAACAGCTGAAAGATTTGTTACCAACAAATTTTACTACAAGAAATACAAAAGGAAATTTTTCAGGGTGAAAGGAAAAGGAAAAAGGTGGAAGCCTAAATCTACAGGAAGGAATGAATAGTGCCAGAAATAGTTAATATATCAGTTAATATAAAAGATTATTTTTAATGCTTCTAGAAGATTATCAACTGTTTAAAGCAAAAATAATATGTGGTGGGCTTTATAATATATGTAGAAGAAACATATGTGAGAATAATAGCACCAAGGGCTAGATGGGTTAAAAATGGAATTATAGTGTTAAAAGTTTTTTTACATTGTTTGTTAAATGATACAATAGAAATTCAAAATGGACTGTGGTAAATTAGGGTTTTATATTGCAATCTCTAGGGCAACCTAGAAAATACTGGTTCAAATGTGTATAACTAAAAAGCCAACAGAGGACATAAATCAAGTTACTAACATCCATGATTAATTAAAAAGAAGACTGGAAAGAAGGGATAAAGTAATAAGTACAAATGGTTTAATTATAAAGCAAATAGCAATATGATAAAGCTAACCATATCAGTAACTATATTTAATATAAATAACTTAAAATGTTCAATTAAAAGACAGAATTTGTCAGATTGGTTTTTTAAAGACCCAGATATATGCTATTTAAAAGAGACACACTTTAGGGCTTCCCTGGTGGCGCAGTGGTTGAGAGTCCGCCTGCCGATTCAAGGGACACGGGTTCGTGCCCCGGTCCGGGAAGATTCCACATGCCGTGGAGCGGCTGGGCCCGTGAGCCATGGCCGCTGAGCCTGTGTGTCCGAAGCCTGTGCTCCGCAGAGGGAGAGGCCACAACAGTGAGAGGCCCGCATACAGCAAAAAAAATAAAAAAAAATAAAAGAGACACACTTTAAATATAAGGACATTAACATATTGAAAATATAAAGATAAAAAAAGATATACAATGCAAACACTAATTGTAAGAAAACTGTGTGGCTATATTAATGTCAGATAAAGTAGTCTTCAAGGAAAGGAGTATTACTAGAAAAAGAGTTGTGTCATAATGACAAAAGGTTTAATTCACCAGAAAGATGTGAAAATACTAAAGGTTTGTACACCCAATAACATAGGTTCAAAATGAGCCAACAAAAATTTACATAACTGAAAGAAAAATTCAACAAATCCACAATCATAGATGAAGATTTTAAAAACTCTTCTCACAGTAATTGACAGAACAAGAAGAAACAATATTATCAAGATTATGGAAGATTTGGATAACTTGATCAAATTGACATTGAGAGAATATTATACTCAGTGACTGTAAAATACACACTTTTACAAGTGTGTACAGATTGATTATATCATTTGTTTACCCTAGTGACCAGGAGCTGCGGCCCCGCCTCTGCCCAGCGTCACAAGAGAATATTGCTAGCTTGGAAAAAAGATCAAAATTCAGAATTCTAAGTTTCTACTGAATCAAGTATCACTTTTGCACCATCGGAGTGAAAAATTGTTGAGTGGAGCCAACCTAAGTCGGGACAGTCTGTAATCCAAATTCATACCTGACGTCAGAAGTTCTCACCTGGCAGGGATTTTGCTCCCAGGGGACACTTGACAGCTCTGGAGACTTTTTTGGTTACCACGGATGCAGTGCTAGGGGTGTCTAGGGGGCAGAGGCCAGGGATGCTACGTGCAACATATAGTATTGTATATCCCCCTAAACAAAGCATGAGCCACTACGCTTTTTTGTAAAAAAAAAAAAGACTTAATTTCTAATTTGGGACTGACTAAAATAGATCACATGCTAGGTCTTAAAACAATTATCAATAGATTTCAAAAGATTGAAACACTAAAATAAATCAGAAAAAAGTCAATTTTAATGAATATTAATTTTTAAAAAAATAATAAATAAATCAGAGGATAAATCCAGATAATCTGACAATAGATAACAGGAGTTCCAGAAAGAACAGAGAAATGGAGGAGATAAAATTATTTAAGAAACCTTGCAAGAAAACTTCCTAGAACTGCAAGATACTAATCACCAAATTGAAAGGGCCCATCAAGTTCCCAGCATAGCAAATGAAAGAGAAACACACGCACGCACGCACACACACACACACACACACACACACACACACACTCACTAAGTCTTGTAATTGCAAAATTTCTGAATCCCAGAAATAGAAAATGGGTTGGCAGGTATTCGGTCCTGTCCAAGATGTCTATAAGACATTTGGTTCACATTTAAAGGTCCTATACAAAACATCCATGAGCATATTTCATCCATGCCAAATGGTTTTGAAAAAGACCTAACTAATATCAAGGACCTTTTGGCATGGACCAATGTCTTATGGATGTTTTGGACAGGACCAAATGTCCTGCAAGGCCCACCCTATTGCCTAATTTGACTCTGAAGTGAAAAACATTTGAGTATCAAAAATAATGCAAGCACTGTTTATCAATTTAACTAAAAAGAATACTATAACTATAGTAGGAGGATTGTGGACCTGAAGTAGCAGTAGAGATTGATAATTAAATCCTCATGTGCCATATCTGGAAATAAATAGGTACTATCTAAAAACAAAATATTAAAAATAATAGTCTATTATTTAAAGCTATGTGGTAAACAGCTAAAAAGTCAAAAGCCATTGAACCTGAGGAAGGGGGAATAGGGATAACTTGGGCAGAGAATGGTTGTTTTTCATTGTAAGACTACAGTATTTTATTTTTAAAAAACATATGTATTAGTTTGAAAAACAGTGCATATTATACATTGCTAAACAAACATTATACCTTTCTATACCTTTTCTATACTTTTCTACAGAAAAGGAAGATTTCCAACAAATAAAGAAAATAATCTCCATTTATACTTTGAAGAATATATGAAATAAAGATATAGAAAAAGAGAAAATGATTTTAAAAATCTTTTTATTTAATTTCTGTGACATGTAATGGCATCTAATAGACAATTGGAGTCTTTCTTTAGCTCTTTGTAAAACTCTATTCCATTTAAGCAAATCAACACCTTTTGGCTTCTTGTTCAAGAAAGTAGATTGACTACACATATTTATATTCTCCCCATACAATAATAATAACAATAATATTAGTAATAGCGAACACTTATACAGTGTTTACTATGTATCAGGCACTGTTCTAAGTACTTTACATACCTTAATTATAGTAATTCTCCATCAGGTAGGTGTCATTATTTTTTCCATTTTACAGATGAGAAAATTGAGACATAGAGAGACAAACTATCTTGCCCAAGGTATAAAGGATGGTCAGTGGCAGAGCCAGTAATGTGGATCCAAATTCCACGTTCTTGACAACTACACTCTCCTACCTCTCACATTAAAATTCCACTAAAATAATCATGAAGGACAAAAAGAAAATATAAAACAGAAAGCCAGTTGTGTCCTTTCCTGGGAAAAATCCCCCAGTGGTCTTCCTTTACATTTACAATAAAATACACACTTCTTAGCATGGTTTCAAGACCCTCTGCTTCCCTCTCCAATCTCACCTCCTACTGTCCTCCTATTTCTTCATTGATCTGCCCCTGTTTGGTCCCTTTATTTGGTCATTTGTTTTGGTCCCTTGGATTTGCTAGTTGTTTTCCTGCCTTAAGGCTGTTTCATTTTTCTGGAATGTCCTTCCCCAGACCTAATGCTTCTCATCATTCTATGTGCTCAAATTAGAACTATCTTCCCCAATTTAGGATTCCATGATTTTAGGGTCAAACAAGATACCTTCTCTGAGCAGCTTCTCTGCCTCTCACCAGATCTCTATATCATATTACTCTGTTTATTTGCTTCATAGAACTTAATATTCTCTGAGATTACCTTGTTTATTTGTTGCCTTGTTTATTCTTACTAGACTGCTTGTCTTTTCTCTATTGTGTCCTCAATACCTGTATCTTTCACTTTTTCTTTTCATCTTGTCTTTAGTGCATAGAATAGTACCTGGTGTGGAGGTCTCTAAGTGCCCCAAAACTACTTGTTGGGGGAGGAGAGAATGCAAAGAGAATTGGAATGGGTTGCAGTAGATAAAAGACTTCAAACAAATTTCTGGAAGCTGAAAAAGCAGATGAAAGGATGGTAACTGGTAAAGTAGAAAAAAGAAAGCCACAGCCTAAAAAACATTAGGAGGGGAGCTAGAGTAGATGGAGTTGGGCAATCTTTTCATGAAAACTTTAGGGTAGGAGTGAGAAGTGAGCTGAAAATGGGTAATGAAGCAGGTCTCTATAGGGAAATGTTGACCTCCTACCCACACATTTCCATTCCCCCACATAGAATGCCATGAAACAAAGTATTTTCCCCTAGGCTAAGACTGCCTGGAAATAACCTAATGAGCTAGTGTGGGAGTTGGTGTCTCAGAATAAAAACCTTCCTCATCCTGGCATTGAGTTCCCTGGCATACCAGCTAATTCACTGCCTGCTCACCCAAAGCAAATCCTGCCAGACCATAAGTCCTGTTCTCGTATGAGCTCCTAGTCAGCTTTCCTATTTTCCTACTCATAACTATGATGGATAATCAATCACCAGCCACAGGACAACTGAGGAAAATCTCTAACCTGAAAGAAAAAAAAATTAATAAAAAATATTCTTTGAGGAAATAGAATATATGGAACTGAAGATAACTCCAAAACAACAACCAGAATCATGAAATTCCAAAACACTAAGGATAAAAAGAAGATCCTAAAAATTTCTAGTGGAAAAAAAAAGTTTACCCTCAAATTAACAAGGATCAGATTGACACAGAGTTTATCAATACTAGATACTAGAAGATGCTAGAACAATACCTACAAAGTTCTGAGGGATACTTATTTTGAGCCTAGACTTTTAAAGCAAACAAATATATCAACTAAGTAAGATGATAGAATAAAGACATTTTCAGATATGGGAAGAATGGGAAAGTTGACCTCCTAGGCATCCTGTCTTAGACATTACTTAAAGATTGTTACAGCAAAATGAAAGAGCAAAGAAAAAGGAAGTCATGGGATTTAAGAAAAAGTAGATCTAAATCAGAATAGTAAGAAAGTGAAGTCCTAGGACAGTCACTGTGCAGCAGCTCATATTTGAAGACAAGATAGAAAAGAATTCTGGGAGAGCTGTCACTAGCATTGGTGTACCAAGGGCCAGGGCAGTAAGAGTAATTTTCTCTGGGTGTAGGCAATAAGAAAATGCATTTTAATAGAGGATTAAAAACTATAATGAAACTGAATAAAGTTGGTCAACTTTCTGTTACCACCATGTACCAGAAATTGTAAAAAATATCAGTGATAAATACTCCTCTCTAAAAATATCTTTTGTTAGTCTAAGTTCTAAACAACTGTTGCAGTGATTGTTGAGTCATGGTGACTGATCTCACTGCCCTGCCCTTGGTATACCAATAGTACCCAGCAAAAAAAGTGAGGGGCATTGATAGCATGATTGAATGTTTAAAACAACTTGAGGATATGATCAAGGCAATTGGTAGAGTATAAAAATAGGATAATCTATTTGAACTTGATCATCAAAATATTCTCCACTGAATGGTACAGGAACATAACATCATTCCTGTAGAGAAGCAATTACTATTCCAGCACACAATTTGGCTATACAGTGAGAACTATAGTTATAATCATATAAAGACTGTCTGCTGGTATTCAAGTTTTAGTATCAATAAATCAATCTGACTAATTACAGTACACTTAAATATAGTTACATAACAGAATGTAAATGTCATCAGTCTTAACAATGTAAAAATAAAGGTTTAACTGAAAATGGTTAAAAGGTAGGGGATGATGAGAAACAGTGAAAAGAGTGGGAGTGTTAATGTCTTCATCTTACAAAGTGGGGAATCAAGAAACATGGAACCAGAGATGGAACATTAGTCCATTTAAATGTTAAATATAGTTAACATTTCAGAGGTAACTAGGGTAGAAATGAGAATGGGGCTCTAAATTATACAGCAAGAAAGACAGTTGGGCGGAGACTTACATAAACTCACCACATGCTTATCTAGCAGAGCAGGATGTCAATAGACAATGTCTAAAATCGATTAAGAAATAATAAACATATTACTTAAGAGATATGGAGATAATACCAGAAAAAATTTAAATGTTTGAAAGAATTAAAAGTGATTCTCACTGGGGAGCCACATTGAAGGTGGGCAGGAGAGAATTGCCTTTTTTTCCATATAAGTCCTTCTGTGCTGTTTGATTTTTTAGCCAAGCATTTAACCATATTACTTTGCTAAAATTTTCTAAAGTTTTAGAAAGGAGTAACTTTGAAGGATTTGACAATAAACTCTATACATAGAGAGAGCATACTCTATATACTCTATATGTTATCTAAGAGTTCTTCAAAACTGTCTTAAGGGAGATAGCACAGCTCTGCAACTAATGTAACAATGCCCTCACTAGACTATTCATTCCATTTATTTCATTCACTCAACAGTGCATGATGCTGAAGAGCAGTGAGCTCTCCAAAACTCCACAAATTCAAGCCATGGCTTCATTCCATGTCATAGATACAGGGATCTTTGATAAGCAGGGGTAGCAATGATAGTGACCTATGCTGTGCCAACATCAGTGTTTAGAAGGATACCATTGCTTTTCTCAGGCCTTGGGAAAATGAATGTATCTTAGCGTATGAATCTTAGGGAGCAGGCTAATTAACTTTGGACTCTTTAAGATAACTCCTATGACCTATTTTATGTAAAGGATTTGTTTCTTTTTCCTTGTAATATAGGCAATCTGTTAAAGTAGTTAATAGTCTTATTAAAGCATGGGTTTGTACAATGTACCAACACCCAGATTTTTTAAAACAGAATGCCATCCTGATAACCATAAAAATGTTAGTATTGAGTACCACTGAGCTAGAGAATGGACAAACAGTTAAATAATGTTTATAGCGGGCTTCCCTGGTGGCGCAGTGGTTGAGAGTCCGCCTGCCGATGCGGGGGACACAGGTTCGTGGCCCGGTCGGGGAAGATTCCACATGCCACGGAGCGCTGGGCCCATGAGCCATGGCCCCTGAGCCTGCGCGTCCGGAGCCTGTGCTCCACAACGGGAGAGGCCACAACAGTGAGAGGCACGCGTACCGCAAAAAAAAAAAAAAAAAAGTTTATAGCTACCAAACTATTCTGAAACTAATTTTAGTATACCACAGTTACTTAAAGGAATGAAAGCAATGACAAAGCATATAAGCATTTCATGGGTAAGGGTTTTACTTCCAGAATATATGAAGTCTTAAGTTTTTTTTTAATAAACAATAGTTTTATCAACAACGTTTTTACTTTACTGCCTATATTTAAAAATTTAAGTCATAATATATGGTCCTGCTACTATAAGATTATATCAGAAGAATTGTTGCTGGATATTCCCTCCTTATGTATTTCTCTTTCTTTCTTTTTCATCTTCCCTTATTTTCAGCTGTCTTATTAGTTTTCTTTTTCTTTTTCTTTTTTTTGTTTCTATTTCTCCTTTTATCCTACCCAAGCCTTAGGCCTAGCACTGGCACCCAGTGGCACCCCAAGGCATTGCTGATTGCACTCAACTATTTTAAGTGATTGCTGACAACTATCATCATTTCTTTGCTAAGAAAAGATCTTTTGCTATTTTAGTTGAAACATCAAAATACCTCCTTAATTTTAAGATTTAATTATTCCTCTTCTATAACACATGACTTTGTTTTTAGACATCGCTGCTCTGTTGTCTCTTTTATTATCACGTTTTCCAGTACATCATTACCACCTGCCTTCATTCAAAATTTCTTTAACATGGTTAAAAAACTTCAGTTCACTTAACCTTTCCCTTTGAGTCGGAGTCACAACTGTCTTTGGCTGTCCTTCGAAATACTTATCTTCTTACGAACTTAGTTTTTAGGCATGAGAAGTGAGAAATAATGCAGTGGCTTAAGAAAATAAACTTGAAAGTCTAGCCATGCCTTGGCAAACAAACTCCAAATGAGATGTTTATTAAAAACGCCCAGGCCTTCAAAAGGGAGTTGCCATTGAGGTGAGGAAATGGGTTTGCGACCTGAAGGAGTCTGCTAATGGAAATCAACACTAGTTTCTAGTTTCCGTTTGTAGAGGCAGGTCAGAGGGATATCTTGAGAACTCCCATTCTGGTATCTACTTAGTACACTTCTGAAAGGATCCTGGACATTTTTCAGCGACTTCTCCAAAAAGATAACTTGTAGACAGCCCAAATAAACCAGTTTTCTGTATGTAAAATTCCCCAAGCCTACTTTCATTTTATATCTGGCAGAAAAATTGCCCATATGGATGTCATTCTAAGTAAATACTGCCATTTATTTTATTTTCCAAAACTCAGTCACTGGAGATAATTTAAAATTAAGATCGGTCCTCCTACTGCTGTATTAGTACTTATCTTCTATTATACTGAATGTTTTCCTAAAGAAATATTTTCTCGGCTGACAAATATAGAGGTAACACAATACCCTCTCATGACAGACACCTCTGTCAGAAAAGAACATTATGCAGTGCAGTCAATTCTTAATTAACTGGGGTTATGGGGAGCAGGCAAAGTATGGATTAAGTGTAATTCCACAGGTAAGTCCTACAGTTCATTTTTATCCATTAATTTCAACCTCTTTCCTAATCACGAGTTTTATCAGAGCTCTTGACAATTAAGTAAATGTAGAGATTTGTTTCACTTCCTTTCTTATCCCTGTCTAATGAGCAGGAGAATGGAGAGTGGGAAACAAGGGGAAGAGGTATTATCTACTAATATAATAATCAGTCACTGGATCTAAAAGAGTAGTCTGTGTTGGCTCATTAGATAGCCTTAGTTTCTTCCTGATGTTTCCGGAGTTTCATCACTAAGATTGGACCACAAATCAGGAATCAAAAGAGCAAAGGAGGGGTCAAAAGTTTTAAAAATCCAGAATCATATCAGATGTGTGAAATATATCCTCTAGATATATAGTTCTGGAGTCCAAAACTACCTATGTATGCAGTTTCAGTGCTAGGACTGCTTTTGTCTTCCAGAGCAATTTTTTGCTCCAGGCTCTAATTTCCAATCTGTGAAACAGGGATACCTCCAGACTACTCTAGGGTTAGTTTGAAGAAAAACTGATAATGACTGAAGAGCATATTTGATTAAAAAAAGAAATGCATCATCAATGTGGGCACAGGTCACTCTGCTGTCTTCTGTGGGGATTGTGAGTGATGCCAGGACTACGCGTTGGTCTCTCCTTCCTGGCACAAATAGTCAAAGCAATTGTATATGTGAATTGTGTGCTTATAAATAAGATAGCTCCAAATGGTAGTATTTTTCCCAGTTCTGCCAAAGAATCTTCACTTAGACTGGAATTTCCCTTTCTCTTGGCCTTATTCACCTCCTATCTATAAAGCGAGGAGGTTGGACTAGATTATCTCTGAGGTACCATCTAGCTCTATGAGTTTGTGATGCTGTTTGTAAAAACTTGCACCTTGACCCTTTTTCTTCTTTACTTCAAGCCTTGCCCTCAGCAGAAAATCAAAAAGTCGAAAGTCAGTTCAAGCCATACTGCTGCATAAGAAAAAAGCAACATAGCTTTTTATCCTTTGGGTACTTTTATTATACTTTGAAAACAAAAAGAAGTATTGGAATTAATGTGGGTGCCAACTATAATTTCTATTCTCCTGTCCAACTTCTATGCCTAGTAGTCTAACAAATTTTACCAAGGTAAGTCCATATATTAGATGAAAGTAGAAAGAGTAAAATACTACTTTACAGTGATGATTCACTGTTGTCTTGATAACAAAAAAACAGCATCTTTTTCAGCAAAAAAAAAAAATTGATGTTACTCTTGTTTAAGAAGACCTTACATATTTGGAAAAAATGGCCCACAATCATCTAGTATTCCAGAATGACATAGGCATATAGACTATGGACAACAGTCAGCAATGAGTTTCTTAAACCAGGTTAGTAGGGATAAAAAGACATGTAAATAGGTACGTGCAAAAAAATATGTCTCTATATGGCATAGAGGGGATTATGAAGGAGTAAGTGATCAGTTTGAACTACAGGCAGGAGAGGGTGGCCAGAACAGAGAGTGTGAGTGGGGACCCATGGAGAAGATGGGAAAGTAAGGCTCAAGAGCCAGATCATAAAAGACCTTATAAATTTCAATAAAAACTTTTTGCTTGATCCTATAGGCCAGTGTGTCCCAAAGTATGATTATACATATGAGGGATGTTTAAGGTGGTATATGGGTTATGTTGTTATTTTTAATAGTATTTATTTTAATGTGTGTTAGAAAAATATTAGACCTTCAAACTCTTGATTTCACAGATGTAATTGCTCATGGCAAAGCTAAAATTTTGTAAATGAACAAATTTAAAGAAAAATATTACCTAAATAATAGTACAGATGGTACACAGATATGGCAAAAAATTATGAGGGTAATGTACAAAAGACTGATATTTGGGAAAGAGTTCTACAAGGGAGATATTGGAGGGTTTTAGATGGGGGGTAAAATTATAAGATTTATTGTTTAGAAAGATCAATCTGCCTATAACACGGAGGATAAATAAAAAGGGGGGCTAGCTAGAGTATTGCAGTAAAATCTGAACTAAAGCAGTAGCAGTGAGACTGGAGAGAACAGATAGATATGAAGGCTATTAAGTAGACAGCATTTATAATGCTTGGTGAATGGGTGCATTAATCCATGGTTCAAACAAGAAAATGAAAACCACTCTAAGCATTTAACACAAAGGAAATTAAATACAACTGGTAACATTGATGATGGAAAAACTGAGATGACACACAGAGGAAGTTGAAGCTACACAGAGATTAGCAACAGCAGGAATCCCCTGACACTCCCAAGGCGGAAAGGACAACAAGAAGAGATGTTGTTACCAGAGACCAAGAGCAGAGGTCACACCATGGAAGCTGGAATCATTGCAAGCTTTTCTAGTGTTAGCTGAAGACATGCAGGAGACACAGCTGCTGCCAAAAACCACTGGATTCTCCTTTTATCCCATCCTCCAATTTCCTATTGGTGTTTCCTATTGGTTGACTCCAATCAGAGCCTCCTAACATGGAAACATGGGAAACGCAGCTTGCAGTGATCAACCCCTCTGCAAAAAAGAGCAGAGCAAAGAAAGGTAAGGAATGGATCCAAGGGCAAACAAGCCTATGACTGGCACACTGTGGGTAGAAAGTAGGGAAGAAAGAAACATATAAGAGAAAATCTAGTTTTATGACTTGAATAACTGGTTGGTTAATGTACTCTAAGAAATATTAGAGTAGAATAGGTTTAAGATTTCATTTCTTAACCTTTGAGTTACATTTGAGGTATCTGTAGAACATTCAGCTGGATGGAGAAGACCAATAGGGAGTTGAAACACAGTAGAGAGAGCTGAATGGTGATAGAGATTGAATAATTCTATGGGTGGTAGTCAAAAGCATGAAAATAAATTGCTCAGGTATATGGTATAGATTGAGAAGATAAAAGGCCACGGATGATTCTTTAGGAAAAACTACCATTAAAAGAACAGACAGGGCTTCCCTGGTGGCGCAGTGGTTGAGAGTCCGCCTGCCCACGCAGGGGACACGGGTTCGTGCCCTGGTCCCGGAAGATCCCACATGCCGCGGAGCGGCTGGGCCTGTGAGCCATGGCCGCTGGGCCTGTGCGTCCGGAGCCTGTGCTCCGCAATGGGAGAGGCCACAACAGTGAGAGGCCCGCGTACGGCAAAAAATAAAAATAAGAACAGACAGAGGAAGAGAAGTCAGCAAAGGAGCCTGAGGGAGAACACTCAAAGTGGTGGGATTAAAAGTAGTGCCTAAGGAGTCAAAGTAGGACAGAGTTTCAAGAAGGGAATCTTAAACAGTGCCAAATTCACCCAGAGTGATTAAGTAATATGAGAATCAAAAGAGTCCATTGGCTCTGACTGTTAGGAGATCATTAGTGTCCTTTGCAAGAGCAGTCTCAATGGAGATTTAGGGGTGGATAGCAGTTTATAATGGTCTGGTGAAAGGATGGGAAATTAGGAAGGAACTAAAGACAGTGGAGCGGATCACTTTTCAAGAAGCTTGTGAAAGAAGAAAAGAGAAGAGAGAGGGTAGTAGCTTGAGAGGAATGCAGAGTCCAGAGAGGGTTACTGAATTTTCAGCATCAGAGCAACTTGGACTTGTTTATATGTCAATGGAAAGGGGGAAGATGTATTAAAGATACAAAGGAGACAGAGAGAATAGCTAATGAAGTTCTTGAAGGTATATTAAGAGATAGGCACCAGAGCCAGATGGAGATATTAAACTTGGACAGGAGAAGGAAAAGTTCTGACACCAGAGGGAGGAAAATGAGAGTGGATACAGGTAAAGATAAACTTAAGTGTGGGAAATAGAAACAGTCCATCTGTAATAGTCTCAATTTTCTCTAAGAAATAAGAGTTAAAATAAGCTTCTAAAGAGAGTGGAAAGATGGCAGGGTAGGAAGTTTTGTAATTTTCACTCTGGGGCTTGGACTAATGCAGTGATCAGGGCCATAAAGCTGAGATTAGAGAACACAAATTTGCTGCAACACCAATGAGCACAACCGTGTGGTGTCCTCAGCAGATGGTATTATTGGTTGTAGAAGTTGAGAAGCAGGCAGTTAGAATGATCCAAGGCTGGAGTTTTTTTTTTTTTTTGCGATATGCGGGCCTCTCACCGTTGTGGCCTCTGCCGTTGCGGAGCACAGGCTCCGGACGCACAGGCTCAGCGGCCATGGCTCACGGGCCCAGCCGCTCCGCGGCATGTGGGATCTTCCCAGACCGGGGCACGAACCCGTGTCCCCTGAATCGGCAGGCGGACTCTCAACCACTGCGCCACCAGGGAAGTCCAAGGCTGGAGTTTTTAGCCAAGTAGTTAGGTCAGAAAAACAAGAAGTGGAGGACATGGAAATTGTTCATCAAGAGAGAGAATTCAGTGAAGCACTATGTCATCCAGGCTCAAGATGGAAGGGATTGATAAGATAAAAGAGCCTGGAGATCCCGGTGTTGGACAAATTCTTCCTCAATACTTTACCAGTGATACTGGTAAAGTATTGGCTTCTTCTTGGTTTATTTTACTTTAGTTTTGTGGCCTAGGAAGAGGAAGGAAAGAAATGAATTCGAGGGCCATGAATATGTTATGGCCTAGCTACATAAAGTACATTATTTTAGTTAGCCTTCACCGCTATCTTATGGAATAAATATATCCATCATACAGAGGACACAACGGAAGCTCAGAGAGGTTGAGAGAACTTGCTGAAGCTAACGACAAGTAGTGAACACAGAAAGAGTTCAAATTCAGTTCTGTCTGAAAATTCAGTGTTCTTTCCACTATTCCCTGCTGTCTCTCTACCAAAAAAGAAGAAAAGAAAAGAAAATTTATGAAAATAAAATTTATAAGTGAATTTACTAAGTGATCAAATGAGCATGCAGTACTC
Source organism: Leucopleurus acutus (assembly GCF_964270905.1). Lineage (NCBI taxonomy): Eukaryota > Metazoa > Chordata > Mammalia > Artiodactyla > Delphinidae > Leucopleurus > Leucopleurus acutus. The sequence continues at coordinate 94,826,346 of NC_139148.1, read as the reverse complement.
TTAGAAAGCAATACTTCCCAAAATGGAGACTCCAAATGAGACTATCGCTGTCTCCAAAGGTTATCCTGAGCAGGTCCATAGACTGATGTCTTGTATGTGCTAACATGTGCAGTATGGCAAGGGCTATACTTTGGTTTCTGGCATGAGTAAATAATTTGCTTATGACATTTAAACCAGACATCATCTCATTGGTGTCTCATTTAAAGTAGTGCCAGCCTTTCCATTAGTTTTAAGTTTGGGTTTTGTTTTTGTGCCTGTGGCAAGGGAGAGTTGGAGGTGCAGGTGGTCCACAGAGCTTTTACCACTGGAAGAAGTCCACAGACTGAAAAAGATGGAGAGCCACTGTATCAATGTCCTGGGAGCTGTGGCCTGCCCTCAGGGCTGGGTTAAAGAAGTGACTGTGTATTTGAGTGAGGTAATGCTTGACACTCAGAATCTTGACCAGTAAAGGGATAGAATCAGGAGCAGATGGGATCAGCATAATAATCAAAGCTGGAGAACCAGAATCCAACATCCTTTCCCCAGAAATCTTCTTGGTCCCTAACTTTGAGTTGAGATGAACACAGGACAGATGAGACCTCTAGACTTCAGTGATCGGTATTGAAAGCAGGAAAGAATATAATTTTCTCTTCAGAATTAGACACTCCCAACACAGAGAAAAACTTGGTCCCTAACTTTGAGTTGAGATGAACACAGGACAGCTGACACCTCTAGACTTCAGTGATTGGTATTGAAAGCAGGAAAGAATATAATTTTCTCTTCAGAATTAGAGACACTCCCACCACAGAGAAAAAGCCCTAATAATTATAATATGATGAATTTAGGCAATAGACAACCAGGAATGGGTCAGTGATTCTCCTCTTTTATTGAGTACTGAAATAGAAGGAATCAAATATTTATTGAGCACCTAATGCATGCCAAACACTCATTTTATCCTCCTCATAAAAACCTTTGAGGCAAGCATTATTACACCTATTTTACAGTTGAAAAAATGAGACACAAAGAGCCAAATGAAGTTTCTCAAAGTCATGTAACCAATAAATAACATAACTGGGGCTTGAACTTATATCTACATGTTCCAAAACGCCTCAGACTACAAGGCATTAAGTAACAAGAAGGAGGTAGACATTTCTGATAGTGATCTAAGCAAAGAGACTATATCTTGTCCATCCCATTTATGAACACAGATGCTACCCATTCACCTGGAATCCCTTGCAAGATTTCCTAACATTTTTTTGTGTGTGTGCTATGGACCACCTTAATGTATGGAAAGCCTATTAAAGCCCTTTTAAAATGCATAAAAATACTTAGGATTACAAAGAAGACTATTAAAATTTACTTATCAAAAATTTTTAAAAATTATATGACAATATATGTGCTTTTTATTAAGGTTTTAAATAGAAGATCTAGCAGTGGTTCTACCTATAATTTCAAAGTACATGCATGATCGAAGGAAATGATAAGTTTCACTTAGAGTTTAATAAAAATAAAGATGTAACTTTTCTTTTAAAAAAAAACAAAGGAATTTCATGTAAATTTATTGGAATTTGAAACTTGTGAGAATATTGTGAATTACTTGGGTATGCGTACTATTACTATCATTTCACAAATAAGGGAATTAAAATTTTCCTTATTTTTTAAAAAAATTAAAATTCAAAAAATTGAAGTGATTGCTTCATAGTCTCAGCAAAGGAGTGGCATGTTTGACGTTAGAGTGCAATGTCATTCATTGACTTCTTTTTTTAAAATTTTTATTGGAGTATAGTTGATTTACAATGTTGTGTCAGTTTCAGGTGTACAGCAAAGTGAATCAGTTATACATATACATATATCCAGTCTTCTTTAGATTCTTTTCCCATATAGGCCATTACAGAGTATTGAGTAGAGTTCCCTGTGCTATACAGTATAGGTCCTTATTAGTTATCTATTTTATATATAGTAGTGTGTATATGTCAATCCCAATCTCCCAATTTATCCCTTCCCCCTTACCACCTGGTAACCATAAGTTTGTTTTCTACCTCCATGACTCTACTTCATTTTGTAAATAAGTTCATTTGTAGCTTTTTTAAGATTCCTCATATAAGTGATATCATATGATATCTGTCTTTCTCTGACTTACTTAACTCAGTATGAGAGTCTCTAGGTCCATCCATGCTGCTGCAAATGGCATTATTTTGTTCTTTTTTATGGCCGAGTAATACTCCATTGTATATATGTACCACATCTTCTTTACCCATTCCTCTGTTGATGGACATTTATGTTGCTTCCTTGTCCTAGCTATTGTAAATAATGCTGCAGTGAACATTGTGCATGTATCTTTTCGAATTATGGTTTTCTCCAGGTGTATGCCTAGGAGTGGGACTGCTGGGTCATATGGTAGTTCTATTTTTAGTTTTTTAAAGGAACCTCCATATTGTTATCCATAGTGGCCATACCAATTTACATTCCCACTAACAGTGCAAGAGGGTTCCCTTTTCTCCACACCCTCTCCAGCATTTATTGTTTGTAGATTTTTTGATGATGGCCATTCTGACTGGTGTAAGGTGATACCTCATTGTGGTTTCATTTGCATTTCTCTAATGATTAGTGATGTTGAGAATCTTTTCATGTGCCTCTTGGCCATCTGTATGTCTTCTTTGGATAAATGTTTATTTAGGTCTTCTGCCCACTTTTCGTTTGGGTTGTTTGTTTTTTTGATATTGAGCTGCATCAGCTGCTTGTATATTTTGGAGATTAATCCTTTGTCAGTTGCTTCGTTTGCAAATATTTTCTCCGATTCTGAGGGTTGTCTTTTTGTTTTGTTTATGGTTTCCTTTGCTGCACAAAAGCTTTTAAGTTTAATTAGGTCCCACTTGTTTATTTTTGGTTTTATTTTCATTACTCTAGGAGGTGGATCAAAAAAGATCTTTCTGTGATTTATGTAAGGTGTAATTTTTCTTAATAAAAATTGTTTTAAAATCCTTGAATTAAAACCATGGACCCCATCTATGCTCCACAAGGGGTCTACATAGTGGTGTGTTGGAGTTGACATGAAGTGGCTTACAAGAAATGACTGTTGAATTTTTAGGCAGTTTGCAAACTGGTTGCTAAATGAAACCTTTGTTAATAAGTAAATTATATAAATTTAGAATTCAATAAATTATATTAAAAACAAAGTCAATAAACACTAAAAACTCATCACTTCCTAATTATTTCATTGCATTCTATTTTTGTCTATGCTCTTGAGGTTATTTATTTATATCTATTGTATCTGTGTGGTAAAAATACTATATAATAGCATGCTACCATGCCATATCTTCCCAACTCCACTTTCGGTGACATCAGGTTGGTAACTTGAAATCAGCCATGAAAACCAGGAAGTGCTACAAACCAGGGCTTTTTACCCTGCTGAGACAACTGCTAAATACTTAATAGTATACCACTTTGTCCATTGGCTCCAGGTTAAGAACATCTGGTAGGATAAGTAACACACCTGAAGACTCTAGGACACTCTTTCAAATCAAGAATTCTAGGGAAGTCATAACAAAGATTTTTAAAAATACAAGACCAAAAATATAATCCACAAAAGAAAAGAGAAAATACTTTTCATCAAAATTAAGAACTTCTGCTCTTCAAAGATACTTTTAGGAGAATGAAAAAATGAGCCACGGATCTGGAGACAATATTTGCAAATCATATATCTGATAAAGGCCATATTTAAAATATGTAAATGAATCTCAAAACTCAATAATAAGAAAACAACCAAATAAATAAAATGAACAAAAGATTTAAACAGACACTTCAGCAAAGGGTACATATAGATGGCCAGTAAGCCCATGAAAAATACTCAGTATCATTAGTCATTAGGGAGATAGATAGAAATCAAAACCACAATGAAATACCATTATGCACATACTAGACTGGCTAAAATTTAAAATATTGACTATATCAAGTGTTGGTAAACACAGTGAACAACTAGAATTCTCACACATTGATGGTGGGAATGGTACAACCAGTTTGGAAAACAGTTTGGCAGCTTCTTACTTACACTTACTGCATGACTCAGCCAGTCTAAGTATCTTCACAAGAGAAATAAAATCATATGTCCACACAAAAACTTGTACATGGATGTTCATAGCAGCATTATTTGCAATAGTTCCAAACTAGAAACAACCCAAATGTCCATCAGCAGATGAACAAATTGTGGTATCAACACACAATTGAACACTATTCAGTAATAACAAGGAATAAGCTATTGGTACACATAACAACTTGGATGAATCTTTTAAAAATTATTTCAAGTGCAAGAAGCCACTAATAAAAGAGTACATACTATATGATTTCACTTATGGAAAATTCTAGAAAGTGCAAACTAATCTGTCAAGGTTTATATCAGATCAGTGGTTGCCTTGGGATGAAGAGCTGTGGAGAAGGGCATGAGGGAAGAATTATAGAGGGGCATGAGGAAACTTTTGGGAGTGATGGACATCTTCATTATCTTGATCATGGTGATCATTTCAGGGGTGTATACATATATCAAAACTTACCAAACGTTACACTTTAAACAAGTGCAGTATGTCAATTGTATTCCAAAATAAAATTTATTTTTTAAGAGTAAGACTGATCCTATTGGCAAAAGATTTAAACAGACACTTCAGCAAAGGAGATATATGGAATGCAAACAAAATCTTTTAAGGTTTATTTTTTTCTTAGTTTGTGTTTTTGAGACCCCTTCATTATGTCAAGCCACTGGAGGCCAATTATTTGAGGAGAGAACTCTTTCAGATTTGTTAAATGGTATTGTTCATAAATGTCTAAAACATTTCCTCCAAAGTAAATCATACTTTTCCCTATATTCCCCATTTATTATGTGAATATATATGGAAGCAGAAAGCAGAGAGTTTTCCTTTATACTTGGAGAAGCTGAGGCAGAGATAGTAAGCAATGTGTCTCAGGTCGCTCAGTAAGTCAATAGCAGAAATGGGACTAGACTCCAGATCTCCATGTTCTCATTCAAATGATTAAGGGAAAGCTCTCTGTTGGGAGAAAGAGTCTTCTGTGTGATTCCACAAGGTGATCAAAATTCATGGCAGGTTACAGAAAGGTAGGCCTTCCTGTTGGAGGAATCGGTGTTCTGTTCAATTTTAACACACCCTTGGGAGAGTATAATCAAACAAATTTGGTACTCTGAAATGTTTAAAGCATGTTTTAAGTTGGGTAACATTTTTGTTTCTTAATCAAAAGGTCTCTTATCTGTAGAGAATGGACTTGAGGACACAGGGGGTGGGGAAGGGTAAGCTGGGATGAAGTGAGAGAGTGGCATGGACATATATACACTACCAAATGTAAAACCGAAAGCTAGTGGGAAGCAGCCGCATAGCACAGGGAGATCAGCTCAGTGCTTTGTGACCACCTAGAGGGGTGGGATAGGGAGGGTGGGAGGGAGACACAAGAGGGAGGAGATATGGGGATATATGTATACGTATAGCTGATTCACTTTGTTATACAGCAGAAACTAACACACCATTGTAAAGCAATTATACTCCAATAAATATGTTTTTTTAAAAAAAGCTTTCATCAATATGATATTGCTTGATACTGCTAATCTGTCCATTTAGTACATAGAAGACTCACATTCATCCACAGATCCAGGAACAATATCTGAGCCAACATTTCATTAACTTGTATATTTTTCCCGAACCTATGATTGGTTGTGTCCCCCCAACTCCCTGCACCACCCTCTTTCCCTTTAGATGTTGCTGGGGAGATTTTGGCATAGCCTAGAAAAGGGAGGAGGGAAATGGGTAGGAAAAGGAGGAGTTAAAGGGCAAGTTACCAGGGACCACTGCTCTCAAGACAGACAAAAAGGAAGAAACACAAGAGTGGGAAAACCCAAGCCTCTGTAACGCCTCTCTCAGAGTCAGGGTCTCCTTATGTGGGAATCCTGCCAGAAATGTTAAGGTAGAGCTGAAAAGGAAGGCAACGGGGCTTGAGGATGTTCTTACACTCCTGTTTAAGGATGATTTACGGAGTATAGGCCACCTGTAATACCCAAACCCCTATTCTTCAATGGGAGACACACACAGTCAGCCACCCATGCATACACAATGGTCAACAGAGACCTCAGTGGCTACCAGGACACGTGTATGCTTTTGAGCAGAAACAAAGGGACAAAGGGAGACATCCAGAAAAGCACACATTTTTCAAGCCCTCAAAAAATTAGTTAGGCAGAGAGGAGGATTGTGGGAGAAAGCGAGGGAAAGCCATAGGTGGTCAGAGAGGCAGAGGTGGAGGTGAGAGACTGGATTAGCAGTGAAGTGTGAAAGAGAGAGGGTAAATGAGTTAGTCTGGTTCCATAGAAACTCTACCTAAGGGTGGATTAGAACAGAATGAGACACAAATCTCCCCAAATACTAGTGTTTCAAAGCTAGAATTTTCTATCAAGCCTTTGCATTCCACACACTAAAGTAAATTCTAATCACCTTTTCTGCATTCTCCAGTAGATTCACTTCTCAGAACAATTATGCAAGTGCAAAATGATCATATTAGTATATATAAAAATATATATATTTAAATAATTCAAACTTTTAGGAAATATATTTCTAAGAAAATAAGCATGCACATCTCATGATAGAAAGGCAAAAAAAAAACCAAATGCAAAAACAACTACTGCTATCTGAGAAGCAAAAGAAATCCTGTAAAATTGAGAGCATCTTCTAACCATTGGAAAGCAGAAATTAGACAGCCAAAAGGAATTTTAAAAAAAACTACCTTTTTTTCTTTTCAAATTGTTCTCTGTGTTGGCAAACATTTGAAGTCACACATACAGATGGCTAAGCCAATGCCCAATATAATCTCACTATTGTAAGTCACTGGAGGCAGGGCTAAGCTGAAGTAGTGGAAAATCTGAAATACACAATATTTTTAAAAACATGCATTTTTATTACTTTCAAGTGCAAACAGTTACTCAAACTATCTTAAGACAATTTTGCCTGGTGAAGGACCGGCTTTCCACAAAGAGTTCAGAATGGATTGTTTAGAGCAATTGCAATTACCTTGAACCCAGCTATGAGAGTTTTTCAATGAAGTAGATTCTACCTTGGCACTCCATCTTTCAGAGAAATAGCAATAGCTAATGTTTATTTTGTACTTCCTATATACCAGGCAAGTACTGTTCTAAGCAGTTTACTTGGGTTGTCATATTCATTCCTCATTATTACTGTATAAAGTAGATTCGATGATTAGTCTCATTTTCCTGATGAGGAAACTTAGGAAGATTAAGTACCTTACTCAAAATCATACAGTCACTTAAGAGTTAGAACCCAGATTTGAACCCAAACAGGCTAACTCCGGGGCCTGTGCTATTAACTAGAGTACTGTGCTGCCTCGGATAAACAACCTTTGGCCTCAGGTAAAAAATCTGATATCAAGGATTTATTTTCAAAACAAAAAAACTTTCAGAGTATGTTTTGGCACCAGCACACACTGAATGCTCTCTTCTACATCCTGCGGTCTCTGCAGCTACATATGTGGTTCCAAACAAAGATCAGTGACTTCCAGAGTCATGAGCCTTGGGGACTGCAGGATCCTCTGGCATCGAAGAAAGAGCCAGTTATCTTCAGTAGACTGCATTGCTAAAGCAGGAAAGTAAACTAGCATGTTTCAGAGGAATTTGTAACGAGGGTTGAAATATAAAGGTTTTCTGCTTAACCTTTGGTTAACCAGGAAAGTAAATCATTACAACCTCCCCTCCTTGAACAGTAAAAGTCATCAAGACTGCTGCAATGAGCCTAACAATTGTTTACATGTATATGAATACAGTTAAAAAATTGCACCTCCAATTGTATCTTCTTAGCAAGCTTTCTGTCTTTAGCTAGTGCATAGATGAGGTTTAGTCCAGCCTTGCCTTACCACAACCCTCAAAGATCTTTAATTAGTGGACTCAGGATTATGAAGGTTTTCATATTTACCTCTGATAAACATACTAGTGGTGATCTAATATGATCATTCAGTGTTTTTATTGTGTGGTGAGAAATAACACCATGTGAACCAGGAATGATTATGACTATGGACCAAAAAATCAGAGGAAGAAAATTGAACGAAAACTAAAGAAATCATCTTTTGATAGGTTGAAAAGTTAAAAAGCTGCTGGGCAGGTTGCCATGGATACCATGTCCTGAATATAATACTGGGTTTTTCCTCACAGTTAAACACTAAAGGCCTAACTCTCCAGCTGCACACTTCCTTTCTGTGCATGCAGTAGTGACTACTTGAAATGGAAATTCTCTATTTTGATGAATGAAAATGCAATGGGAAATTTCCTGTGCAAGAATCCTAACTTGCTGAAAGATATTCGAAGGAGATTAATTCCAAAAGGATTTTTATCCCACTTCTCCATTACTCAAGACTTCTAAATTAAGCTCACTGTACAACAACCTTTATAACTCTATAGTAAAGAATCAGAAATCAAGAATTAGTCATAATCACAGCAGACCTATATAGCCCTTTTTCTTTTTTATCACCAACACTTGCCACCCAATGGCACACAGTCTTACTGCCCATTTATTGGAGTTTTATGGGGTCTGGACAGAACAAAGAATATGGCAAATTGGGAATCCCTTCGATAGATCACAGAGACACTATCCCAGAAACATATACCACAATAAGTTACCGTGTCAAGAGTGCATTGCTCCCTTCATATTCTTTGGATTTAACAAAATGACTAAGAAGTTTCTATTGAATTACAGGAAAAAAATTGAGCACATAAGAGGGTTTGTAGGAAAAGGCAAAGAAGGAGCAGAAGCAGCCCTATGTATAACAGATGGACTGTAGGGTAAGACAGACCTACAGTTAGAGTCTAAAAGGCTCAAATCCCAGTTCTGTCACTTTACTAGCTGGATGACCTTGGGTGAATTGCTTAATCTCACTATGACTCCTCTAACTAATTTGTAATATATGGACAATAATAATACCTACACTACAGAGTTGCTATGAGGACAAAATTAGTCATATATGGAAAACATTTAGAACAGTATTAATTCTTCACTAAAAGATCATTGTTTTTATTATTCCTCCACACCTCAAATCGTTGACTTCACTCCAGCTATGGCAAAAATACAAGCTTATGATAGCACTAACTTCCACTTTTTATGTTCTGGGAGAAAACTGGCAGAATCTTCATTGCCTACCTCCTTCTGCATGCACCTTCTAAGTTCCCTCCCCCCACACCTCAATTTCTCTATTAACTCCCAAATCCCCAGGCTTTCTACCTTCCCACCATCTGATCCTTGATTCTCCTGGCAATGCCTTCTATGCAGTTCATGTTCTTCACTGTTCCCCTCTGCTCCCTGAGAAACAGAACTTGCCCTTGGTGTGGCCCTTTGTCTCATCTGAGTTATATGACTCATGATCTTCCACAGCTTTTGAGAATTTACCTTGCTCCCAAACTCTCGACTCTTTACCTTATTTTTCTTTTGCACCCCCTGACAAATCCCAAATGATCTTCTCTATCTCTGGGGGGCATTCCTAACTGTTTTTGCTTATCCATTCTATTGTGCCTCTCAAAGAGCCCTGTGAGTTGCTTCTTTCAGAATCTTTAGATGCTGTTAGCAAGTCTTTTACACACTTGAGGACATAGATGCAAAAATCCTAAATGAAATGAATTAAGTTTTAACAAGTATAATCAAGAAAATAAAATAAAAGTGAAGACACAAATAATATAAACCAAAAGAGAAAAACTACAAATACAGATGAAATTATAAATAGTATAAGATATAGTACAAAATAATACTATATATTACTTTATATAAGTTATTTTGAAAGCCTAGATGAAAAGGAAATATAAATAAGATTGCCCTAATTGGCCCAGCAGACATAGTATATGCGAATATACCAACACTTACAGAAGAAATTTAAACAGTAGTCAAACATATATTCCCTAAAAAATACATGAGGCCCAGGTGGTACTGTGGGAAAACTTTCAAGGAAGAAATAATTTTTATCCTACACAAACTCTTCAAGAGCATTCAAAAAAATGGACCCTATACAATTTATTTTCCTCAGTTTATGTACCTGGAAAAAAAGATAGCACAAGGAAAGAGAATTGTAGGCTAATATCACTTATGAATTCAGATGGGAAAATCCCAAATAAAGTATTGATAAATAGAACCCCTAATTAAAAAGAACAGTATCTCAAAAAACTGTAACTAAATGACGTGATAGATGTGTTAACTAACTTTACCATGGTAATCATTTCACAATATATACATATATCAAATCATTATTGTAACACCTTAAGCTTACATAATATTAAATGTCAAATATATCTTGATAAAGTTGGGGGAAAGAAGGATAGTGTGTCAATGATAAAGGGTAGATAAATTTTAGAAAATCTAACAATGAAATTTACACATTAACAGATTGCAGAAGAAAAAAAATAGCATAAAAACATCAATAGATTTTGGGGGTAAAAAGCACTTAGTAAAATTTGGCATACATGCATATTTTTTTTTAAATCATAGAAAATTAATTAGATCTTTTTTAACTTCACAGAAAGTATCTACCAGAAACTTACATCAAGCATCATATTTAGCTGTGTCTTTAAAACTCTCCCCATTAAAATAAAAAAATAAGCAAGGATACTGGTCAGTAGTATTATTATTCAACATATTACTAGAGTCTTAGCTAATGAATGAGAGTTAAAAAAAATGAATGGTATAAAGTTTGGCAACTTTATAGAAGAAAATGATTATGAAATGCTAAAAAAGAGGGAAAATGTCATTATTTGCAGAAATATTATCTACATAGTAATCCCCAATTAATAAACTAATACAGCTAAATGGAGTACAGAAAGAAGGTAGCTATAATATTGACATATAGAAATCAATCTTTAATATATGCCATCAATAACATATTAGAAAGTAATGGAGAGATAGACTAATGGAATAGAATAAAAGTTCAGAAATAGGTAGAGTCATATGGAAACTTTGTATATGATAAAGGGAGCATTTTAAATCTTAGGGACAAAGATGGGCTTTTTATTAAGTAGTGTTGGAACAATTGGATAACTATTTGCAAAAGAAAATATTGGATCCATACCTCATACCATCGAGAAGAATAAACTCTAGTAGAGGTGAGAGATTCAATGTAAAAAGTGAAATTATACAAGTTGAGTGTGGGAAAGGCTTTCTACCTAAGATGCAAAATCCAGATTTAATAAAGAAAAATATTGATGAATTCAACTATAAGTTTTTTTGCCTCTCACTGTTGTGGCCTCTCCCGTTGTGGAGCACAGGCTCCGGACGCACAGGCTCAGTGGCCGTGGCTCACGGGCGCAGCCACTCCGCGGCATGTGGGATCTTCCCAGACCGGGGCACGAACCCGTGTCCCCTGCATCGGCAGGCGGACTCTCAACCACTGCGCCACCAGGGAAGCCCAACTATAAGCTTTTTTAACATGTGCACAAAGCAACATAAGAAAAATTAAAGACAAATTGTAAACTGGGAGAAAGGATTTCAGCATATATCATAGTATCTTTACTACGTACAGAACTCATAAAGTAAGAACAAAAAAATATGCAAACTCAATTTAAAAAAACAGGCAAAAGACATGAACAGATAATTTTAAAGTGATATGAATGACCTTTGAAGATATGAAAAGATGTACAATTTGACACAACATAAAAGAAATGCAATTAAAACTAATCCAAGATATCATTTACAATCTAACAGATTGGCAAAAGTTCAAAGCCTCAATAAAACACTGTTGAAGAGGCTGTGAATAAAAGTCACTCTCATACATTGCTGGACTGAATACAAAATGGTGCAACATTTATGGCAGGGTGAGGGATTTGGCATTGTTTAACACAACTACATATGTTTTTACCCAGCAATTCAACTTCTAGAAATTTACTCTGAAGATATTCATCCAAAAAAATGCAAAGAAGCCCACAGTTTATTCAGTTGGTGCATTATTTATAAATGTAAAATATTGGGAACAACTAGATGCCCATATAAAGGAAATAGATTCGATAAAATATGGTACATTCTCACAATAGAGCATTATATCTCAAATATATAATACTGAGGTATATTAGGAATATATAAAACTATATGCTTCATATCATTTATAAATTGAAAAACACACATGTAATAACACACAATATTATGTATTAGTTATAGATATGTTTATATAGAAAATGGACTAGAAAGATATATACCGAATTCTGGTAGTAGTTTCCCCTTGGCAGGTAAGAGTGCAATAGAAATGAGGGTGGTCCCTAAAGGAGATTTTAATTTCTATGTAATTTTCTATATATTTAAAAAAGAAAAAGGACTAGAGGTAAATACCACAAAAGGATAATAGTTATTAACCCATAGTGGTGGGAATATAACTAATTGTTCACTTCTCTGTATTCTTTTTATTAATTTTTTTCCAGAAGTACAAAAGGTATTGCAAATTTAAAAGGGAAAATGCATCCTTTGGGGAAGAATTACCTTCTCTTGCCTTCCAAGACAAAATGTGAGGTAAGTGAAGTAATCTTACTCTTAAACTTTAAGGACATTTTTGAGCTATGTAATTAGGACTTCCTCAAGGAGTCTATAGAGAGGCATAAAGATTTACAGTGGAAATAAAAGACCAAGGTTCTAGAGACCTGGATAATGGATTCAACATATCTCTGACTTTCAGTTTCCCTTCTTTAAAATAAGAAAATCAAACAAGATATTTAAGATCTTTTCTAGTTATAAAAATCTACAATTTTGCCCGTGCAATAGTAATGATCCATAAAAGCAGAATATCACTAGATGTGAATTATATGCCAGTATCTTCATGAGGATGAAGCTCTGGGGAGAAGAAAATAGGAGAGATTAGCATAAATCATCTAAGAAAGATGTGTCAGTCAAGGTACTTGATTTCCTGAAAGAGAAACTGGCTGTGATGATCTTAGACAAAAAGGGAATTTGTTGGAAGATCATCAGGGATTCAGAGAATCGGTGGCTAGCTGGAGGATCAGGCTTAGAAAGTTGTGTGGAACCAAGGAGGCGGGACCCAAAGCCAAGCCACAAAACAGAAGCTCCATGGAGTACTGCAGCAGAGCGTTCTTTCACTCACTCAAGAATCAAAGCCGTAAGAGAGACCTTCTGCCTTATTGAATCTGTCATATTTTCAATTCTTTCATGGGAAGAGGAAGAATCATTTTTTCATTCAACAAATATTTATTGAGTATGAACTATGTTCTTAGAGACAGAGCAGGAATAACACAGATACATTTTTTGCTCTGGAATTTAGAGTTGTTTATAAAGAGATAAATTTTTTGCTTTTCTTGTGTTTGATTTTTTACAATGAGAATATATTTATGTATTACTCTTGTAATAAAAACACAAATTTAGTTAAGGAAAAAGACTCCTGGTAAAACAATGAAGTCAAGCTGTCATAAAGGGATGAACATTTTGGGGAATTCTATGTGGCAGGTGCTATGTCTTCAAGGACAGCCTCAGAATATAAACTTCATTGAAAGACAGCTGAGTTTGGGATGCTTAGGAAGAGTGTGAACTCTATGCTGAAGAAAATAATGAAGGTGAAAGATGGACCTGGAACATACGCCCAAAGTTTTTCAATGCCAGATTTTGAAGAGTAGTAGGAATTAACTAGGCTTGAGAGAGTGGGGAGAATGCAGTGTATGTTAAGAAAAGAGAAGCACAGGAGGAAAGGCATGGAGTCATGAGTAAGTAATCTGGTGTGGCAGCACACATGAGAGAAATTGGTAAAAACAAACAAACAAAAAAACCCAAGGCTGAAGTTAGAGTTCTTAGTTGCAAACAACAAAATGCACTCCAGCTATTTAAAGCATAAAGACATTTATTAACAGTTATTAGGTGGCTCAGAGTATTATTGGGAGGGCTGAAGAAACAGGCTTAAGGCTAATCTTCCAGGAATAATGCCCAAAACCACACCACAGAACTGGCCTGATGAGAAGGAAATTGCAATCTCTACCACTGCCAAAAACTAAGTGCCAGGAACTCAACTTGACTGCAACGGGTACTGCTGCCAGTACCAACGCCACGTCTGTGTTGCTGCTGCTCCTGAAAGTTGGATGCCTCTACCACCACTTGTGCCAGCAAAGTGAGAGCTCCACACAGAGCCAGTTTCCTCATGTTACACACTCGCAAATCAATGTCTCACATGAGTGTGCCTGTTTGATCCTAGATTAAATGTCTGCTTCCTAGCTGCAAGGGAGGCTAGAAATTTGAGTTCTGACATCTATAGCTAAAGAGTGAGCCTAAATACACTGACATTTTTCTAAACATGGAAAACCTATTCATAAGATGTTGGATAGGCAGCTAGAAATATAAATAATGACCATTGCAAATAGGTTGGAGTCAGACTCTGAAAAGCCTTGAATGTCTTTATTAAGAAGTTAGACTTGGGCTTCCTGGTGGGGCAGTGGTTGAGAGTCCGCTTGCCGATGCAGGGGACACAGGTTCATGCCCTGGTCTGGGAAGATCCCACATGCCACGGAGCAGCTGGGCCCATGAGCCATGGCCACTGAGCCTGCGCATCCGGAGCCTGTGCTCTGCAACAGGAGAGGCCACAACAGTGAGAGGCCTGCGTACAGCAAAAAAAAAAAAAAGTTAGACTTTATCTAGGTAGGGGATAAAGGAAAGTAGGCAAGAGTTTGAAGTAGGGGGATGATTGATGTTTCAGCTGCTCTTAAAGCATTTGTAAAATTTGGTACAACTGGAGGTAGCAAAAACAGTAAGCAATTTGCAATGGTACAGATAAAAAAAGTATATAAAATTCTGGACCCAGGCAGTGGGAGTACATAGGAAGGGGCGTAATACAAGACATTTCAGGGACAGAATGCGAAGGCATGAAGGAATAAGGGACTCATGAGGTCTGGTTCTCATCTAAGATAACTCCACAAGATTAGCTATCCTGTATTTTGCTTGTTTTTTGTTTTGTTTTGTTTTGTTCTACTAGAATACAAGGCTTTTTTTTTCTACAAATAAGATTGTTCCTCATGGGTTGATTTTTTAATTTGTCAAATATTTACACTTTGTACCTAAAGGGATTTTTCAGCTGCAAATTTCAGAGAGCTTTTCAATCTTCATTAGCCCTCTTGGTGTTCAGCTCATATTCTGGGAAACAAATTATTATTGTCATCCATCCATACACTCATTCTTTCAACATTTTTTAGTATATTCTATGGACCAGGTATGAGTTTCAAATCTCTGAAGGCAGATTATAATAATTATCATGCTTGATAATTATTGTAAAAGCATAATTATTTTGTAAATATAAAATATTATAAATGACATAAAATAGTATAAAATTTTATAGCAAAAATATAAAGAGGTAAATACTGTAGGAAATGTTCAAATTTGATATTTGAGGTTTCAGAGGATGGAGAAATTATTTTCTTTTGGGGCTTTGGGGGTTTAAAGAAAGGCTTCATGAAATGAGATTTGAATTTGCAGGATAGGTAGGATTTATATGTGTAAAGATGTGGCTTAAAAGGAAGGGAATAACATGAGCAACATGGGATATTTTAAGAAAGAACGAGAGATTAGTTTTGGCAAGAGTTCAAGGTGTAAAGGAATGAAGCTAAAGAGGTAGATTGGGGCCATATTGTAAAGAACTGTGACTGCCAGGTTGAGGGGTCTGGATTGCATCCAGTAGGCAATGGGGAGCCACTGAAAAATTTGAGGCCTGAAGTGGCAATTGGAGTCATGCTTTAGAATGATCAATATGACAACTGTGAGGAGAGTGCCTTCAGGATCCAGAGGCAGGGAGATCAGATAACAAACTATTGCAGAGAGATAATAATGGATAGAGGAGAGGAGGAAATAGATCTCAGTACTACTATGGAGTGGAGCTGATTATACGTGGGCTGCAAGGGAAAAGAGACCAAAGGCGACAGTGAGTTGTTTAGCCTGGATGAATGAGAAGGGTGCTATTCATTTATTAGACTGACCAGATAACTCCAAAGAGAAAAAATATTTAGTGAGTGTTACATAGACAGAGACAAAAAGTTGAAACAGTTATTTAGATAATTTGAATGGAAACACACGCCATTGGGGGAAAAGGAAAGTTTTCATACCTAAATTGAAGAATTTCATCATCTAAATCACTTGACACTCTTATTTTCATCATAATAATGTAGACAGAGCTGTGTGAACTCATGACAAATATATTATTTGCTGATAGGAGAACCCAAGATTCCTCATTCTTCACCAATTAGTAATGCATTAAATGTTATTGTGATAGAGTATTTAAGCTTTCTGAAGGCAGGGACTTTGCCTGCATTGTTCACTGCCATATCACACACATAGAACTGTGACTACCACATAGTAAGCAATTAATAATATATGTTGAATGAATAAGTACTTATGAGCAAACAGAAAATTTTACTCTGATCTCATTTCTAATGCCATCTTATAGTCATATTGCTCTAATGGGTAGGATCTTTGAATCCAATAGAGAAACTGCACAACAACAAAGTTAGAACGTTATAGATTAATAGGAAGGAGAAGAAACAGTTATTTCTATTCTTCTGTTTGAGCAGTGAAACTTTCAGCAGCCCATTTCTGTTGGATGAAAATGAATACCCACTCTCCCCAAAAAAGAACAGCAGAAACAATATCAGACCTAAACAGGGTGAGTTACATAATTTTCAGGGGCCAGGGCAAAATGAAAATGTGGGTCTCCTTGTTCAAAAAAGTGTCATTAAAGGTACTAAAATACCACCCTTCTCTGTCTCTCTTTCTGTCTCTCTCTCTCATCTTGTGATAGTGCTTTCTATTGGCTATTGAAAGCCATTCTAAATAGTAAAAACATTAAAGTATTAGCATGAATTTTACCATTCATCTTTATATTGTGAAATGCGTCTTTCAAATGCAAATATAAGAGCACTGAACTCCTATGTGAAATCACTGAAAAGACACAATTCATATTTCATAGCCCATACTTGCCTATATATTTTGTTCTTACCAGAATTGTGGAAACGCTGCACAAAACTAACTCAACCGTTTTTATTTAATTTATTTTTACACTCATATTCTACTGATACTCTCTACCTTCAGTTTGCTGCTGAATATGGAAGGACTAAAAGGAAAAGGAAGAATGATTTGCTGTATCTTTCCCTTTTTTTATATGCATTGCTTTCAGCTTAAGTGGTTGGATGATTTGGGGAGGTAGCACAAGTAAGAAAGGAGATAAGAAGGGTTCCTTGATAGTTCATGCTTCTTAGGATGCTATTGCTTTTTTTCTGTGTTAGAAGCAAGTTCTTGTTGGAATGGAAAGTGTGGCCTTTCTGGCTGACAGCGTCTCCCTTACTCACTATTAGACATGTAGAACTCCCACAGAGTGGGTCCACTGGAATTCTGTGCTCTGGGGCATCATGAATGCTATATGCAAATACAGTGGCAAGAAATGGTGATGGACACACATATTGCATGTATCTCCACTGCTCACACACATGACTCGTCCCATTCTACTACACTTACAAAACACAAATTCAAAGATAAAATTATTAAGGCTCTCAAGACAGTGACATCAGAGCATTAAATCAAGCGTGGAGTCCTTTTGAGTGTGAAGCCTTGTGTGACTCCACAGATCATATGCCCATGAAGCTGACCCTGGACCTTATTCTCTCCATCTCAAATCCTACATTGTTCCCCCAAGGAGAAACACAGAAACAGAAAAACTATGTGTGTTTACAAGGGATATAGGTGGTGACATCAGAGTGAGGAGGTAGCAGACTATCCTGATCTGGCCATCTACAGTGAAAACCATGAAAGAGAACCTCAAAGTCACTTTGGTAAGAAAAAGAAAAAAAAGAGAAAGGATTAAGATTATCTTTTTCACAGATGCTGTTGGAGCATATGTGACTGTCCTTATTCTCATATATACAAGCACCATCATTGAATGTTTGCACCCTCCCATATAGGTCCTTCAAATTCATGCAATCATAGTTGGTCACAATCCCCAACAACTCCCACATGCACACACTTCTAGGAAAAACATACATAGGATGGGCAAAGATCGACAACAAGATATCAACCATCACAGTTAGAAAAGTATAAAGAATACAAAAGGAAGGAAGGAGCAGAGAATGAAGAGGGAGAAAGGGAGGGATGAAGGCAGATGGTAAATGGACAAGAAGGTGAAAGAAGGATGAGGGCTGAATGGTGGATAAAAGAGAAGATGAGGGTAAATAAGAGAGTGGGCTGGGCTAGTTAGACCATGGTGCAAGGAACTACTTGATGGCATTCTCTATTGACAGAAAACAAAGTTGAGAGATTCAAAACTGTGATTTGATTAGAGATAAGGACCAATTTTCTCTAGAGAGTGAGGTCAGCAAGATGGCAGAGGAGGAAGCCCCGGACAATCCTTCCCCCTACAAACACACTGATTCAGTAACAATTCATGGACAACTTAGCTTTGTGAGAAATCAGAAACAAATTGAAAGGCTCCTGCACCTTGGGAGAACACAAAACCACATTCACCAAAGCTGGCACGAAGATTCATGACACTCTCTCACAAGAACCCCTGCCCCTGCTGCAGCACGATAGAATCAGGAAGAGATCCCCTAGTTCCCAACTTCACCCAGGGGAAGGAAGGGGTTGGTTCACATGTCCTGTGCCCCAAATTTTCTAAGGGAGATTTCCAGAGGACTGGCTTCTGTCTTGCCAGTCTTGGAGCTGTGATGGGTCCAGCACAGTCTAGCCTCTCATGGAAAAATGGAGGTGGCAGCTTGGGCTGGTAGATGTCATGCCTCCTCCTTCCTGCTCTCTCAACACAGAGCAAACCAACCAATACTACATCTGCTTGCTTTTTCCTGGGAACTGAGAGTTGGTAGAGGCCTCCAGAATCTCTGGCTAGGCTACATGGTGAGTGTCATCTCCTGCATGAGCTCAGTCCATGAAGACATGGATCTTTCTCCAGAATAGATTCCACGTTAGGTCACAAAACAAGTCTTAGTAAATTTAAGAAGACTGAAATCATATTAAGTATTTTTATGACCGTAATGTGATAAAACTAAAAATCAATAGCAGAAGAAAAACTGGAAGAATTACAAATATTTGGAAATTAAACAACACACTTTTGAACAATCATTTGACCAAAGAAGAAATAAAAGAGGAAATTAAAATATACCTTGAGAAAAACAAAAATGAAAATACAACATACCAAAACTCATGGGATATAGCAAAAGCAGTACTAGAGGGAAATTCATAGTGATAAATGCCTACATTAAAGGAAGAAACATCTTAATAAACAACTTAATTTTACACCTGAAGGAACTAGAAAATAAGAACAAACTAAACCCAAAGTTAGAAGAAGAAAGGAAATAACAAAGATTAGAGCAGAAATAAATAAAATAGGAAATAGAAAAAAATAGAAAAGGTCAACAAAACTAAGAGTTGGGTGTTTTGAAAAGTTAAACAAAATTGAAAAACTCTTAACTAGACTAAGAAAAAAAGAAAGAAAACCCAAATAAGTAAAATCAGAAATGAAAAAAGCATCATTACCTCACAGATATAGAGAACAAACTAGTGGTTACCATTGGCAAGATAGATGGGGGCAGGGACAAGATAGGGGTAGGGGATTAAGAGGTACAAACTACTATGGATAAAAAGAATGAGATACACAGATATATTGTACAGCACAGGAAATATAGCAATATTCTATAATAACTTTAAATGGAGTATAATCTATAAAAATATCAAATCACTATGTTGTCCACCTGAAACTAATATAATATTATATATCAACTATAATTAAAAAAAGGATTTAGATCAAAAGTAATGGGGGGCTGGATAAGACTGGTAGCAGAAGTTTATGTAAAATTTTGTTTTAGACTAACATGATCTAGATCTTTTTATTTGTCACTGTTCTGCTACTGCTATATTGCCAAATATATGGTAAGCCTTTCAGTAAGTATTTATGGGCAGACTAGCTTCAGAGTTTCTCTACTAAAATTTTATGTGTAAAAATATCCTTTTACATAATGTTATTCCAAGTCATCACTTTTATTCAGCATGTTTCTTTAAAGGGGAAAAATAAAACATTATTTTTACTCTTCTAAAAACAGAGGGCCATTACAATTGATGCCACAGAAATAAAAAGGGTTGTGAAACCACCATGAACAATTATACACCAATAAACTGGATAACTTAAAAGAAATGGATAAATACCTAGAAACATACATCCTACCAGACTGAATCATAAAGAAATAGAAAGTCTGAACAAACCTATAACTGGTTTGGAAACTGAATCAGTAATCAAAAACCTCTGAAAAAAGAAAAAGCCCAGGACCAGATGGCTTCATGAGTGAATTCTACAAAGCAGTTAAACAAGAATTAATGCCAATATTCCTCAAAATCTTCCAAAAAATTGAAGAGGAGAGAACACTTCTAAACTCATTTTGTGAGGCCAGCATTACCCTCATACTGAAGCCAAAGACATCACAAGAAAAGAAAACTACAAGCCAGGTAAACATAGATGCAAAAATCCTCAAAATACTTGTAAATTGAATTCAATAGCATATTTTGTTTTTGTTTTTGTTTTTGTTTTTGTTTTGCGGTACGCGGGCCTCTCACTGCTGTGGCCTCTCCCGTTGCAGAGCACAGGCTCCGGACATGCAGGCCCAGCGGCCATGATTCATGGGCCCAGCCGCTCCGCGGCACGTGGGATCCTCCCAGACTGGGGCACGAACCCATGTCCCCTGCATCGGCAGGCGGACTCTCAACCACTGCGCCACCAGGGAAGCCCTCAATAGCATATTAAAAGGGTTATACACCATGACCAAATGGGATTTATCCCTGGTATGTAAGAATGGTTCACCATATGATAATTAATGTGATACATTACATTAACAGAATAAAAGGTAAAAATCATGTGATCATATGAATAGAAGCAGAAAAAGCATTTGACAAAATTCAACAGCCGTTCATGATAAAAACTCTCAACAAACTAGGAATAGAAGGAAATTACCTCAACATAATAAAGGTTATATATGACAAACCCATAGTTAACATCATACTCAATGGTAAAAACCTGAATGTGTTGCTTGCCTCCACCATAAAGACCATAAAAGTTAAATACACACAGTAGAAATGTACTGGGTGGGTACTGGGAAAACTTTTTCTCTCCTCACAAAAGGGAAATGACATAATATAAAGAGATTCCTACCAGGTAGAGTAAGTATCAACCCATTTTCAGATGATAAGTTAGAAAAAAAAGAGATTAAATTATCAATATTTGCCTACCAGCACATGTGCAAAGAATATCGGAACCAACCAGGGTCTCAGAGTCCTGATAAAAAAACGTTAGTGATTCTTTTTAAAGTTTTATTGAAGTATAACACACATGCAGAAAAGTGAAGAAAACCTAAGTTTTCAGCTCAATGAATTTTCACAAATTGAATGCCCCCATGTAACCAGCATCCAGATAAAAATAAAACAACAAAACTAACATCCCAGAAGCCCTCCTCAAGTCTCCTTCTAGTCATTCCCTAGATAAGGGTGGCTACTATCCTGATTCATAACATGTATTAGTTTTGCTTGTGTTTGTACTTCACATAATGGAATCATACTTTGTGCACTCTTTTGTGTACTCTTTTGGCATACTGTAATGCATTTATCCATACTGTTGATGAACATTTGAATCCAGTATTTACCTTTTATGAATAGTGCTGCTATTAGGATTCTTGTACATATCTTATGTTGATGATATAAGAGTATTTATGTTGGTTTATTACCTAGAAGTGAACTTGCTGGGTTATAGTGTGCACATATACTGAGCTTTAGAAGATACTATGAGAGTTTTCCAGAATTGTTGTCTCAGTTTATGTTCCCACCAGAATGTATTCATACCAATGCTCTTGATATTTGTTGTCTTTCTTGTTTTAGCCATTCTGGGTTTTGTGGTTACATGTCAGTGTGGTTTTAATTTGCATTTCCCTGATGATTACTGACATTGAACATCCTTTGTATACTTATTGACTGTTTAGATATCCTCTTTGGAGAAGTGCCTATTCAAATCTGTTAACCATTTTTTCTATGAGTATACTGTGGTTTTAAATTGCTTTCTGGGTGTTCTTTATATATTCTGATGTGTCCTCTGTTGAATATATGAACTTCAAATAACTCTCTTATTCTGTGGCTTGCCTTTACAATGACAATTAATTGTTAAACATGAGTAGGGCCTTTTAAAAAGGGCACTCGAAATATCCCTGTCCTCAACCAGCCCCTTTAGTAGGCAAGGGAAGGAAATTCTGTCCATTTTACAGATAGGGACAGCAATGGGAAAAGTTAAGACAATAAACTTGAAACTGGAATCTCATTACCCTGATTCTCTTGGTGTTCCATTCATACCAGATTCTATTTTAGATTCTTCTCTCTTCAGCTTCTCCGCCACCCCCTCCAACAACCACATGTCTCCATACAATTTGACTGCAAATTAACATTTAGTTTCCTCTTGGAGGAAGATCTATCTTGATGTCAACTATAACCAAAAATCCGTTTCTGGCTCTTCACTCCATTCTATATTTCCAGAGACATTACACAATCGTTAAACCAGTTACCAATTAAATGAAATTATAACAACGTGAAACTGGAATACTAGCAGAAATGTGCCTCACATGTTAAAAGTGCAGTAACTCTTATTTCATAACAAAAGATTCCCACTGGAATTTTAAGGTTAGCTGAGGCAAGAGATGAATATACTCAGAAGACTTACTTCTGGGAAAAAATGTGATTTCAGATGCTCTCTCAATATTCATTAAATGTTAGAAAAGAGGAAAGGTTTGCTTTGTCTCTGGAAAGGCCCTGGAAGCCTGTAGGGGTTCAGTGGGACACAATTACCCACTTCATAATAAAGGATAATTCTTTAAACTTTGACAGAACTTTTGTTCATCGTGAGAAAAAATGTATACCGTCACGAGGAGGTGAAACCAATATCCCGACATCTGTGCCCTTCACCTAGCGCAAGCCTAATAAAAGTCACCGCTGAGTAGCAGGCAATAGAATCACAATGAAGTGATGTCACAGATCTAAGGAAGACCCACTCCACCTCACCCAGGTATTTTCTCATCAACTGGCTGAAAATACAGTCCAGACTTTATTTCTACTTCAAGGTTTCAATCTCTATTAAAATTAAATTTGGGTATGTATGGTTGCGATGTTTGCACAACAACATGGTAAATTTTATGTATATTTTACCACACTAAAAAACAAGTAAACAAACAAACTAATTAAATGTGGATATGTGGGACCATGGTGTTAGGAACATTCTTTAAAATTCTTTCAGATACTTTCCTGAGAATAGATTTGTATGAGGGAAAAGGTGAGAGAGAAAATAACATATTTATTGGAGGCCTTTAAGATACTGGGGCTTAAGGTGAAGAAAGGAACTGCAGTAGACCTTTTGGTATAAATGTAATTTGCTCTGAGTCTATGCCCCTTTGGGGTGAGCTATAGTCCAAGTTCGATTCTACACTCTTTTCCCACTTTCAGTTCTTTCCTCAGTAAATATCATTACCCTCAAGTACATATTATAATTAAATGTGAGCTAACAAAAACTGTATCCTAATAGAGGTCCTTAGGGAAATTTGCTTTAATGAAAATGGACAAGAATTATTGCTAATTAGGATATCAGTTATTTTATATAAAACACTTTAAAATTGTTCTAGGGTACTTGAATATGGTTACTATTATTTCGCAAAAACGAAGAGAGGAATTTGTAACCAAGGTAATCTTGAGGCTGGTCCATCTGGATTGTCTCAATTTCTAAATTAGTATAATCAGAACTTATGAGGTTTTAAATGTCTAGATTATATGAGTACCTCATGTCTGATTAGTTCATAATGCATTCTGTACAACATCCAGTGCAGTGGGCACTTAATAGAAATAATTTATATTGTGGAGGACATGCTTATTAATAGATTTTGCAATAATTGATTTACAATATAATGTATTCACATATTAAATAATGAATTAAACACCTATGTCAGCCACTGTTGCAGGAACTGAGAATATAAACTACATCATTCTTGAATATGGAAGCTGACAGTCTATCGCGGGGGACATTCATGTAAGTAAAGCTTTGGAATATTAATTGAGAAATGCTATAGTTTTAGCAAAACAGTATAAGATCACAAAAGAAAAATCCACTATTTTGAGTCCAGGATCAGAAAAGACTTCTCATGGAAGGCAACATTTGAGGCAGTTCTTGAAGGAAAATTAGAAATCGGTTGAACTTTGGTGGGAGTGGGAAATAATTGTGCATGCATAGAGATTAACATTGTTAAAGGCCATGACAAGTCAAGAAATTTTATATAGGGGGAATTGCGGAGGATAAACTGAATAGGAGGAAGGTCTAGGAAACTTCTCTTAAAGTGATAAGGTCATTTTTTCATAGAAGACACATCATCATGTTTCCATAGCTTGGGTATTTATTTGGATGGCTTTGGAAGGGTGATAAGGTTATGAGAGCTCTAAAGCTCTCTGAAGCTCCACCTACATTAAAGTATATGTTTAGGAATTAACAAAGGATTGGTTTGGTTTGGCAGAAGCATTTAGGTGTTGGGGGGTGTGATAGGGAGGGGTAAGAAAGGTAACCATCACTTCCTTAGTAGAAATGACAGGATATGAGGATTCCAATGCAGCAAACCAACACTGAAGGACAATTAATACATTCATAAATAAGGAACAGACTCTCTTTTTATGACTAAGACCATTCATTTGTGTGATTTTAGAAAGAGAATCTGACTTCATTAAAGTCATTAATTCCTATGATTAGGCAACAGCATGTTTAGAATTTATATCAATATCTGAAGTCAACATGTCTTGTATTTTATAGTGGGGTAAGAGCTTCCATCAACAATCTTATATATTGGTCATTGTAATCAAGGCATAACAACTGGGCTTCCCTGGTGGCACAGTGGTTAAGAATCCGCCTGCCTGGGCTTCCCTGGTGGCGCAGTGGTTGGGAGTCCGCCTGCCGATGCAGGGGACACGGGTTCGTGCCCCGGTCCGGGAGGATCCCACATGCCGCGGAGCGGCTGGGTCTGTGGGCCATGGCTGCTGGGCCTGCGCGTCCGGAGCCTGTGCTCTGCAATGGGAGAGGCCACAACAGTGAGAGGCCCACGTACCAAAAAAAATTAAAATAAAAATTAAAAAAAAAAGAATCCGCCTGCCCACATATATACAATGGAATATTACTCAGCCATAAAAAGAAACAAAATTGGGCTTCCCTGGTGGCGCAGTGGTTGAGAGTCCGCCTGCCAATGCAGGGCACATGGGTTCGTGCCCCAGTCCGGGAAGATCCCACATGCCGCGGAGCAGCTGGGCCCGTGAGCCATGGCTGATGAGCCTGCGCGTCCGGAGCCTGTGCTCCGCAACGGGAGAGGCCACAACAGTGAGAGGCCTGCGTACTCCAAAAAAAAAAAAAAAAAAAAGAAAAGAAACAAAATTGAGTTATTTGTAGTGCGGTGGATGGACCTAGAGTCTGTCATACAGAGTGAAGTAGGTCAGAAAGAGAAAAACAAATACCGTATGCTAACATATATATATGGAATCTAAAAAAAAATTGGTTCTGAAGAACCTAGGGGCAGGACAGGAATAAAGACGCAGACGTAGAGAATGGACTTGAGGACACGGGGAGGGGGAAGGGTAAGCTGGGACGAAGTGAGAGTGTAGCATTCACATATATGCGCTGCCAAATGTAAAATAGATAGCTAGTGGGAAGCAGCCGCATAGCACAGGGAGATCAGCTTGGTGCTCTCTGACCATCTAGAGGGGTGGGATAGGGAGGGTGGGAGGGAGGTGCAAGAGGGAGGGTATATGGGGATATATGTATTCGTATAGCTGATTCACTTTGCTATACAGCAGAAACTAACACAACATTGTAAAGCAATTATACTCCAATAAAGATGTTAAAAAAAAAAAAAAGAGAATCCTCCTGCCAATGCAGGAGACACGGCATCGAGTCCTGGTCCAGGAAGATCCCACATGCCGCAGAGCAACTAAGCCCGTACACCACAGCTACTGAACCTGCGTTCTAGAGCCCGCGAGCCACAACTACTGAAGCCCACGCTCCTAGAGCCCATGCTCTGCAACAAGAGAAGTCACCGCAACTAGAGAAAGCCCACGCGCAGCAACGAAGACCCAATGCAGCTAAAAATAAATTAATTAACTTATTTTTTAAAAACTAACTTTAGCTAACAAATAGTTATTTTCACATTACAAGAATAACGTCAACTCCAAACCATAAATTTACTAATTGCTCCTCCTTATGGAGCACATAAACTGCTCTCCATGTCTATATTCTGGTTGCTTACATATCATATATACCTTAGTCTAGGTTCATCTACCAAATTCACATAAATACAAATCCTACAACTAGAGTATTTTCTTCACTTCTCTATCAACTACACGGAACATAAACCAAAGACAAGAATAGCAATTAGTACCTTTGTTATCAGATATCATTTTCTTGCCTTAAATTGCCAATATTAAGGCAGAACACTTTAACCACTTCAATTTTGTTCACTTGAGTGGGGCAGATGTGTAGAGGGAGAGAATACCCCAAAAAAGACCAGAGATGTTGCAGATTTACTACAGGGTGTGATCTATATCCCTAGCAAGGCACACTATGGGGCAGATCATTGGCATACCTGACTAATTGGGAATAATAGGCCAATGGTAGACAGGCAAGTATCAAGCAACTAATTTGGGGATAAAAACATAAGAAGACATTTGGTCAACAGGCAAAAGCAGACGCATAAGCAGAGACACATTAGCATGGCAGGCAAGGTAGAGAGAGGTCATGAACAGGAAGGATAATTGAATAGGTAAGGACATAATAGTTAGCTAGAGGTTGTTACAGAAGATGCTTGAGATAAGAGTTAGTTGGACAACAAATGGGGGTTACGAGAACTCAAGAACTATAAAAGATACAGGAGTGAGTAATGGTGGTCAGGCTGCGGAGGGAGTCCAGCAAAGCATGAAGAGAATCAATGATCTCAGTGAAGTTATTGGAGTCAGAGCAATTGAGTGTCCTGGTGAAATCAGGGAGCTTGTAAGAAGATTGTGGTTTGAAATAGAGCTGGGCTGAATGAAGTCCTATTATTGTTGGTGAGTGGTAAATGTAGCGTGAAGGCAAGCATTAAACAAAGTTTAGAAGAGCAATGACTCCTCTATCTCTGGCACCTGGTCGGTCACTAAAAATAAATATTGATTGATAGATGGCTTAACATAAATGTTGCTGAGAAAATAGCAAAGGAAGAAGTAGAGAGGAAAAAGTCATCTAAGCGCTAGTTACCCACAAAAGAGAAGGTGATAAAGGGGTGGCAAGGAGAGAAGTGGGTCTAGCCTACCGTAGTTATGATTAGTATATGAATGAACTTTGAGATATATGCAGTTTAAGGAAAAGTCTCTGGGACTCAAATTTTTCCACTGAAGAAGGTGGTGTGGGAGGGTTGGACTAATGATCAGTAGGGTCCCCATTCAGCTTCGATACTTCATGGTACATGTTCTAAGGTGAAGCTCTGAGTGTGCCACCGGCACACCTCCTCAACTCCACTGAGTTGAAAGAACCTCCATTGACTTGAAAAAGACCTCTTTGGTGAGTCCATAGAGAAATCTGTGTTCGCAGGAGAGAACAAGAGTTCCACTTGGTAAGATGAACTGGAGAGGTAAGAGGAAATGGGTTCTAACATTTGGTAGGGATTTGAGGTTGTCCTACATAATGGATTAGAATAAAGAGAGAGATGATAAAGAACAAGAGATTGTTTTAGGGATGTCGTGAAAGAATGCTATGGGATTACTAGGTTTAAAGAGAGGACCATAGTAATGAGAGGTTTAAAATAAGAACAATAACATGTGAAGAGGGATGGAGGAGGGATCTTATTGAGTAACACAGTAAAGAGCAAGAGTCAGGCAGACAGAGAGAGAGAATTAATTCAGGGTCACAGGAGGGATGTTAGTCTGAAACCAAACAAGCGATCTTTCACTCTCAGCCTTCTCTTCTGGCTCCTCTTCAATCTGCAAGAACGAACACCTGACTTCTTCATTTCTCCAAGCAATACGGCATAGTGCAAACAAACTTGGTTTGAATACTGCTTTGTACTGGCTGGGTGACTTTGAATAAGTTACTTCAATGCTCTGTACCACATTTTTCTCAGTTGCAAAATGGTAATAGTACCTACATCATAGGATCGTTGTGAGGCTTAAATAAGTTAGTAATCTTTAAGTACCTTTAAGGCTTCTTTCCACTCCTCCAACCTACAGCCAATCAACTCCTCTCAACTGCTACCTCAACCTTGATGTTACTCCAGTGTCCAAAGTAGGGACCTAAAGGATAAAAGGCTGGTGGGTCACAAAATCCTGTTAAATGTCATGTGATCAGCCTCTTACAATGGAATGTGCACTACATATGGAATAAGACAGAACTAGGTTCAAAACCAATTTCTGTCACTTAGAAGCTGTTTTAACCTTGGTGAATTACTTCTCTGAGGCTTAGTTTCCACACCCTTGTTGTGAGGGAGAAATGTAATAACAAATATAAAGTGGCAGGTACACAGTAAGCATCAATAAACTTTAATCCTCTTTCTATTTTTTTCATCACCAAATTTCTGGAGTGAATTCTTAACACTGTGTATTAAAAATCTTTGGATTTTTCTACCCTCAACGTGGCTTTTTAAGGTCAATAAAAACCTCAGTGCCACATCAAAGGATAGTTTTTCTTTATCATATCTACTTCTCTGCTGCTGTTGATACCATGAATCACTACATACTCCTAAACACATTCTCCGATCTGGGCCTCAGTAATATTAGTCTTCATCTGGTTTGCATCTCCTATCTTTGGCTTCTTCTCTAGTATCTGTTTCCATACTTTCACATCAAAGCATTTCCCACTGGCCTTAAGACTCCCTTTTGGGATTTTTTATTGCTCTACAAATGAGGCCCTGTCTGTTCTTAGACGAACTGTTAGAGATCCCCAAATCAAAGAGACTTACAGATCTTTGTACTACGGGAAGAGGAGAAAAGTTAGTTTTTCTAAAAGATGTCAACAAAAGAGATGGAGGTACATCTTCCTTGACTGAATTAATAAATCAGCCAAGCTAAAAGTTCTATCAAGAGAGATTAGCAGTTCCGTGCTGATTGCCCATAGCATTGGCTTCTGCTGAAATTATGAAACCATCAAGTTGCACAGTTCTGAATATGGTGGGTTTACTGTACCAGGGTCAATACCATCTGTCTCCTGGATTCAATTATCGTCTCTGTGGATGACACACAATTCTACTTGTCTGCGCTGAGCTTAATCCATGGGTTCAGTCCTGTATAACTAAGGCAACCATATTTTCTGCACCAAAAATCAGGAGACATATGCATGACCTGACAAAGGATTTTTTTTCTGATCTGTGAATTATTCATATGAAGACTTGCAAAGATTCAAAAATTCAACCACATTTAGTTGTACTTTTAATGAATTTACTTTACTGAAAAGATTTCTAGCAGATGTCTATCAGTGTCACCGTCAGTGTGAGCATACATTTATTCTTTGCGGCTTCCTTCAGGCTAAACTTTCCTATCGTAAAGGGGAAATTTGATCATTTTTTCTTAACATCCTGAATGAGGTAACTTAGGGTAGTGTTCAACTCATCTAACCCCTGCACACATTTAATTAGTTTTTAAATTATCACTTCTTTGAGAAAAAAAAGCTTTTTCTTTCTACTTTATTCTCCTTAATTCTGCTGTCACCGTCATCATACAGGCAGGTGGTTCATCAACCGATGTGTGCACCAGGAACAACTGGAGAAACCTATTAAAATGACCAATTCCTAGGCTCCACCTCCACAGGGCTTGATTTGATAGAGCTGGCATAGGGCCCAGAGGTTTGCAGCTTTAACAAGCTTCCAGTTGTTTCTGGTGCAGGTGGTCAAAGGACCACACTCCTGTAACACTGTTCTGTGTGAACTATCTACTTTGTTATTAATGTTTCAATTCAACTCTTTTAGCAAAGGCTTATATTTTTGACCATAAAATGATATTGAGGGGAAAGTTAATGTCTGTGATTCAACTTGAAGATAAAACATGTGCCTTGTATATTTAATCATGATACGGTATGAATCCAGACACCTACTGGGCTCATTATAAAAGCACTGTACTCTAATTGTGGGCAAAGTACCTGATGAAGAAAAAAATAGCCCCTTGAGATAGGGTTGAAGTGTCGAGGACTAAACAATCTTGCCTATGGTGCTAAGGAATTTGCATTTTACTCAGTAGATCGATGGGAAGCAATTGATGAGTTGTAAAGAGGAGCAACATTAGCACACTTAGATTTTAGAAAGTAATTCTCAGGTCATAATTTGAAGAATATATGAAAAGAGTACGTAGTTAGGGACGTTAACTGGGAATCTGTTGCAATAATTATTTTCAATTAAAGAAAAAGGAGGACATTGAGTACAACCAGGTTTCTGATATTGGTGATGGAGTTGATGTTAGTAAATTTTTTTTAAAAACATAGCCCCTTGAGGGCTGAAGCTGCCTATCAAGAATCACAGCATAATAATGGTAATAGCACAAGTAAAACTTACAAAATGGACCCATGAATGCCTGACTACAGCTTGTTTTCATTTTTAATTTCAATCTTATTTGAGACTTTTTATATTATTAATAAACTGCTTATGTTCAACTAATAGTAACTTTGGGTGCCTATGAATGCCCATCTTAGTATGCAAACTTAGAGAGAGCCCACAATCTCACTTTAATATTGCACACAGTCTAACTGCATATTCACTTCCTCATCTGTGATGGCGCGGGCATCCATGGCCAGAGGAGAATAGGATCTAATGCCAGAGTAGACCTAGATGTTCGTGAGCATCAGTGATACTGAATATGAAGTAGTCTAAAGTTCCATCTCGGGAGGTTACACTGCCTACATACCAGAGGATCCACTACACTATAACAGGACTACACTTTTAGAAACACTGGTCCAGGTCTTCCTGTATTGTCTCCTCTAGTATAGGACCTATACTCTTGGAATCTTCTTCCTGCTCAGCCTCAGTGGCTCCTTCAGCATCTCGCAGGAGTATGCATGTCCTCTCCTACCATTAACCAATTGTTTTCCATTGCTTACATTTTATCTTGTTTCCTCTGTAATCACTGCTTTCTCAGACATCATTTGTTTAGTCCTGTATAGGCCTCCTTGCAAAACTAATCCTTTTCTATTACTATACTTGCAAATATTCCAGGATAAAGTAAAAACCTTTCTGATGTTTCTTGGCTGGGGTAAGCTATTTTTCTAACTCATAGACACGCTGAGGCCCTTTGTCATCTTCTTATCTTGTACAAGATTTGTCTGCTCCTGTGTTTGTTGGTTTGGAGAGAAGAACTATAGATACGTTCTTTGTTTTTGTTGTTTACGTTTCTTTCTATAAATGTTAATATACTATACAAAATATTTTATACATCGCATTTCACTTAGTAATCTGTCTTGGACATCTTTCCATATCAGTAATATGGATCCTCCTCTTTCTTTTAAACTGCTGCCAGGTATTCCATTTTATGAATGTACAACAACTAATTTAACCAATCCCCTAATGAAGGCTGCAAGCTTTTTTCAAGTTTTTGCTTTTACAATCAGTGCTGCAATAAACATTCTAGTACACACATTACATGCACATGTGCCCCTAGAATGGTGAATCACAGGATATATGCATTTTTATATGGATATATATGACCAATTTATTATCTACCGAGTTTACACTCCATTGATGTTTTAAGACTAACAGTAAAAATTTCTTCCCTTATGAACAATAAAAATCTTCCTGACTTTATGCCATTTCAACATTTTAAATATTTTTTATTTAAAATCAATATATTCTTCCTTTAAAACATTTTAGAGTAAGCTAAATGGCCTTTGGCCACCATTGTCAAATCTGGTCTAACTAGTCCTGCCCTCAAAGTAACGACCATTTTGAGGTTGCGTGTTATGGTATGTTTTCCTCTTGACTCTTTTCTGAGAACTGACAATACATAAGTGGAGCTATAGAAGAGATATAATATACTTTGAAGTTTGATGGTTTGATTTTTTGTTCATAAATGGTATCGTATTAGGCATATCATTTTGCATCTTTTTAAAACTTAACCATACATTTTTGAGTTCTCGCTACATTGATCGATGATTAATATTTTAAAAAGGTATTATTTCTTGCTCATGTTACATGTCCATTGAGGGTTAGAGGGCTCTGCTCATTGGACTCAGGGACCCAGACTGCTGGAGCAGTCACCATTTTGAACACTGACAGTCCACACGGCAGAAGAAAAAGCTTTTCAGAGTTTCCCACTTGCCACAGAAATAATAACTCGTTGACCAGAACTAGACACAGTCCTAATCAACCATAAGAGAACCACTGAGTGCAGTCCTACTGTGTGCCCAGAAGGAAAGGAGAACTGAATAACAGTGAAGATCACTAATTACTCTAATAATCAGCAATATTGACGTCATAGGGCATACGCATTTCCCACTTTAATATACACACCCAAATTAAATTCCAAAGTGGCTACCCCAATTTGCATTCCCACTGTCAGACTGTGAGCATATATATCTCCCCATGTTCTTCTCAACACTTGTTATTATCATGGTATTTTTGTTTGTTTGTTTTCCAGTCCAGGAAGAAAATGGTGCCAATATAACTTGTATTTTTTTCTGATTGCTAGTGGAGTTAAGCATCTTTTCATTTGTATTGGTCATCTGTATTTCCTCTTCTATAACTTACACGTTCATGTATTTGACCATGTTTCTGTTAAGTTGTTTTAAGCACTCTTACAAATTTGTAGAAGTTCTTTATATATTATGGATACGAATCTTTACCTGCTAGGTACATCACAATTGTCACTAGATTAAATTGTCCATTTGTTTTTTATTATTCTCCATAGGCACAGAAAACAATTACTTTGAATCTCTCACATAAAGTCCTCTGAAATATTTGAAAATAGGTCACTCCCTAAATTTCTCTTCTTTGGGCTAAATAGCCACAATTCTCTTAACCTTTCATCATAGGATTGATATTTCAGTTTCTTTAACCACATTTCCACTTTGTGTACACTTTATTACTCTAGTAGCCTACTATAAACACCATACACTTCTAAACTATATAACTGGCCTGCTTTGTTTCTTTCTTCTTCTCTTTTTAATTAGCAGCGAATAAGCTTAAAGCTAAATTTGCTTTCCACCAACAGAAAAGATATATGTCTTTATAACTTGCATGTTTGAGCCCCATTCCTAGTCTTACATCCTCACACTTGTTTATCTTTCTTCTTTGCCATCTATTTTTATTTACATTATATTTTATTTCATGTGTCATTATAAGCTGTATAATTATATTTCTGGGAAAAGGCAAGGTATAAATAAATGGGTAAGGGGACAGAGAAAGAGAGAGTAAGAGAGTTCTGAGAAATTTGTAATATAAAGGCCCATCTCCCAGAACTACTTAATCCTAATTTTACCCCAGTATTTGGTTGGTACTTTTCCCACAACAACTTTATGCTATAGATTCTGGTAAATTCTGATCCTCTCCATCCTACTCAGTCTTTTCCTTTTACACATGCACCTAACCATCAGTCCATCCTAAAAGTAACAACTTGTACTTTTCCCTTTTAAGTTTTATCCTGTGGTTGTAGGGACATTTCCCCCAATTGGTCAAAGTCATTTTGAATTGAATTGCCTTTGAGAATATTTAGCAGCCCCTGTGTCATTTTGTATCATTTGCAAACTTGATGAGGTCACATATCTCAGGCATAATAAAATTACGTACTTAAAGACAATCGCCATCTTGATAGTTTGATTAGAGCTTCATCATTTTCTGATTGCTTAGGATGTCTATTAGCACAGATATTTATTCTAGTCTTAGTTTGTACTATCAAGTAGTGTTCCTACTAAACAGAATCACCGGAAATACAATGCCCCTTACAAGACAACGCCCCCAGACCTGCAGAGAACAACTGGGAACCCCTAGAAAGCTCTCAGATGAATTTCTGTGGCTTTGTCATCTCTCACTCCAGGTAGGACCTGGGTCAAATCTCTTAGAAGTTACTGTGCCTTCTTTTCAAAAACTCTTGTTATAGCCCTCACTATTGCTCCTTGTCTATGTCCATCACCCATACATTGTGCCACCGTTAGTTGCTTTAGTTACCTTTATATTGTTAGACCACTATGTCGTATAGTAAAATGTCATCTTGTTCAGTGTTGTTCCAATAAGAAAAACACCGAGGCAAGGAGATTGTAACTTGCTATAAGCAAAACCTCTCTTACAATTAAGGCCTTTCCAACAATGGAACAGACTGTTTCTTGACGTAGGTAACTCCTGAAGCCCAGAGGTATTCAAGCACAGGTTGGAAAATTCCCATTTCTCCCCTAAATTATACCATCTGTCATCATTAAAACCAATTAAATTTTAAAATGGAGATATCTATTTTTTTTGCTGAATATAGTTGAATGTAGTAAAGCATTAAAATAGTACAGAGAAAATGAAAGCCCTCATTATTTCAACCCCCAGGGATCCCCAGTGTTAACAGTTTCATGTTCATTCTTCTAGACATTTAATTTGTCTATATAAACACCTTGGTTTTTACACAAATGAGATCATATTATATATGATGTTTTGCAAAATGTTTTGTCCACTTAAAAGGTTAGATATCTTTCCATGTCAAGAATAAATATTCTTGTACTGTAACATTATATAAATTCTGTTAATTTATAGACTATGTGCCAAACTCAAAATCATGGAGAATCAAAAAATGAGTTACAATGAGATTATCCTATACATGCTGTTTTTTCAACATTTTATAAATTAAAGTATAGTTGATTTACAATGCTGTGTTAGTTTCAGGTGTATAGCAAAGTGATTCGGTTATACACACACACACACATATGTGTGTGTGTGTGTGTATATATATATACATACATACATACATATATATATTCTTTTTCAGATTCTTTTCCCTTATAGATTATTACAAAATATTGAGTATAGTTCCCTGTGCTATACAGTAGGTCCTTGTTGGTTATTTATTTCATATGTAGTAGTGTGTATATGTTAATCTCAAACTCCTAATTTATCCCTCTCCCCTTTCCCCTTTGGTAACCATAAGTTTGTTTTCTATGTCCGTGGGTCTATTTCTGCTTTGTAAATAAGTTCATTTGTATAATTTTTTTAGATTCCACACATAAGCGATATCATATGATATTTGTCTTTTTCTGCCTGGCTTACTTCACTTAATACGCTTATTTTCAAACATTTAGAAAAGTTGAAAGAAATATGCAGCGAATTCCTATGTTCTCATCATCTTGATTCTGCACTTGTTAACATCCTGTTTGCTTTACACATATCTGTCGGTCCATTAATCCCTCTTAATTTTTGATATATTTCACATGAAATTGCAGATACCAGTACAAATTACCCCTAAATACCTTTGTATGAATAACTAGAGTCCAATATTTGTTTATGACTTTTTAAAAACCATTTCCAGCTTTATTGAGGTATAATTGACAAATAACAATTGTAAGATATTTAAAGTGTACAATGTGACGATTTTATATTACATGTACATTGTGAAAAGATTCCTCCCATTGAGTTAATTAATACATCCATCACTTCACATATTTACCTCTTTCTTTCTTTTTCTTTCTTTCTCTCTTGTTATTTTTTATGAGAACATTTAAGTTCTACTCCTTAACAATTTCAGTGTCATCAACTATAATCACCATGTTATATATTAGATCCTCAGACCTTATTTATCTTATAACTGACAGTTATACACTTTACCAACCTCTCCCTATTTCCTCCCCCAGTCCCTGACAACAACTTTTCTCTTCTGTTTCTATGAATTCAACTTATTTTTTTAATTTAATTTAATTTTTTTATATTTAGAAGTTTTTAAACATCTTTATTGGAATATAATTGCTTTACAATGTGTGTTAGTGTCTGCTTTATAACAAAGTGAATCGGCTATACATATACATATGTTCCCATATCTCTTCCCTCTTGCGTCTCCCTCCTTCCCACCCTCCCTATCCCACCCCTCTAGGTGGTCACAAAGCACCGAGCTGATCTCCCTGTGCTATGAGGCTGCTTCCCACTAGCTATCTATTTTACATTTGGTAGTATATATAAGTCCATGCCACATGTAAGTGATACCATGCACTATTTGTCTTTGCCTGGCTAATTTCAGTTAGTACAATGCCCTCCAGGTTCATCCATCTTGTCACAAATGACAGCATTTCCTTCTTTTTTAAGTCTGAATTATATATATATATATATATATATATATATATATATATATATATATATACACACACACACACACCTCTTGGCTATTGTGAATAATGCTATTAACATAAGAGAACAGATGTCTCTTCAAAATAATTATTTTATTTCCTTTGGATATATACCCAGAAATGGAACTACTGGATTGTATAGTAATTCTATTTTTAATTTCTTAAGGAAACTCCATACTGTTTTCCATAGTGGCTGTACCAGTTTACATTCCCACCAACTGTGCACAAGGGTTCCCTTATCTCTACATCCTCGCCAACATTTGTTAGTTGTTGTCTTTTTTGAGGATAGCCATTGTGACAGGTGGGAGGTGGTATCTCATTGTGGTTTTGGTTTGCATTTCCTTAATGATTAATGATGTGCATCTTTTCATGTGTCTGTGGACCATCTGTTTGTCTTCTGTGGAGAAAATGTCTATTCAGGTCCTCTGCCCATTTAAAATTTTTTTCCTGTTTTATTGAGAAAAATTGACATACATCAATCACTGTAGAAGTTTAAGGTGAACAGCATGATGATTTGATTTACATATATTGTGGAAAGATTACCACAATAGTCTTTGTTACCATCAATCATCTCATACAGATACAATAAAAAGAAAAGAGAAAAACTATCTCCTTGTGATGAGAACTCTTAGGATCCACTCTCTTAACTATAGTTAACACTGCTATATATTATATAGCAGTGTTAACTATACTCATCATGCTGTACATTACATCCCTAGTACATAATTTATCTTATAACTGAAGTTTGTACCTTTTAACCACCTTCCTCCAATTTCCCCTCCCCCTACCCCATGCCTCTGGTACCACAAATCTGATCTCTTTTTCTATGAGTTTAGTAAGGCGTTTTGTTTGTTTTTTGTTTTTAAATTCCACATGTAAATGAAATCAGACAATATTTGTCTTTCTCTAACTTATTTCACTTAGCATAGTGCCTTCAAGATCCCTCCATATTATCGCAAATGGTAGGATTTCCTCATTTTTATGGATGAATAATATTCTGTTTATATATATATATATATATATATATATATACACACATACATACATACCACGACTTCTTTATCCATTCACTCACTGATGGACATTCAAGTTGTTTCCATGTCTTTTTGCCCATTTTTAAATTTGGCTACTTTTTAAAATTTTTTGGATATTAAACCCTTATCAGATATATGGTTTGCAAATATTTTCTCCCATTCTGTAAGATTGCCTTTTCATTTTGTTGACGGTTTCCTTAGCTGAGCATAAGCTTTTATTTTGATATAGCCCAACTTTTTTTATCTTTGCTTTTGTTGCCTTTGTTTTGGTATCAAATCCAAAATATCATTCCCAAGACCAATGTTGAGGAGCTTACTCCCTATGTTTTTTTCTAGGATTTTTATAGTTTCAGGTATTACAGTCAAGTTTTTTTTTTTATTTTTTTATTTTTATTTATTTATTTATTTATTTTTTTTGCGGTACACAGGCCTCTCACTGTTGTGGCCTCTCCCGTTGCGGAGCACAGGCTCCGAATGCACCAGGCTCAGCGGCCATGGCTCACGGGCCCAGCCGCTCCGCGGCACGTGGGATCTTCCCGGACCGGGGCACGAACCCGTGTCCCCTGCATCGGCAGGCAGACTCCCAACCACTGCACCACCAGGGAAGCCCACATTCAAGTCTTTAATACATTTTGAGTTGCTTTTTGTATATGGTGTGAGTTAGGGGTCCAGTTTCATTCTTTTGTATGACCCTTTAATTAGATAAAATTCACATACAGTGAAACACACAAATGTTAGGGGTACCATTTAATGAGTTTTTAAAAATGCATACACGCATACAACCCAAGACCCATTGAGATAAACACATCGCTTCCAAAAGTTCTTACTGCAT
The DNA here is from genome assembly GCF_964270905.1 of Leucopleurus acutus. Lineage (NCBI taxonomy): Eukaryota > Metazoa > Chordata > Mammalia > Artiodactyla > Delphinidae > Leucopleurus > Leucopleurus acutus. Next base: position 94,788,156 of record NC_139148.1, on the reverse strand, counting down.
ACTGTTTTGTAGTGCACTCTTTTTGCAGTTAAAAGCATATTGTGATCATGTTTTGTTTCTAATATAGATCTTATTTCTCTTTTTACATTGTAAATGTGAAATATGTCCATGCTGAAAATTCAAATATCTTTTCCTCTCTAGTGGTGAGATCATATAAACAATACTGTTCTGCACCATGGTTTTATTTGTATCCCATTACAACATATCTTGGATATCTTTCAATTCCAGTACATGCTGAGCTACTAAATTCTTTTAACAGATACATAATATTCAATAATATGAATTTAACATAATTTATATAGTCATCCCCAAACTCAAATATTTGAGTTGTCCAGTTTTTCATATTGGCAAACAAGGTTACAATGAAAAACTTTGGATATTATCTCCACATTTGTTTTATATATTCTTAGGACAGAGTTCCAGAAATGAGATAAGGGGACTTTTAGGCAGAGTTCACTCCCACACACAGTCTACACATCCAGAAAGCAGTGTGTGCTATTTCTGTTATTTGAAAGTGTGTTTTCCAGGTTTCATCATCTGGCAAGATAAAACTTATATTCTATGACAGAGGAGGCCAAATTAGGTATCAAAGGATGGAAAACCAATCTGAGGCTTCTGGGCTAGGAGTCCAAGTATTGCAAAGCCCACGGACAAAGGGAGTTGGAACAATCTTTATAATAATAATAATGATGATTAACACCTGAAAACAATGTGTCATCAGCCCCATAAAGGAAAAAATGAGGAAGGAAGATATTTAATTACCCAGGGAATTCATAAATGTCAGAAATCTAGAGCAGTGGTTTTCAAACTTGAATTCATATCAGAATCACCTGCAGGGTTCCTTAAAAACCAGGTTGTTAGGCCCTACCTGAAGAGTTTCTGATTCATCAGGTCTTTGGTAGGACCTGAGAATTTGAGTTTCTAGCAAGTTGTCAGCAGCTGATGCTGCTAGTGCAGGTCATACTGCAAAACACTTATCTAGAGAAGACTAGAAAGATAATTCTCATATTTTAACCAATATTGGCCAAAATTTTGTTCTAATTTTCACTTAGTCCACATGGACAACTTCATGTAGATAGAGATCTAGTGATAACTATTTCTTTCAACTTTTGTTTGGATGGGTTTTTTTCTAAGTGTTTATGAAACCATGCCAATTTCCCTTTAATCTCTGCTCCCTTAATGTTCCATATCTCTCAATCTCCACTACAGGACTGATATTAGAATTTAAAATTTAGTGAAAAACGTCTTTAGTAACTGAATTATCAGGTGGCAACATCTAAAATGGAGGTACAGATCCTTTTCACATATGCCTACATAAAGCCTATTTAGACAAAATGGCACAGATTTAATATGTGTACTGGAAAGTTGAATTAACTACCTTTCTCTAGATGGAATGTGTATTAATTCTGTTAATTTAAAACACTACATGCTAAAATCAAAATAATGCTGAATCAGAAAAAGAGAACTACAAGTATGAGTGCTTCTTTATGCATACACATAGTATTCCTCAGGGTTATTTAACTTTTGAGACGTGAAATTTACTAGTCCTTCAGGAACATGTCACCTCCACATATCACAAAATTTCTTGTAAAAAATATATATGTAAAATAAATATGATTACATTTCTCATTCTGTTACTTATTTTTACATGATTGATATCTTAAATAAAACTAAACTTCACTTCTAAATAAAAAGACTGGCCAAAGTACTATGGCGGGAGGAGATAAATTAGGAGTTTGAGATTAACATATACACACTACTATATAAAATAGGTAAACAACAAGGACCTACTGTATAGCACGGGGAACTATACTCGATATCTTGTAATAACCTATGATGGAAAAGAATCTGAGAAAGAATATATATGTGTATATATATGTGTGTGTGTGCGTGCATGTGTGTGTGTCTGTGTGTATAACTGAATAACTTTGCTGTACACTTGAAACTAACACAACATTGTAAGTTAAATATACTTCAATAACTATCAGATTGTGCAGCTCAAAAGCACATATGTTTCCAATAAACATTTACTGAACACCCACTATTTACTATTCAGTAGGTGCTAGGAGTACAAAGAGACAAGGGTTCCTGCCCTTAAGTAGTTCACAGTTTAGTGGGGGAAACAGATGTTAATAAATAACTGTAAGGCTATGTGAGAAGGGCTATTATAGAGGCATGAAGAAAATGCTGGGGAATCTAAAGGAATAAACTGTTATTTTTTTCTTGAGAAATTAGTAAGGTCTTCATAAAGATTGTGACATTTGAATTGGATCTTGAAGGTGTTGCCTGGTGAAAAAGATAAAAAAGGCCATTTCAGGCAAAGGGACTTTTACCCAGGCAGATGTTTGGAGGTATGAAAGAGCTTAATGTGCTCAGGAAAGAGCAATGAATTTGGTGTGACTGGGTTCTAGGTGATAGGATTGGAAGCAAAAAAAAAAAAAAAAAAAAAAAAAAAAAAAAAAAACCCAAACCAACCAAACAAATAAAATCTTGAGCAGGAACAGGAGAGAGTGATATGGACTGAATTGTCCCTCAAAATTCATTTGTTGAAGCCTTAACCTCTAATGTGACTGTTTTTGGAGATACTGCTTTTAGGAAGTCATAAGGGTAAAGTCTTAATCCAATAGGATTGGTGCCCTTATAAGAAGAGGGAAAGAGAACTCACACTCTCTCTCCAGGCACATGCACTGAGGAAAGGCCGTGTGAGGACACAGTGGGAAGGTGGCCATCTGCAAGCCAGGAAGAGAAGCCTCACCAGAATCTGACCATGCTGGCACCCTGATCTCAGATTTCCAGGCTCCAGAACCATGAGAAAATACACTTCAGTCACCCAATCAATAGTATTTTGCTATGGCAGCCTGAGAACACTAAGAGGGCATTGCTGAGTTGATTTTGCACAAGAAGTCATGATAAAACCTTAGAGTAAGTTGGGATTTCTGAGTTCATCTCGACCAAGTGCCCACTGAGTGCAAGAATCAATTCTACAGTATCCCTTGGCTTGAAGCTATCCAGTGATAAAGGACTTACTATTCAATGATGCAGCCCATATCATAATGGATAGCTTTGATAGTTTGAAAAGTTTTATATCAATATGTAACCTGTCTTCCTCTAATTGCCATTGTCCTTTATTTTGTTCTCTAGAGCCACCCAGCACAGATTGGTAACTCTAAGATTGCTAGCTCTGGGCTTCCCTGGTGGCGCAGTGGTTGAGAGTCCGCCTGCCGATGCAGGGGACAGGGTTCGTGCCCCAGTCCAGGAGGATCCCACATGCCGCGGAGCGGCTGGGCCCGTGAGCCATGGCCGCAGAGCCTGCGCGTCCGGAGCCTGTGCTCCGCAACAGGAGAGGCCACAACAGTGAGAGGCCCGCGTACAGCAAAAAAAAAAAAAAGATTGCTAGCTCTAAGAAGCACCAAGGATTCATTTAAGAAAAGCTGAGACCCCTTTCAACTTTACATTTATAAATTGACCTGAAGTTGAAGACCTGTGCTTGTACCAGGAACCATATTTGGAAAATGTATACTGACTAGGAATTTCTACCAGAAAAATGTACCTTAAATCATTTACCTGATGTCTGCAACAGGGATCCTGCGATAGCTGATGCTACACCTAAGCTATGTCCCATCTGATCAAAACCTACAGGTTGAGGTTCCCTGTGGCTTTATTTCTTCCAGAATTTCAAGAATTCTCAGTGTTTCCACAGCATGCACTAGCATGCATGTATCCTGTTATTACAACAAAATTATTTCTTTGCACATAGAAGACTGGAAGTTTACCTGGGTTATAAAGCACGACCTAATGGAAATACCCTAGGTTATTGATCAGAACAATGGGGTTTGGTTCTCCCTGTGTACTCACCTAGAAATCATGACTTCACATGGGGAAGTATCTAATACTTCTGGGCCTCAGTTTCTTTATCTCTGATACATGAATATTTTTTGCCTTTCCATTATGAATATGTGGTAAGAATAAAATGAAAAGTTCTTTAGAAACAGTCTACACAGACTTGTTCTAAGACCTCTGTAGAGACTTATTTTTCTGAGAAGATGTAGTAGACATACTTTTTTTTATTTCTTTCACTAAGAACAACTTTATATATGGAATGAATATACATATATATATATATTATTTTGTTATATGTTTGGTACTTATATATCAAACACAAGAAAAGAGGAGAGGAAAAGGCAGAGTGACTAGAAACCTCAGGATCTGAAGAATAACACAGTAATGAGTTCCCTAGGTTTTCTTTTTGCCTTATATATCCCAGACTAGGTACTGGAGGAGCCAGCAACCCAGAAATGCTAATGGACTTGGACAAAATAAAGCCTCCAACAAAATCTTGCTTTCTCTAGCCAAAGGACAAGGAAAGAGGCAGGCTAGCAAGACAGAAATCTTTTAGACAATACAGACTCTACTCCAGCTAAACACCACAGGAAAAAATCTGTGGTCATTTACATACCAGCAAAGGCCAAGTAGGAAGCCAAGTCTTCCAGGCTAGCCAGGCTGTAATGAAGTGCCCCAAACACTCTGCTAGGGTGGTGTCACAGAAGGACAAGTAGGGAGCTGGGACTTCATTCCTGCTGGGAAGTAATGAGGTTCTCCTCCTCCCCCTGCCTGCTGACTCCCACTACTGCAATGTTAGTAGAGACCATGTGGGGAGCCTGGACTCCCACTCCCATCTGGCAGTGACAAAGCACCACTCTCCCTCCTCACTAGGGTAATGTCAGAAAAGGCCTAGAGAAGAGTAAAACTTTCACTAACCCCAGTGATAAGGAGGCCATCATCTGGTGGTGTCAGTGAAGGCTACTTGGGGAGCGTTAATGAGGAATACCTGATCCTCCCATTCAGGGAGGTATCACTGTAGGCCAAGCGGAGAGCCAGAACTCCCACACTCTTTTGGCAGTAATAAAGAGCACCCTCTTTATTACACAGGCCAAGTAGGGAAACTGGACTTCTACTTCCACCTGGAAGTAATTAAGTGGCACTCTCATTTCCTCTGATGGCATGGTCTTAGGGGAGACCAGCTGAAGCAGAAAGTTTAAATAGGAATGAGAGTCTCATAATATCTGAAAGCCAGGTTTCAATAAAAAAATCTTTTGTAATAAGAATCAGGAAGATGTCTAACTGAATGATAAAAAGACAATAAATAAATATCAACACCGAGATAACAGAGATATCTGAATAATCTGACAAGGATTTTAAAATAGCCTTTATAAAAATGTTTCAACAGCAATTATGAACACATTTGAAGCAAATGACAAGATAGAAAGCCTCAAGAAAGAAAAAGAAGCTTTCAGCAAATAAGTAGAACATATAACACAGAACCAAATGTAATTCAGCAAAGTTGTAGGGTACAAGATCAACACATAAGCATTATTTGTACAACTATATACTAGCAATGAACAATCTGAAAAGGAAACTCAGAAAAAATTCCATTTAAAATAGCATCAAACTTGAGGATATGGGGAGGGGGAAGGGTGAGCTGTGACAAAGCGAGACAGAGGCATGGACATATATACACTACCAAACGTAAGGTAGATAGCTAGTGGGAAGCAGCTGCATAGCACAGGGATATCAGCTCGGTGCTTTGTGACCTCCTGGAGGGGTGGGATAGGGAGGGTGGGAGGGAGAGAGACACAAGAGGGAAGAGATATGGGAACATATGTATATGTATAACTGATTCACTTTGTTATAAAGCAGAAACTAACACACCATTGTAAAGCAATTATACCCCAATAAAGATGTTTAAAAAAATAGCATCAAAAAGAACAAAACACACAGGAATAAATTTAAGCAAATAGGTACAAGATTTGTACAACTGAAAATTATAAAACACTGCTGAAATAAAGTAGACCTAAATACATGGAAAAAGATTCTAAGTTCATGAATTAGAAGATTTAACAATGTTAAGAGGACAATACTTCTCAGAGCAATCCACAGATCAAATGAAATAGCTATCAATATCCCAACAGCCTTTTTCTCCATAGAAATGGAAAAGTTTATGCTAAAATCCATATGGAATTGCAAGGTACCCAAATAGCCAAACAACCTTGAGAAAGAACAAAGTTGGTGGAGGACTCACACTTCCCAATTTCAAAACTTATTACAAAGCTGCCCTAATCAAAATAGTGTGGTGCTGGCATAAGGATAGACATATAGATCAATAGAATAGAATAGAGAAACCAAAAAGAAACCATCAAATTTATGGTCAGTTGACTTTCAACAAGAGTGCCAAGACCATTCAACAGGAAAAGAATATTTTCTTCAATTAATGAGGCTGGAACAACTGGATGGCCATTTGCAAAATAATGAAGTTGCATACATTTCACACTTTGTACAAAAATTAACATGGATCAAGGACCTAAAGATAAGAGCTAAAACCTTAAAACTCTTAGAAGGAACCATAGGGGTAAGTCTTCATGATCTTGGATTTGGCAATTGTTTCTTAAATATAACACCAAGAGCACAAGCAACAAATAAAGAAAACAAAGAAAACTAGTTAAATTAGACTTTATCAAAATTAAAACCACTTGTGAAAAAAAAACACTTGTGGATCAATGGTCACAGTCAAAAAAGTGAAAAAACAACTCATAGAATGGGAGAAAATACTTACAAATCATATATCTGATAAGGATCTAGTATCCAGAATATATAAAGAACTCTTACAATTCAACAACAAAAAACAAACAACCCGATTGAAAATGGGCAAAAGACTTGGATAGACATGTCTCTGAAGAAGACATAGAAATGGCCAATAAGCATATAAAAAGATGCTCAGCATCATTAGTCATTAGGGAAATGCAAATAAAAACCACAATGAGATACCACTGCACCCCCACTAGGATGTATATAATAATAATAAAACAGAGGATTACAAGTGTTTGTGACAATGTGGAGATATAATCCTCATACATTTCTGGTGGGAATGTAAAAAAGTGAGGCCACTGTAAAAAAACGTTTGGCAATCCTCAAAAATTTAACATAGAATTACTATTTGACCCATCACTCCTGGATATATACCCCAAAGAACTTAAAACAGATGTTCAAAAAAAAATCTTATACACAAGTGTTAATAGCAGCATTATTCACAATAGCCAAAAAGTAGAAACAATACACACGTCCATTAAGTGATTAATGGATAAAAAAAACGTGACATATCCCTACAATGGAATATTATTCAGCTATTAAAAGAAATGTAGTACTTATATATGCTACAACATGGATGAACCTCAAAAACATGCTAGGTGAAAGAAACCAGACATAAAAGGCTACCTATTGTGTTATTTCATTTATATGATATATCCAGAATAGGCAAATCAATAGAGACAGAAAGCATATTAGTGGTTGGCTGGGACTTGGTGGAGAGAGGAATGGGAAGTGACTACAAATGGGTATGAGGTTACTCCTTGGGGTAGTGAAAATGTTCTGGAACTAGATAATGGTGATCGTTGTACAACATTGTGAATGTACTAAATAGCACTAATGCTAAATTTTCTGTTATAGGTATTTTATCACAATTAAAGGAAAAGACACAAATGGATATTTTAGAACTAAGAAATTACAGTAAACAAAATAAAATAAAAACCACAATGAATAGACTCAAGAACAGAATGGAGGGGACAAATGAAAAAAGTAGCAAAACTAAAGTTAAGACAATAAAAATTATGCAATTTGAACAACGGAGAGAAAATAGATTTTAAAATTAAACAGAGCCTTAGGGATCTGTGAGACAGTAACAAAAGATCTACCAGTCATGTACCTGGAGTCCTGGAAGGCAAGAAAAAGAGAGCAGTGCTGAAAAAAAAATTGTTGAAAACTTGCCACATTTTGCATAAGACATAAAGCTACAGATTCCAGAAGATTTTCAACCCCCAACAGAATCCGCACCAAAATATCATGGTCAGACTTCTGAAAATTAATGAGAAAATTAAACTGGCAAACAGCCAGAGAAAAATGACATCTTGCTTATAGGGGACAAATAATTCAAGTTATGGTAGATATCAATAATTATATTGCATGTAAATGGTCTAATGACAACAATTAAAAGATAAGAATTAGCAAATTGGATTTTAAAACATGACCAAACTATACACTATTTAAAAGAAATTCATGTCAAATATAAAGACACAGGCTGGTAGAACATAAAATGAGAGAAGATATATCATACAAAAATTAATAAAAGTAAAGCAGGAGTGGATATATCAGATAGACTTCAGGGGAAAGAAGATTACTTGAGGCAAAGAGCAACATCATATAATATTTAAAGGGTAAATCCGCCAAGAACACATAGCAATTCTTAATGCCTATGAACCAAACAACACAACTGCAAAATATGCAAAGCAAATACTGATTAAAAATGAAAGGAGAAATAGTCAAATTCACATTTATAGTTGGAAACTTAAACACAGTTTTCTCAACAATTAACAGAACAACTAGACAGAAAATCAGCTAGTTTATAGAAGATCTCAACAATGTCATCAACTGAAAGGATCTTAGAGATGTTTATAGAACACTCCATCTGACAACAGTAGAATACATACTCTTTTCAACTGCCTGCAGAACATATATCAAAGTTGACCATATCCTGGGCCATAAAACAAACGTGAAAGAATTGAAATATGCAGTGTTTTCTCTGACACAATGGAATCACATTACAAATCAATAACAGAAAAATAAACAAGAAAATCTCTAAACACCTGGAAGTTAAACAACACACTTCTAAATAATTCATGGGTCAAATAATAAGTCTCAAGTGAAATAGAAAATAGAAAAATAAAATAATATACCAAATTTTGTGAGTTTCAGCTTAAGCAATGATGAGAGGGATATTTATAGCACTAAATGCTTACGTTAAGAAAGAGGCAAAGTCTTAAGTCAATAATCTAAACTCCCACCTCAAGAGACTAGAAAAAGAAGAGCAAAATAAGCCCAAAGAATGCAGAAGCAAAATTATGATAAAAGTAAGAGAAGAAATCAATAAAAATTCAATGAAATTCAAAACAAAATTCAATGAAATTCAAAACAAAATTCAATGAAATTCAAAGGTGTGATTCTTAGAAAAGATGAATAAAATTGACAAACCTCTAGCAAGGAAGATAAAATAAAAAGAAAGAAGACATCAAAAGGATAATAAGAGAATAGTAGAAACAACTCCACACATATCAATTTGACTATTTAGATAAATTGGACCAATTCATCAAAAAATACAAATTACCACAATTCATCCAAAATTCAGTAGATAACTTAAACAGCCTTATATCTATTAAGGAAATTAAATTCTTATTTTAAAATCCTCCCCCTCAAAATTTCCAAGCCCACGTGGTTCCACTAGAAAATTCTACCAAGCTTTTAAAGATTTTTTTGCCAATTCTACACAATATTCCAGAAAATAGAATAAGGAGGGAATTAATTTTTTAAAAACTAATATTACTTTGATATAACAATGAGATGCCAGTACAAAAGAAGCAAATTACAAACAAACCTTATAAATATAGATACAAAAAATTAACAAAATATTAGCAATAGAATTCAGCAATACATAGAACGGTTATCCACCATGACCAAATAGAGTTTATTCCAGTGATAAAAGTCTGGTTCAATATTTGAAAATCAAATCAGTGTAATCTACCATATTAGCCAGGCTAAAAAATCATATGATCATACCAATCGATGCCAAAAAACCACTTGACCAATTCAACATCTATTCATGATTTAAATAACTCTCAGAAAAACAGAAATAGAAGAGAATTTGCTCCACTTAATAAAGTACGTCCATATAAAAACTGGAGGTAAAATTTTATTTAATGGTAAAAGACTACATGCTTTCCCCCTAAGTTAAGAAACAAAGCAAGGATGCCTGCTCTTATTCAACATAGTACTATACATTCTAGCCAGTACAATAAGGCCAGAAAAGGAAATGAAAGGAATACAGATTGGAAAAGAAATAAAGCTATCCTTATTTGCAGATCACATGGTGATATTTGTAGAAAATAAGCAACGAACCTACAAAAAAAAAAAAACCCTCCTAGATGAGTTCAGTGAGTTCAGGAAGGTCAAAGTACACAAGATAAACACTAAAATCAATTACATTTCTGTATATTAGCAGTGGACACATACATGGCCACTGTAATAACGTTTATAACCGCTCAAAAATAGTGTATAAATGTAAAAAACATGTACAGGATTTGCACACTGAAAACTATAAAATGCTGATGAAGGAAATAGAAAAGGTCCAAATAAATGGAGATTAATACTATGTTAATGGATTGAAAGAACATAGTAAAGATGTCAATTTTTCCCAAATTAATAAACAGGATTACCAACAAAATCTCAGTAAGTTTTTTTCTGTAGATATAAGAAAGATTATTCTAAAATTTATATGGAAAAGAAAGAGGACTAGAAAGCTAAACCAGTTTTGAAAAAGTAGAATAAACTAGAGGAATAACTCTGATTTTAAGACTTGTATAGGTAATGTAATCAAAACTGTATGGTATAATTCAAAAAGAGTCATGTACCAAAATGTTCATTGCAGCTCTATTTACAATAGCCCAGAGATGGAAACAACCTAAGTGTCCATCATCGGATGAATGGATAAAGAAGATGTGGCACATATATACAATGGAATATTACTCAGCCATAAAAAGAAACGAAATTGAGCTATTTGTAATGAGGTGGATAGACCTAGAGTCTGTCATACAGAGTGAAGTAAGTCAGAAAGAGAAAGACAAATACCGTATGCTAACAAATATATATGGAATTTAAGAAAAAAAATGTCATGAAGAACCTAGGGGTAAGACAGGGATAAAGACACAGACCTACTAGAGAATGAACTTGAGGATATGGGGAGGGCGAAGGGTAAGCTGTGACAAAGTGAGAGAGTGGCATGGACATATATACACTACCAAACGTAAAATAGATAGCTAGTGGGAAGCAGCCGCGTAGAACAGGGAGATCAGCTCGGTGCTTTGTGACCACTTACAGAGGTGGGATAGGGAGGGTGGGGGGGGGAGACACAAGAGGGAAGAGATATGGGAACATATGTATATGTATAACTGATTCACTTTGTTATAAAGTAGAAACTAACAGAAAATAAAAATAAATAAAAGAATGTATTACTCCAACAAAACAAAACAAAACTGTATGGTATTGGTTTAGGGATAGACACATACATCAACCCATATGTAAAGAACTAAGATGTAACACACATATACCAAACTTACTTTTGACAAAGGAACAAAAGCAATTCAGTAGAGGAAAACTTGTCTTCAACAAATGGTGTTGGAGAAATTGCACATTCATAGGCAAAAAAAAAAAAAAAAAAGAACATTGACTTAAGTCTCATAAATTATTCAAGTATTAACTCAAACGGATTACAGATTAGTGGTGTCCAGGGCTTAAGTGGGGTCAGGAAGCAAAAATGTGGGTGTGATTATAAAAGCACAACATAATATATCTTTGTGGTGATATAACTAACTGTATCAATGTCAGTATCCTAGTTGTGATATTGTGCTATAGTTATGCAAAATATTACCATTGAGGGAAATGGAGAAAAAAGTATTTGGGATCCATCTGTATTTTTTTATTGAAGTGTAGTTGATGTATACTGTTATATAAGTTACAGGTGTACAATATAGTGACTCACAATTTTTAAAGGTTATACTCCATTTATAGTTATTATAAAATATTTGCTATGTTCCCTATGTTGTATAATATATTCTCATAGTTTATCTTATACCTAAAAGTTTGTACCTCTTAATCCCCTTTCCCTGTTATTGCCCCTTCCCCCTTCTCTCTCCCCACTGGTAACCACTAGTTTGTTCTCTAAATCTGTGAGTCTGCTTCTTTTTTGTTATATTCACTAGTTTGCTGTATTTTTTAGATTCCACATATAAGCAATACCATACAGTATTTGTCTTTCTCTGCCTGACTTATTTCACTTAGCATGATGCATGTTGCCCTCCAAGTCCATCCATGTTGCTGCAAATTTCATTATTTTTTATGATTGAGTAGTATTCCTCTGTGTGTGTGTGTGTGTGTGTGTGTGTGTGTGTGTGTGTGTGTGTGTGTGTGACATCTCTATGCATTCATTTGTTGATGGACACTTAGGTTGCTTCCATATCTTGGCAATTGTAAAGAATGCTGCTACAAACATTGGGGTGCATGTAGCTTTTCAAATGGATTAAAGACCTAAATGGAAGACCAGATACCATAAAACTCCTAGAGGAAAACATAGGCAGAACACTGTTTGATATAAATCGTAGCAATATGTTTTTGGATTCAACTTCTAAAACAAAAGAAATAAAATCAAAAATAAACAATGGAACCTAATTAAACATAAAAGCTTTTCCACAGCAAAGGAAACCATCGACAAAATGAAAAGATAACCTACTGAATGGGGGAAAATGTTTACAAGTGATATGATTGATAAGGGGTTAATATCCAACATATATAAACAGTTCATACAGCTCAACGTCAAAAAAAACAACCCAATTAGGAAATGGGCAGAAGAACTGAATAGACATTTTTCCAAAGAGGAAATGCAGATGGCCAACAGGCACATGAAAAGACATCACTAATCATCAGGGAAATGCAAATCAAAACCACAATGAGATATCACTTCACATCTGTCAGAATGGCTATCATCAAAAAGACCACAGATAACAAATGTTGGCAAGAATGTGGGAAAAGGGGACCCTCATACACTGTTTTTGGGAATGTAAATTGGTGCAGCCACTGTGTGAAACAGTATGGAGTCTTCTCAAAAAACTAAAAATAGAACTACCATATGACCCAGCAATTCCACTCCTGGGTATATAACCTCTGTAATTTTTATAACTGCATGTGAATCTACAATTATTTCAAAATTAAATTTTGATTTTTTTAAAGATAGGCTACATAAAATGCTGAAAATTATAACAACATAGTTTTTGATATTTTACAAGTTTTAAGTAGAGCTCTTTTTCTCCTCCAGAGTTCTTCTGACTGAGAAAACACTAAACAAGAAATATGAAAGATTATTCTAGTGCCACAATCTTCAACTTTCCAATTAAATCACAGAAAGAACCAATAAACCAAGTAATACATATATTTAGAACTTAGCATGTGACATATACTTCAAGGGGTTACAGAAAAGTCTTAAGACACAGTCTCTATTTTTGAGCAGCTTACTCTCTAGATGTACACAAGAAATGGTGCAATTAATACAAAATCAAATTTCATCAATTCAAATATGTACTTTTTTCTCATGTTAACTTTTCTGAAATCAGAATGGCATCCTGGGGTAAATGAAATGCAGTAAATAAAAGGCAATATATATGTGACAAAGGAGTAGGTTAGGCAAAGAGTTCTCATAATAGTTCAGAGGATAATTCATTTTAATCTGTAGTAAGGGAAGACTACATAAAGGAGGTGAGAATAAACAGAGCCTAATGCATAGGTCAGATTACAAGAGACAAATGACAGACAGGTGAGTGGTTTAAATGGAAACCCAAAGAGAATGGAACTAAACATAAGGTATAACATAAGAAAGGACTAGTAATTGGGAATATGCAAATCACATTTCAGGTAAGAGGGCACAGGGCAGTTTGGCCTGAGTACAGTATTCTTTGAAAAGAAGCATAGAGGAAATTCTGCTTCTGATAAATGTGGGCTAGGTAATTCCTACTGATGGCTCCCAGTTAGGAAGAATGAAATATTTTAAAATCATCTTAAAAGTATCAAAATACTAACTGGATAGGAATTGCTTTTTCAAAACCTAGGAGAAAGCAATATTCCAGAGAGGTAAGCCTAGTACTAAAAGCTGCTTTTGTCCTGAGGTCTTTTGATAGTCTGAGAAAAATAGCTGTGAAATTGAGTAGTGTTTTTTGTAGTGGCACTGGTGAGGGGAACAGAAGTCAAAGCCCAATGCCTTTTCAAAGTGGAGATTCTGATAAACTCCCTTTGTCAATAAGCTCAGACCCCAACGGGCTACACCCTCAGGGTAAGGGGGAACCGGACCTGCCCTTCCATAGACTTGCAACCCAGTTCATGAGTAGCCCAGAGACTCTCAGGCCATAAATTTTGGTTAACATGGTCCCAAATTGGTAATGCTCCCTGGGGCCTGGCAGAAGGATCAAAAATATTCTCTGATCAGCTCCGTGCTTTGTGACCACCTAGAGGGGTGGGATAGGGAGGGTGGGAGGGAGACACAAGAGGGAGGGGATATGGGGATATATGTATACGTATAGCTGATTAACTTTGTTATACAGCAGAAACTAACACAACATTGTAAAGCAGTTATACTCCAATAAAGATGTTAAAAAATATCTTCTCTGGTGAGGATACCATCATTCTCGACCTTGAATTTTTCTTACTAATAGTTATTAAGATCTAATTGTCAGCCTACAAAGACAACCAGGCCCATACAGAAACAATACATCATGTGGATGAACCAGCAAGAAACAGCAGAAACAGGCCCACAGAACTTCAGATTTGGGGCTATCAGATACAGACTAAGAAATATGTATGATTACTATGCTTAAAGAAATAAGAGACAAGCATGAATATGGTCTGTGTGGAACACGAAACCATAAAAAGTGATACAGCAGATATGAAAAAGCACCAAATACACTTCTAGAACTGAACAGTTCAATGTCAAGATTAGAAGCTCTTTGGTGGGTATAACAGCAGATTAGACATAGCCAAAGAGAAACTGATGAACCTAAAATAAGTCAAAACAAAATATCCAGAATCCAGCACAAAGAGAAAAATTATAGAATATACAGAAAGAAAAGCAGGTAAGAGAGGACAGAGTGAGAAGATGTGACATTTGTTTAATCAGAACCCAGGAGAGGAGAGAAAAAAAAATGGAGCAGAGGTAATGTTTGAGGAAATAATACTTGCCAATTTCATTAAACTAATGAAAAAACCTAATTCATGAATTTAAAATGTCCTAGAAATATGAACTAAAATAAATAAAAAGAAAGCTGCACCTGGAAACATCAGAGTAAAATTGCAGTAAAACAAAGACACAGAGGGAATCTTGAAAGCAACCTGAATTTAAAAGTGGCAGATTACCTTCAAAGGAGCAAGTTAGACAACAGCTGATGTCTCAAAGGCAACAAAGGAAACGAGAAGACAAGGAAATGATGACTTCAATTAGCTTAAAGATAACTACTAACCTAGAAACCAGTATTTTATTACTTTAAAGACTTTTTCAAACAAACAAAAACTAAGGTGTCTTTTAGAAGAGTGAAATAGAATCAAAGGTATTCTAAAGGATATACTCCAGGAAAAAGAGAGAAGGAGTGAAGAGCAAAGTGGTAAACATTTGAGTAAATCTAAATGAATATTGACTATTTGAAACAATAATAATCCTTTGGAGGATTTTAACAATATAGAATTAAAATGCAGCAACAATAGCATAGAAATCTGGATGTGGAAAAACAGAGTTAAATTCTTCTAAGAAATAATGGAAGATAAGTTTGGACAAGACAATTGAGACCATAATATTAGAAAGATTAGACGCCAAAATAATGAGTTAGTTAGGATTTCAATGAAGAGACAATAGGTTCAGGCATTTAATGACACAATGAGAATGGTATATTAAAAAGATGAGCTTGGACTTTTGTTTAAATAGTTTAGAAGAAAGAAATACAGGAGGCAGAAGGACCAGTACAATAAACAAGGTGTGAAATAGTAAGGTATGGTGGTGGCAGTGGGAAATAAAATGTATAGAGAATATGAGACTAATTGGGAAGGAAGAACAGACAGAACTTGGTAACTGACTGGGTGTAGAAGGCTGACAGAGAAAGAAGTTAAAGGTGATCCAGAGGCTTCACAACTATGTAACTGGGAAAAGAGCTTGTTAACAGAAATAATTCAGTCAGAAGAAAAGTCACTTCACATGAAGAATAGCAAAGGTAGTGAACTTATTTCAAGATGTATTGAGTTTAGGTGAAACAAGCAAGTGGAAATACCCAGCCAGGATTTGAAGGTGAAATGAGCTTGGAGAAATATTAGGGCCTGGGAGAAAATTTCGGGAGTCATGCACATTTTGGTGGCATTTGAAACAGCGTGGAGACAGTATGTATTCAGAGAAAAGGAGAGTGCCAAAGACTGACCCGAAGCACACACATTTGGGAAGCAAGAT
This sequence comes from Leucopleurus acutus, assembly GCF_964270905.1. Classification (NCBI taxonomy): domain Eukaryota; kingdom Metazoa; phylum Chordata; class Mammalia; order Artiodactyla; family Delphinidae; genus Leucopleurus; species Leucopleurus acutus. The sequence continues at coordinate 94,772,030 of NC_139148.1, read as the reverse complement.
TTTGAAGGAGATCAGCAAAGAAGATAGAAAAATAGGAAGTAGCAGAGAGCGAGGTAAGCAAGAGAAATGCAGTATACAGTGTCATGGAAACCAATAGAATAAAATTTCAAAAGGGAGAGGATGATCACCATTAAAGCGTGACAGGCAACTACAGGTCAAGGATAATGGAGTCCAAGAGGTTCCTGAAGCATCGTGTGTTCTCTTCATACGATCTCATCATCCTTATCCTTATTGAAGAAAAAGAAATCCAAGGAAAATAGAAAATGAATTAAAGATCATTTGCAGGTTATTTTTATTTACAGTCTAAATGCAATCTTCTCCAAGGTTTTTATGGCGAGGCACTATTATGCTTCTCAACCAAACCAGCAAGGACAGCTGCTGCTGACATCAGAAGATGCAGAAACCTCTGAGAGTTCCCCAGAATCTACCAGAAGAGGCAAAAATAAAAGGGACGGGGGAAGCATGACACTAGCATTCCGGGCAGTGAGTTAAGGGTATGGGAGCATTGTAACCCAGCATTAGTCGAGTTGGATTTTGTGATAAACTATAGGGGCTACCTGACCAATAGACAATATTTTTAGAAGAGATGCCTATGTGATTGTTCTCTGTTGTAATTAAAACCTTACATTTGTCCAACCCACTTAAAAACATAAATATTGTGTGCAGTAAAGTACATGTCTTAATTTTCATGCAAACTTCATTAGTGTTCCATGGTTAACTTTATTTTATTTTTCTCATTGATCCAGATAAGGCACAGTTTCTGATTATGATTAAATGCTACAATGCTGTATTAGGTCCAGGCATCCATTTCATTATTACTTTTACCCAAATCTCATTCATAAAATGAGTGAATTGACTGTTAACATGTTCATTATATCACCCTCCAAATTCATGTACTCTAGATGCTTTGAACATCTCTAAAGTACAAACGTGACTATGATAAGAACACATCTTTACCCACTATTTGCCCTGCTGGAGAGAGATGGTCAATTATAACTCTCACCTATGTCAATCACATGCTACCATTCCCGATATCAGACAACTTCTTTCCAACAGGCATCACTCTGCTCTCAGAGTCCTTCAGCTGCTTGGCGACTGCTTCAGATTCTTGTTTATGGCATCATTACTGTCTCCTTTTACTTTCATTCTGTACGATGCCTGCAGCTACAGGAGTTGGAAAGGTGAGATGTTTGAAAGTTTTTTCTGCACACTCAGGTTCAATTATTAGGGAATCTTTCTTTTACCAAAATATTCCATTGAAATTGTCAGAGCCAAAAGGAGCTTTAGGGTAGATTTGTAAGCATAGAGGATGGACAACTAGACTTGATGGGTGATTTATATCAGCTCCAAAGATCAAGCCATTCAATCTTCATGTAAAGGGAGCAAAAGGAAGAAGTTGACAGTTGATATTTGGATGAAGTCAACTTTATATTTCATTCTGGGTGGAGGCCACAAAGTGGAGCCTTATTTTTGTATTTGATATAACTATCTCATTTCCCAGATCATCAGACTCACTTTTTAACTTAATAAGGATAACAATAATAGTAGTAGCTAAAATTTATTGAATACTTACTATATGCCAGGCACTGTTCCCAGTGCTCTACATTTATAGTTCTATGCATTCTTACATTTTGTGAATACCAAATAAGTACAACACAATGTATGGTGAAAGACACAAAATGATAACTCCTGTTTTTCAACACAAAATTTAGAGTCTACGAATATAAATTGTAAAAAGAATATAAAATGAAAAGATTCTAAACAGCAAAACACAAGTTAAAAGGCAAGATGGGGCTTCCCTGGTGGCGCAGTGGTTGGGAGTCTGCCTGCCGATGCAGGGGATGCGGGTTCGTGCCCCGGTCCAGGAGGATCCCACATGCCGCGGAGTGGCTGGGCCCGTGAGCCATGGCCGCTGGGCCTGCGCGTCCGGAGCCTGTGCTCTGCAGCGGGAGAGGCCACAGCAGTGAGAGGCCCGTGTACCACAAAAAAAAAAAAAAAAAAAAAAAGACAAGATGAACAACTAATGAGGGAAAATATTTGAAATATGCATGGCAGACAAGCGGTTAATATCCTTACTGTTAAAATAGCTCCATTAAATAAATAAGAAAATAACACCTTAATAGAGAAATGGAGAAGGATGTGCACAGACAATTCACAAAAGAAATACAAATGCCAAAAAATTTTTTTAATATACATCCTCAATATTATTCAAAGAAATGTAATTTAAAATAGCTATGAGATAACCACTTCTCACACATCAGATATGCAAAGAAAACATGGATATACTCAGTGATGACTGGAAATAGGCACTCTCATATATTTCTGACAAGGGTATAAGTTGCTATAACCCTTTATGGATGACTATTTGACAGTATGCACCAAAAGCTCTAAAAAGAAAAAAAGAATGTCCTTTGACATAGAAATCAATTAGAACAATTTATTATAAGAAAATAATATAAAAATTTGCAAAAATATATGTATAAGGATGTTCATCCCAGTTTTGTATGTAATAATAAAATACAAACCAAAGTTAAAATAGGGGAGCCATTGAATACAATATAGTACATACATACAATAGAATTTTATATAGCCATTAAAAAGATTGTGTCAATTTATATCTATTGGAATAGATGTATATTCTTGATGAATGAGGTGAAAAAACAAATTTAAAATAGTATGTATAATATGCCTGTAAAATATGCATCCCTCTCTATACTTGTACGTAGAAAACAGACCCAAAAGGTATATACCTAAATGCCAACAGTGATTATAATTATTTTTTCCATTTTTAAAATTAAATCAGCTTGATTGAAGCATAATTTTTTTACTATAAAGTACAGAGATTTTAAGCAAACATTTCAAGGAGTTTTTTAAATTTCTTTTTTAGCCAGCTTTATTGAGGTATAATGAACATACAATAAACTGCACATTTTTAAAGTGTTCAATTTGATGTTTTGACATACACATACACCCATGAAACTATCAACACTATCATGATAATGAACACATCTATTACCCCCAAAAGCTTTCTCATGCTTCTTTACAATCAACCCATCCTACCTCTTCTACCATCCCACCTCCATCTAAGCAACTACTGGCTGGCTGTATGTCATTATGGGTTAGATTTTCTAGAATTTTATATGAATGAAATGTGCTCTTTTTTTGTCTGCCTTCTTTCACTAAGAATAATTATTTGCCATTCATCTATGCTCTTGGGTTATCAGTAGTTCATTCTTTTCTTTTTTTCCTGACTAGTATTTCCTTGTATAGACAAACTACAATTTGTTTATCCATCCATTTCTCTGTTGATGAACATTTGGACTTTCACAGGTTTTACCTATTACAAATAATGCTGCTGTAAACTTTTATGTATAAATCTTTATAGGGACATATCATTTCCTTTCTCTTGGGTAAATATCTAGGAGAGGAATAGCTAGATCCATATGGTAGGTGAAATGCTTACCTTTTAAAGAAGCTTCCAAACTGTTTTTCAAGTAGTTGTGCCATTTTACATTCCCACTAGCAATGTCTGAGATTTCCAGTTGCTCCCATCTTCACAACACTTGATATACTCAGTGTTTTTATTTTAGCCATTCTAGGGTATGTGTGTAGTGATATCTCATTTTTTGGTTTTCATTTCTGTTTCCCTAATGACTAATGATATTGGGCATCTTTTTATTGGCTTATTTAACATCCATATATCTTCCTTGGTGAATTATCTGTTTAAATACTTTGCCCATTTTGAGGAACTGAACAGTTTTCCAGAGAAGATGTACAAATGGCCAACAGGTACATGAAAAGGTGCTCAACATCACTACTCATCGGGGAAATACAAATCAAAACCACAATGAGATATCACCTCACATTAGTTAGAATGGCTACCATCAAAAGACAAGAGATAACAAGTGTTGGTGAGGGTGTGGAGAAAAGGGAAGCTTAGTGCATCGATACTGGGAATTCAAATTGATGCGGCCACTATGGAAAATGGTATAGAGGTTCCTAAAATTTTTAAATATAGAACTATCCTATAATCCAGCAATCCCACTTCTGGGTATATATCCAAAGGAATTGAAAACAAGATACCAAAAAGATATCTGCATTCCCATGTTTATTGCAGCGTTATTCACAATAGCCAAGATATGGAAACTATGTAAATGTCTGTCAGTGGATGAATGAAGATGTGAAGATAGGAATATTATTCAGCCATGATAAAGAAGGAAATCCTGCCATTTGCGACAACTTGCATGGATCTTGAGGGTATTATTTTAAGAGAACTAAATCAGACAGAGAAAGGCAAATACTGTATGATATCACTTTTATGTGGAATCTAAAAAGGACAAACTCAAAGAAACAGAGTACAGGTCCTTTGCCCATTTTTAAATCAGATTGTGGGTTCTTGTTTTGTTTTGTTTATTTTGTTTTGCTATTGAGTTGTATGAGTTCCTTATATATTTTGGATATTAATCTCTTACCAGACATATGGTTTGCAAATATTTTCTCCCATTCTACAGGTTGCCTTTTCATTTTGTTAATTATTTCCTTTGCTGTACAGAATCATTTTTAGTTTAATATAGTGCCACTTGTTGATTTTTGCTTTTGTTGACTGTGCTTTTGGTGTCATAGCCGAGACCAAAGTCAAGATGCTTTTCTGCTATGTTTTATTCTGGGAGTCTTATGGTTTCAGTTCTTACAGTTGTTTTAATTTATATCAAGTTAATTTTGTGAGTGATGTAAAATAGGAGTCTAATTGCATTCTTTTGCATGTGAATTTCCATTTTTTCCAACACCATTTATTGGAGAGAGTATCCTTTCCTTATTGAGTGTTCTTGGCTCCCTTGTCATATATGAGTTGACTATATATGCATAGGTCTATTTCTGAGTTCTCAATTCTGTTCCATTGGTCTGTGTGTCTCTTTTTATGCCAGTACCACACTGTTTTGGTTACTATAGCTTTGTAATATAGCTTAAAATTAGAAAGTGTGATGTCTCTAGCTTTGTTTTTTCTCAAGATTTCTTTGGCTATTCAGAGTCTTTTGTGGTTCCATATGAATTTTAGGATTCTTTTCTATTTCCGTGAAAACTGCCATTGGAATTTTGATAGAAATTGCATTGAATCAATAGGTGGCTTTTGGTGGTATAGACTTTTTCACATTAATAACTCTTCTGATCCATGATCATGGAATATCTATCAATTTATTTGTTTCTTCTTCAATTTCTTTCATCAATGTCTTACAGTTTTAGGTTAAATTTATTCCTAAGTATTTTGATGCTACTATAAATGGAATTGTTTTCTTTACTTCTTTTTCAGATAGTTCATTTTTAGTGTATAGAAACACAACTAATTTTTGTACATTGATTTTGTATCCTGCAACTTTATTGAATTTTTTTACTAGTTCTAACAGGGTTTGGTGAACTGTTTTTGTATATAGATTTTCTATATACAAGATCATGTCACCAGCAGAAAGAGATAATTTTAGTTCTTTCTTCCTGATTTGGATGTCTTTCATTTCTTTTTCTTGCCTAATTGCTCTGGCTAGGACTTCCAGTGCTATGTTGAACAGGAGTGGTGAGAGAGTACCCTTGTCTTCTTCCTGATCTTAGAGAAAAAGCTTTCAACATTTCACTGTTGAGTAAGATATTAGCTGTGGGTTTGTCATATATGGCCTTTGTTATATTGGTGTAATTTTCTTCTAGTCCTAATCTGTTGAGAGTTTTTAATCATAAAAGGATGTTGAATTTTGTCAACGCTTTTTCTGCATCTATTAAGATGATCATATGATTTTTATCTCTAATTTTATTAATGTGATGTATCACATTTATTGGTTTGCATAGGTTGAGCCATCTTTTATTCCAGGTATAAATCCCTTTTGATCATGGCATATGATCCTTTTAATGAGCTGTTGAATTAGATCTGTAAGTATTTTGTTAAGACATTTTGCATCTATATTCATCAGGGATTCTAGCCTGTGGTTTTCTTTTCCTGTAGTATCCTTATCTGGCTTTGGTGTCAGGGTAATAATGGCCTTGTAAAATGAGTTTGGGAGTGATCTCTCCTCTTCAACTTTTTGGGAAGAATTTGAAAAGGATTAGTGTTAATTTTTCTTTAAATGTTTTGTAAAATTCACCCGTGAAGCCCTCTGGTCCTCGGAACTTCTTCATTGAGACATTTTTGATTACTGACTCAAACTCTTTATTCATTATTGGCCTGTTCTGTTTTTTTATTTCTTCATGATTTAGTCTTCATAAGTTATATGTTTCTAGGAGTTTATTCATTTATTCTAGGTTGTTCAATTTGTTGACATATAATTTTTCATTGCAGTGTCTTATTATCTTTGTATTTCTGTAGGATCAGTTGTAATGTCTCCTGTTTCATTTAAAATTATTTATTTGAATCCTCTCTCTTTTTTTCGCAGTAAGTCTAGCTAAAGGTTTGTCAATTTAGTTTACCTTAAAAAAAAAGCCAACCCTTAGTTTTGTTGGTCTTTTCTATTTTTTTTTCTATTATCTATTTCATTTCTCTCTGCTCTGATCTTTTTCTCTCCTTTCTTCTGCTAATTTTGGGCTTAGTTTGCTCTCTATTTTATGTTCTTTGAGGTGTAAATTTGGGTGGTTTATTTGAGTTCTTTCTTTTTAATGTAGGCATCTATCACTTAAACTTCCCTCTTAACACTACCTTTTTTTTTTTTTTTGGTATGTTGTGCTTCCATTTTTGTTTCAAGAATTTTAAATTTCCCTTTTGATTTCATATTTGACCCATTGGTTGTTCAGGAGTGTACTGTTTAATTTCCACATATTTGTGCTTTTTATTAGTTTTCCTCCTGTTATTGATTTCTAGTTTCCTATCATTATGGTAGGAAAAGATATTTGGTATGATTTCAATGTTTTAAGTTCTCTAAGACTTATTTTGTGACCTAACATATGATCTATCCTGGAGTATGTTCCATGTACACTTGAGAAGAATGTGTATTTTGTTGCTGTTGGATGGAGTGTTCTGTGTATGTCTGTTAGGTGTATTTGATCTAAAGTATAGTTTGAGTCCATTATTTCCCTATTGATTTTCTGTCTGGATGATCAATCCACTGTTGAAAGTGGGGTATTGAAGTTCCCTATATTGCATTGTTGTCTATTTTTCCCTTCAGATCTGTTAATATTTACTTAATTTATTTAAGTACTCTGAAGTTGGATCTACTCATCTTTTTGATATCTGCAAAGTTTGTAGTGATGTCCACTGTTTTATTCCTAATATTTGTAATTTTTGTATTTTCTCTCCTTTTTTTCTTACTAGAGGTTAGTCCATTTTATTAATCTTTATAAAGAACCAGATCTTTGTTTCACTGATTTTCTGTTTTCAATTTCATTTTGATTTATGTTCTTATTTTTAGTATTTTTTCCCTTCTTCTTGCTTTGGGTTCATTTTGTTCTTCTTTCCTAGTTTTTTGAGGCAGGAGTTTATATTATTAATTTGAAACTTTATCTCTTTTGTAATGGAAGCACTTAGTGCTATAAATATTCCTCTGAGCACTGCTTTCAGTGCATCCCACAAATTTTGATATATTGTATTTTAATTTGCATTCAGTTCCATGCATTTTTAAATTCTCTTGAGACTTTTTAACCTGCAGATTATTGAGAGCTGTTCTGTTGAATTGCCAAGTATTTTGAGGTTTTCTTGTTATCTTTTTAGTACTGATTTTTTGTTTGATTATATTATGGCCAAAAAACATACTGAATAATTTCAGTTCTTTTAAATTTGTTGAGGTTTGTGTTATGGCCCTGGATAGGGTCTACTTTCATATATTTTTCCAAGGGCACTTGCAAAGAATATGTATACTGCTGTTGTTGGGTTCAGTGTTCTACAAATGTCAACTAGATCCTGTTATTGATGGTGTTGTTGAGCTCTTCAATATACTTGCTGATTTTTTTCTATTCTATCAATTCTTCATAAGATGTACTATACTCTTCAACTATAATTGTGGATTTGTCTATTTTTCCTTTCAATTCTATCAGTTTTAGCTTTACATATTCTGAAGCTCTGTTGTTTGGTGCATACTCACTTAGGACTGCTATGTCTTCTCAATGGATTGACCCTTTCATCATTATGTAATAGTCTTATCTGTTTCTGGTAATTTTCTTTGCTCCAAAGCCTACATTATCTGATATTAGTATACCCACTCCTGCTTTCTAGTGATTATATTTTCCACACTGTTACATCTTTTCCCATCCTGTTACCCTCTCAGTCAATCTATATTTTTACATTTGAAGTGAGTGAGTTATGTCACTTTTTGTTATCCATCCTGACATCTCTGACTTTTGGTTGGTGTCTTTATACCTTTTACATTTAATGTGATTATTGACATTAGTCTCAAGCATCCCATTTTATTTTTTGTTTTCTATTTGGACTCTATTTTTGATGTCTCCATTTTCTTCTCCCTGCCTTACTGTGAGTTACTTGAACATTTTATAGAATTTATCTATAGTGTTTTTGAGTGCATCTCTTTGTTCTGCTGTTTAAGCATTTGCATTAGGCATTATATTATATATATTTAATTTATCACAGTTTACTGGTGTTAACATTTTACCAGTTCAAGAGGAGCATAGAAACCTAAACTCCCTTACATCTCTTTACCCTCCCTTATTTATAATACAACTGTCAAATATTTTTCTGTGTACATTGAGAACTATATCAGGATTTTAATCTTTCCTTCAGCCATCAAACATAATTTAGAAAACTCAAGAGGAGGAAGAAAACCTATTGTATTTACCCGTATTCTTTCTTTCATTGGTTCTTTCTTGCTTCCTGAGGTTTGGAGATTCTTTCTTTTATCATTTCCTTTCTATTTAGAGAATTTCTACTAGCTATTCTTTTATGATAGGTATGATGGTAAAAAATTTTTTAAAGTTTTCCTCCATCTGATAATGTTTTGACTAATCTTAATATAGTTACCCCAGCTTTCATATTCTTACATTTGCATAATATCTTTACCTATCCTTTACTTTGTTGCGTCTTTAAAATTTGTCTCTGATATGCAACATATATTTGAGAAGTCTTGCTTTTTAATGCAATCTGACATTTTGGAGTTTTTTTCCATTAATATTTAATGTAATTATTGATGTGTTTGGATTTAAATATTTTGCTATTTGTTTTCTATTTGCCTCATTTGTTTCTTTCCCTTTGTTTCTCTTTGTATTCTCTTGCATTTAATGAATATTTTTAATATGCAATTTAATTTCCACCATTAACTTTTAAGCTTTACCGCTTTAGGTAATTTTTAGTGGTTGTTCTAGATACTAGAATATGCATTCTTAACTTACCATAATTTGCTTAAAATTAATGTTGTATTATTTCATAGTTCATACTCCACAAATGTAAGAAACTTACAGCAGTATAATTCCATTTATCTTCATCCTTTGTTGTTTTGTTGTCACATATTTTACTTTAATATATGCAATAACACTTACAATGACATTATTTTTGTTTAAATAGTAATTTGCCTTTTAAAAAGTTTAATAAAATATAAAAAACTTGTCTCATATTTCCCCACATTTACATTCATTATCAGTTCTGGTGCTCCTTATTTCTTCCTGTTTATATATTATATATTTCTACTTAGTATCATTTCCTTTCTGCCTGAAAAATTCCTTTTAATACTTCTTATAGTGAAGATCCACTGCAGACATATTTTCTTTGCTTTCATTTATCCAAAAATGTCTTCTCCTTACCCTCATGTTTGAAGATTATGTTTTGATGGGTGTCAAATTCTGGAGTGACAGGTTTTGTGTTTTCATTCATATCATTCCACAGACTTTTGGCCTCCATTTTTCCTGATGTGACAACAGCTCTTATTTATATTGCTTTCCCTCTGTATGTAATGTGTCATTTTTCTTTCTCTGCTTTCAAATTTTCACTTTATTTATTTATTTTTTGGCAGGTCAACTATAATGAAACTAGGTGTGGACATCTTTGTATTTTTTTCTTCTTTGTGTTCACTTAGCTTCATGGATCTGTAGGTTGCTGAATATCACCAAATTTGAGGAATTTTCAATCATTCTTTCTTTCTTTTTTTTTAATTTGGCTGTACCAGGTCTTAGTTGTGACATGAGGGATCTTCATTGCTGCATGCGAGATCTTCATTGCAGCATGCAGGATCTTTGTTGCCATGTGCGGGATCTTTTTTAGTTGTGGCATGCAGGATCTAATTCCCTGACCAGGTATCGAACCTGAGCCCCCTGCATTGGGAGCACAGAGTCTTACCCACTGGACCACTAGGGAAGTCCCTCAATCATTACTTCTTAAAATATTTTTTTCTGCTCCATTCTCTCCCTCTCTCCTCCCATCTGGGATTTCAACAGGTCTCAGCAACTCTGTTCATTTTCTTCCCAATCATTTTTCTCTCCATTATTTAGATTGGGTCATTTCTATGGTATTTCAAGTTCACTGTCCCTTTCTTCTGTCATCATCAATCTGATGTGTTCATCTAGCTTATTTTTCATGTTATATTTTTGTGCTTTTTGTTTCTAGAACTTACATTCTGCTATGGTTCCCCATCTTTTTGTCCATTAAAATAGTATTTTCCTTTATGACCTTGAACATTTTAAAAATTATTGATTTAAATCCTTGATTGATCATTCCAATATCTGGATCATCACAGAGTTGTATTCCATTGACAGCATATTTTTTTCTTGATTTTAGTCATAGTTTCCTGATTTTTCACATGTCTAGTGATTTTTTATTGCATGCCAGTTATTGTCAAAGATACACTTTAAGGAGTCTGAATTTTACTTCCATTAAAGAATGATAACTTTTGTTCTGATATTCAGTTTATTTACTAGTAGTTTTCCTTTACCCTGTGAAGGCTTGGTTTTAAGCTTTGTTAAGATGTGTCTAGAGTGGCCCTATCTTTAGGGCATGGTCTTTATTCTTAAGGCATGGCCCTTCTGGTGCCTAGGTTTTAACAAAATCTCTCCATTCTGGCTGGAATTGAATCCTAATATCTCCCTGCATTGTGTGACCTCTAAAATCTCCATTCTGCTCACTTCTAACAGCCACAGTCTGCTAGGTCTCATGGCATCTTGCTCTGCACTTGTGCAGTTCAGGCCTAAGCCAAACACCTAAAGGAAACCCTCTCACAAACTCTGGTCTCTGTGCCATTGTTGGAAAATTGTCCCCAGGCAGAGAGGTGGGAGAATGTGAGGCTCACCTCATTTGTCTCCCTTCTCTTAGGGTTCATATTCCTGTACTGTCTATTGTCTAGTTCCTGAAAATAGTGTCCTTAAATATTTTCTCTAGTTTCATTGTTGTTTATGGCAGGAGATCAAGTTCATTGCCAGCTACTCTGTCATGTTTGCAGAGGATATTTGGTTATTATTTATATTTTTCTAAATTTTTAATATTTTAATGTGTGTATATATATATATTGCTTCAGTAATCAGATGAAATAATAAAGACATATTTTAAATTTTTAGAACCATAATAAAATAAAATATTAATCCAGGAGAAAATATCACTTTCCAAATCAAAGACAATATTAGATCTCTATGTTACACCCTCCATTAGCAAAATGTTATTAGAAATACAAAGATGGACAAGTATAAATGATTTAATTCTTATGCTGGGTTTTTGAGGACATTTCTTTATTGAGTTGGCTGAATATTCAAGCTGGAGAAAAGTATAAAAACATGAATGGAAGTTTTTGTGTGCAAGTTAGTGCAATGTAGAAGAGTCCTGAGTCTTTGAAAATATTTATGGATGTGTGCAGACTGTGAGCACGTGAAAAAAAAGAAATATAATTGAGTGTAAAAGAAGAAAAGGGGGAATGGGGGAGGCAAGAAGTATGTGGAGGAAGGAAAGCTTTAAAAAATAGAAGAAGAGTGCACAAAAGTCTAGATATGTTACTCTGATTCATATTATATATTAATTTGCTCACAATATTCTCATTGATTTGGGGCAGCTGGACACACAAAGGACCTTAATAAGAATGTGATATTTCACTCATTGTTTCTAAACAAATAAATGCGTACTGGATCATCTGTATTTGTTCCTACAGACCACCCTATTGGGAAGGAAGACCTTCTACTATTGTGTTCCAGTTCATAAACATCACTTACCAAATTAGCAAATATAGCACCTTCTGTGTGTTTTTTGTGAATGAGTATTCTTGACTGTATTAACTACCTAGGACAGAAGAGTTAATAACTGATGTTGCAGGGAAGCATTAATTGAGAGTGATTTCGAAAGTAGGAATAATAATTAGACTCTGAGGCCCAGGAGGCCCAGATAAACGATAGATGGAAAGAAAAGCTTGGGACCGGGTTGGGGAGTAAAAGAGAGTGGGTACAAAATGGAAAAGTCAGTCAGGGACCAATGAATTAGTGTGAAACTCAGTAGGTTTCTCTCACACTGCTTCTCCTTTTATGTTTTTGAATTCTCTGTTTCTGGCTCCTCCAGCTCTCCTTCTTCCTCCTACTTATTCCCTCTGGCTGTCTCCCAAAATTCAATTCTTGTCCCCCAACCATTCCCCTTTGTACTCACTCTTTTAGGGGAGCTAATCTATTCTTCCAATTTTGGCTACTCCTTGTATACAAATGAATCTAATATGTCTAGCACCAGCACTGACTGATACTAGCTTCTTACTTTCTTTTCTGTATTCTAGTTCCAGTTGCCCAAAAGATATTTTTCCTTTAGGCCTCCTACTGTCTCCTGAAATTTAATATGTCAAATTTTTAATTATTCTCCTTTTTCACTCTCTGGATCCTTTTTAAAACAAGAATTCCTCCTAATCTCACCACTACCACCACCACCACCTTAGTTTTCCAGTGTCTTTTCCCTGAAACTGTGGAATATTTTTGATTTCCTGCAAATCTTTATACAACATCCAATATATTGCTGAGTCTTTCTAATTCTTCCTCTGCAAAATTCCTTGGGTTGCAGCTTAATTTTCCTTTGTAAAATCACATCAAGTAATTCAAGACTTTCATAATATATGTTCAAATGGTTTCCTTGCCCCAGCTTTGCTTTGCTCTAGTGCAACCCACATAGATGCTAAATTCAAATCATGTTACTCCACTTCTCAGAACTCCTTTAGTCTGCTGACTTTATCAATTTAAACTCATCAGCCTAGAGTAGGTAATACCCTACCTCAGCTGTCTCTCTATCCATGCCCCTCTAAAGCTCTGTTTTCATTTATTTCCAATATAGAATCACAGAAAGTACATACTAGAAGGTAACTTTAGGTCAGAAATCCATGCCAGGCATTTAGAAGAAGTTTCTAGAGACCTAGAATTAGGTGTAAAAGTCATCCAAATATCTGTATTAGAGGTGGCAGTAGGTAACAGACTGGGAAGTTTCAGTGTGATGAGATTCAAGGGCAAAATCTTGGGTCATGCAAATATTTTTATGGATTCAGGAGGAGGAAGACTCAGCAAAAGTGATTTAAAAATCAACCACAGTGTATATATGTCCCTGCCACTCTCTCACTTTGTCACAGCTTACCCTTCCCCCTCCCCATATCCTCAAGTCCATTCTCTAGTAGGTCTGTGTCTTTATTCCCATCTTACTCCTAGGTTCTTCATGACGTTTTTTTTTCTTAGATTCAATATATATGTGTTAGCATACGGTATATACCAAATGTAAAATAGATAGCTAGTGGGAAGCAGCCACATAGCACAGGGAGATCAGCTCAGTGCTTTGTGACCACCTGGATGGGTGGGATAGGGAGGGTGCGAGGGAGGGAGATGCAAGAGGGAGGAGATATGGGAACATATGTATAACTGATTCACTTTGTTATAAAGCAGAAACTAACACACCATTGTAAAGCAATTATACTCCAATAAAGATGTAAAAAAAAAAGAAATTAGAAGAACAAAGTATGTATCTACTGAATTATAGGGATGTCAATTAAAAAAAATCAATCACAGAAGGTAGAGGTAAATTACTCGATGTGTCTAGTATATACTAGGTCCTTTACATCCATTGTTTCTAAACCTCACCAACACCTGGCAAAGCAAATATTATCAACACCTTTTTAAAGACGAAAAAAACCTGTAGCTCAAAAAAGTTACATAGTTGCAGGGCCAGGATTTGAATCCAAAACCACGTTGGTTTTGATCCAGTCTGTGCTCTTTTCATCAAAGCCCATTGCAAAGGAAACAAGAATGAGGAGGACTAAAAATATACTTTTGGATTTGGTGAGAAAGAGGATATTAGTAACCATCCTGAGTTCAGTTTCTATATAGAAATGAAAGTGGAAGTCAAATTGCATGTAGGTTGAAACAGAAAAAGCAACAAGACTCAAGAAATTTGCTAAGGGAGACAGATGAAGCTGTTGCTTGAGTATGTAGTAGGGTTAAAGGAAGGTATTTTATGGTAATGGAGGCCTGTGCATACTTGTCCCCAGAAGAGAAGATGCCAGCTGAAAGAGAGGGTTTGAAAATGCATGCAAGAAAGGGGATAAAGAGGAGGGAGAGATGGGAAGACCAAGCACAGGTACAGAGGAGTCAGCCTTGGCAAGAAGAAAGGAATAATTTTTTCTTAAAGGCAGAATATAGCAAGAGAGAGAGGAGGAAGTTAAACATTTTGAAATAGAAACTATGGGACTTCTCACTAAATTTCCATATACTATTGGTGAAGGGCCAGTCATGGGATACTTAAGGAGAGTGGGAAGGAGCTGAGGAAAACATTCCAAAAGGACCTATAATGTTCCACGCTCCGTATACATGTTTTCTCTTTAAATCCTCACAACCCTCTTTTTTTTTTTTTTTTTTTTTTTTTTTTTGTGGTACGCGGGCCTCTCACTGTTGTGGCCTCTCCCGTTGCGGAGCACAGGCTCCGGACGCGCAGGCTCAGCGGCCATGGCTCACGGGCCCAGCCGCTCCGCGGCATGTGGGATCTTCCCGGGCCGGGGCACGAACCCGTGTCCCCTGCATGGGCAGGCGGACTCTCAACCACTGCGCCACCAAGGAAGCCCACAACCCTCTTTCTTAAGCATTTTATGTAAGAGGTAATCACGATGAGGTGAACAACAAGGAGTAGAGGACAAGAAGTATATAGACAAATTCCCCCCCCCCAACCCTTCACCATTTCCTTTCTGGAACACATTTCCTGCTAACAGTTCAGTCTGTTAGAGCCACTGTGCATCTTCCCTGTGCCTTAAAAAATATGAGCCATGCTCCCATCACAGGGCCTTTGCACTAGCTATTCTCTGTGCTGCAAAGATCTTTCTCCCTGGAATCCACATTACAGTAATCTCCCTTATCTGCAGGGGATATATTCCAAGAGCCCTAGTGGATGCCTGAAACCAAGGATAGTACCGAACCCTATATACACTATGTTTTTTCCTATACATACACATCTATGATAAAGTTTAATTTATAAATTAGGCACAGTAAGAGATTAACAACAATAACTAATAGTAAAATAGAACAATTATAACAATATACTGAAATAAAAGTTATGTGAATGTGGTCTCTCTCTCTCTTTCTCACTCTCTCTCTCCCTCTCTCAATACCTTACTGTACAAACTGAATGCCGTTTCCATCTTTACTAAGCACTTACCATGCACTGTGGCTATAACTTTTGCAGTTTGAGGTATGACAGCCAAAGTTACACAGACTTCCTTTTCCTTCTTCACAAGTTCACGCATAGAGGATTCCTTCCTGCTGTAGATCTTAGCAACCTCAGCATTCGATTTTTTTCTTAAAGGAAGAAAGAAATCACTTTTTCACTTAAAGGAAGCGTTTTACGGCTTCTCTTTGGCCTTTCCGAATTACTAGCGTCACTTCTCTTGTGCTTTGGGGCCATTAGTAAGTAAAGTGAGGGTGACTTGAACACACAAGCACTGCGATACAAGAACAGTAGATCTGATAAACCTCGACGGCTACCAAGTAACTAATGGGTGGGATATGCTGGACAAAGGGATGATTCACATCCCAAGCAGGACAGAGTGGGATGGCTTGAGATTTCATCACACTACTGAGGATAGTGCAGAATTTAAAAGTTGTGAATTGTCTATTTCTGGAATTTTCCGTTTAATATTTTCGGACCATGGTTGACTGCAGGCAACTGAAACCATGGAAAACAAAACCTCAAATGGGGTGGGGAGGACTAGTGTATTCACTCTTTCAGATCTTTTAAGTTTGGGCTCAAATGTCACCTTCTTTGTGAGGGCAATTCAGACTACGCTGCTTAAAATTGAAATATGTGACACCCACTCCCATAGTGGACCTATACACTCCCAAGCTGTCTCACTTTGGTCTACTTTATCAGCGACTAATAGAGTATACCGTTTACATGTTTTTTAATGTTCATTGCTGTTTATCTGTCCCCCCACGTTAGAATATGAGCTCATGGGCAGGGATTTTTGTCCATTTTGTTCAGTAATATACCCCACATGCCTGAAACAAACAGTAACTGATACATGAATATCCATCACTAAATATTTGTTGAGTGAATGAATGAATAAGTGAATAAATAGGAGGTTATAGTAAGTGGGACCAAAATTCAGAGTTTGGGGAAATTATGGAAGAAGAACTGTGAGTGGTAAAGGCTTAGCCTCCCCTCAGGGGGTTGAAGAAGTGGTGCGCAGTATCACTGGGAGTAAGAAAGCCGGCACCGTCACTGTGGTGCTAGGGTGTTTTCAGAGGCACTAGGGAGACACTGTGAGCGTTACCTGAGGAATCTTGTATCCTAAAATTGCTGAACTCACCAAAGGAGACTACAGTAGTCCACCCTTATCTGAGGTTTCACTTTCCATGGTTTCAGTTACCCGTGGTCATTTGTGGTCAGAAAATATCAAATGAAAAATTCCAGAAATGGGCAATTCATAAGTTTAAAACTGTGTGCCGTTCTGAGTAACAAGCATGATGAAATCTCATGCCATTCCCCTCCCCCCGGGTCCCACCAGGGACACCCATAACCCTCAAACAGCAAAAGTCATGGCCACAGTGCATGGTAAGTGCTTAGTTAAGATGGAAAAGGCAATTAATTTGTACAATAAGATATTTCAAGAGAGATTACATTCACATAACTTTTATTTCAGTATACTGTTATGATTGTTGTATTTTATTATTAGTTAGTTATTCTTGTTAATCTCTTACTGTGCCTAATTTACAAATTAAACTTTGTTGCAGGTGTGTTTGTATAGGAAAAAACATAGTATATATAGGGTTCAGTACTATCCTCGGTTTCAGGCATCCACTGGGGGTCTTGGAACATATTCCCCGTGGAAAACAGGGGACTACTGTACTGTCTTCCCTACTGTCACCTTTACAAGGCTTTTTCGGCAGCTTTCCCCACCTGCTCTTCCTCAGCACCTAGTAGCGTGCTGGGCACATTTCTGAATGGTGTTTTGAATTAATCATGGTTGAATGTTCCTGGAGAGAAAAACTGACAAGGCTATGGATGGAGAAGAAAAGACAGGATTAAGATAGGAATAACTGACGGAGGCTTGAGGAGGTTGTTTCCTTTGAAATCAGAGAGGAAAAAAAAGGGGGGAGAAGGAGCTGGAGGAAGAAGGGAAGGGAGAGAGGCAACAAAGGAAAAAGTGATGGTAGAGAACTCAAAGGATCTATATTAGGAGAAGAGTAGGTTTAAGGAGTATCTCATAGCCCTGTTTTGAGAATTACTAGTGTACAGAGCACATAGTCTTTCTTTTTCTTACACACACATAACAAATTACATAGCTACGCTCACAGGGCTAAACTACAATTTTCCCAAACTCTACCCTTCACACAGTTGTTTAAACAAATTGTCTCACACACGCCCATACCCATAAAAAGACTCAGATCTCAGACACACACATCCTGATACTTACATACTTAGTGACCTCAACGCACATCCAGGTACATACCAGGCCTTTATACATACAGACACACAGCCGACCCCCTTATATATGCTACTGTGCACACAATCCCATTAAATGCTTCCCCACAAATCAACAGCCATGGATCTGTGCACACAAATACACACATCTACATGGCTTAGCTCCAGAATAACTCATCTCCACTCCCCTCTCCTGTTTACCATCTACAGTGGAAAAGAGCTCTCTTTATGGAGAATAACTATTAAATAGATAGGGACCAGAAAAATCATTTGTTGTACATCATTGCTGTCGGTAATTTTGGTAACCAGATCAACAAAGCACTGTTATAATGGACCATCTGCAGTGACATGGAAACCAGGGTTATAAAGAACCCTTATAATAGGATTTTACCTCTAGCTAAGAAAAGAGGTCTACTAACAGGTTTAGAGTATAAATAAGGGAAATATCAGCCTATTTAAGAGTGAGGGCCTTACAGCTGCATAATAATGCTAATTATCCATGATTCTTATCTCTTTGTTAAAGCACTTATAAGAGTCTCTCGGCTTCTGTTCCAGTTAGCAGTATTACTGGATGTACCTGAAAGTAGTACAATTACCTTTCTTGCAAAACGTTCTATTACTTCGATTTTTCATTAATTCAGACTGACCTTACCTCCTCCCTTTCTCCCACCCTCCACCTCCAGTCCGCAATTAGGATGAATTAGACCAGTTTCAGTGTATGTAAAGACTTAAGGGTTTTCTCCTTTTCTGCCTCGTATTAGAAGAAAGTAAGGGAGAGAGCAGAATGTCAACATTGAGGCCCCCGGAGGGGAGAAATCTGGGAGGTCTGAGCAGTTGGATCAGAAGGAAGAAAAACAGGAGGGGGATTAGGAGGGAAGGGAGGAGAGTGGAAGAGAGGGGTACAGAGAAGGGGAGTGCAGAGAACGAGACACCAGAGGGGAGAGCAGCAGGGAGAAGGAAGCTGAGAGGGAGAAGGGCTAGGGACCCGAGGTGGAGGGAAGCAGAGAACTGAAGAGGGGGCAGAGGTGGGGAGGGGGAACGAGAAACCCAATATGAGAGGTAATGAGCAGGGGCTGCAGGAGAAGAGGCCTGGGAAGGAAGCAAAGGAGGGCATTCAAAGCCAGTCTCTGTGCTGAATTCTATGAGCCTCTAGGAATTTTACACACCCTCACACACACCGCACACACTTTACTCAGATTTGTTCCGTTCACTTAAAATATGGATAAGACCAAAGATTAACTGTGCCTCCCTCGCCAGTCTGTCCACGATCAATTGCGCACATGAATACAGCACACAAACACTGCTCCACCTCGTTTAGAAAGGGTCTGAAATCCCTCAGCTACTTTGAGCGGACTTAAGACCATGCAGCGTATAGTTGTTGCCTGGGACCATATACACTCCACTTTCATTTCCCAACATCACGCGCGTTACTTAGGCACTACCTCGCCGACCGATTTGTTTTCTCTTCATTTCTCTCCCACAAGCCCCCGCGCCCCGAAACCTCCAAATTCTTTCCAACCACTCAGTCCTCTGAAGCAGCCAGATGACACTCCACCCCCAAAGCCCGGCCTCACAGCAAAAAAAAAAAAAAAAAAAAAAGCAAAAAAGACAGCTGCGGTATAGGCAGCTTGTGGGTGTGTCAGTGCCCAGCTGCGGAGCTGCTCGCAAATGTGGCAGATCCTTGGGGTCGCTGTAGAGGCACCGAGCAAGGCAGCAGGCTGGAACTGCTCTCTCTGCTCCGGGGCTAAGGTGGGGCAGCGACTCACCTCACTAATGTTTGCAACTTTTTCTGAGGCTCCCAAAGGGTAATCTGGCCCTTTGAGTTCACAGTCTCCCCTGCAGAAGACCTTGGGGCAGGTTGTCAGAGCGCTCTTCCCGAAAATGAAACAGCGAGTCAGGATACAGTCCAGAGCTCTCAATCCTCATCTACCTCTGGTTAAAATCCTGTCTTACTCTTGACACCATGACCCCCTTCCCCAGAAGGGGTGAAGGAGTAGGGGCCATCTCTTTGTCCTCTCTTTGATCAGTAGTATTAAACTTATAGTCTTATAACCTGGCCACCAGTCCCCAAATCCTCTTCACTATTTACCGGAAAAAGGTCTGGTAGTCCTGATACAACTGTGCTCACTGACAACAGCTGGTCATGAAGGAAGTAGGGATGGGGGTATGTGAGGAGTACCTCCCTCTCTGGATGCCAACCCAGACCCTCACTATATTCCTCCTTGGAATCCCTGTAATCCTCCAGACAGCCATAGGGAAAAATAAGGAAGTGAATAGTACTCTAAATAGGGCAACCCAATAACCCCAAGGCTTGGTTCCTGGGATGGAGCAAATTTCCACATGCCAAGCACGCTAGACTCTGTAGGTGGCATCCTTCCCTGCCTGACACACCAGAGATGTAGCGATAAACCAAGCTACGTGTAATAGAGGTTTCCAGCTGCCTTGCCCCAATACCTCTATTCTCAGAACTCTTCTGCCTGGGGAGATTCCTCAACCATCTCCCTAAGTTCTCTGTGTGCTAGTAAAGGTGTTCTTAACAGGGCTCTTTAAGAGCCTGGGTGCCTGTATCCCAGATTCCAGGCAGCTAGACAAGGGAGTCAAAGAATTCAGTACTGCATCTTCAGCTGCAGGTTAAGCAAAACGGGTGGGGAAGAAAGGATTCCTAGAGATGGATGAGGAGATGAAAACTGTGAAACCCTAGATCAGAAGCACCTCTGGTGACAGAGACAAATGTGCACATTCCTACAGGGTAAGAGAAAAGCCATAAACGTGTCTTTTTTACAAAGTTATTTATTTCAGGGAGTGTTCCCCTGGAGACTTCCTCGGTGCTCAGAGTTTTCACCAGGTGCAGAATGCAGTGCACTCCACGTCTTGGCAGTATTGGCACCTGAGCAGCACATGAACAAGGTGGAGTCACTCAGGAATAAGAGATGCCTCGAGCTCACCAACTGCCTGGGTCAAAAGCAGATGTAGGGGGTACCGTAAGTGGCAACGTAGACACCTAAACCCGAGAAAGTCGATGTCATTATTGTTTGAAAGAACTCCCAACCAAACCCACTCCTTACTGTCCTAATATGTCAACAGGTCCAGGACTAGGGTGAAGCTAGAAAAATGCCTAAGGTGCAAAATTGAATAAGGCACTCACTCTCAGGGTCATGCAGTTGCTAACCATATACTTGCATGGCCATGAGAATGAGTGTCTCCTTAAATTTTGCACCTTAGGCATTTGTCTTGCCTTATCCTACTCCTGGCCCTGTACCTCACTCTAAAAAGCAAACTCCATCAGGCCACATCTGGACTGGGAAAACCAGAAGAAAATCCAGTGCCTCATCTGCATCTGGTACTATGCAGTTCATACAAGCAAAGGAGCTTTAACAAAACACTGGGACCACACAACCAAGAATTAAGACAGGGCACATATTTGTAAGGATGTTATTTACCCTCTGCTTAATTTCTTCTCACAGTGGGGAACTTTTAAGCTTCTCAAGCAACTCGTTCCATCTTTGGTCAGCTCTATTAGAAACATCTTCCGTTACTGAGCAGTAATTTGCCTCTCCCCAAGGCTCCTACCTGTACCTCCTGGTTCTAACATACAGAAAAGCCTACCCTATCTTCTACAGGACATTTCTTCTGATAGTTGAATATAAGTAAAACATTCATGCATCCCTACATGTACATAAAGTTACAATTTATTACACATTGACAAAGCCCCAACACTGTGTACTGAGCCGAACTCTCCATGCATCACGAACATGCATCATCTCATTTAATCCTCACAATAATCTTGTATAAGGGACGTGCTTAATATTATTAACCCCATTTTACTAGTGAAGAAACGAAAACTCTCTAAAGGCGAGGACTGTGCCTGTTTATGTCAGCATTATAGACCCAGTGCTTAGCACAGCGCCTGACACATGGCAGGTGTTAAAGTAAACAGTAACTGATTTGAATGAGTAGGGCTCAGCGCCCAAGTCACACAGCCAGTAAGTGGTGGAGCTGGGATTCAACTTCGAAGTCCAAAGCCTGTTATCCTTTCGTTATTCCCACATTCCTAGTTCCCTCATCTGAACTTCATAAGGCATTCGAGTCCCTTCATCCTGATGGCTCTCCTCAAACGCAGGTCTATATCTATTTGAAGATTGACTGGTGTAACCGACCAGAGAATGCCACCATGCTCCTCTGACGCCACCATTCATGAATTTTCAGACTGGTGTACATAGTGTTGTTGCAATCGTACTCCAAGTCCTCTCACAGTAGGTTTTCCTGTTACCCACCAACTCCAATTTCCAGCCAGATGTTCCATTCAATCAGGTCTCAGTGATACTGATGAGGTCACATTTAATGTCCTGAGTTCTAATACAAATTTCACTTTATTACACATACTGTCTCTGGGCATTAGTACACAAACATTTGTGGACACAATACTGTGACTAGCCCTTTCCCTAATTGCTTTCTCATGTTAATCACCAGGTAAATTCTAAACTTTGATCTTTTTTCCCCTTTTCCTGTCATACCTGCTTTCCTCTATTGGAACTAGATTTAGTATCTATGCATTTTTCTTTATTATTTGACACAATCTGCATAATCAGGCAGCCACCTTCCAATCCTGTTAACTCTTCTTCCAAAGGCCCAACTTTCGAAAAGGAGGAATAGAAAAACAAACAAAAAAGACCTGTGTTCCTAGCTTCCCAGGTCGTTCAGTTTACTGCCACAGATTTCACAGTCTTTAGCGATATCTCTCTGATCTTCTGATGGTGTCCTAAGCATCAACAGGAACGGGTAGTGATCAGTAGCTTTGGTAAGTCTCTGCAGGTCCTATGGCCCATCCTAGATAAGTGCTCCTGGAAGATGGTACACTTTCAGGTTGGCCGTATTTGAGTCACTCCCGACTTCCTCTATGCCTTCCATGGGAAATCCTAACGGCCAAGATATGGCTCCCCTGAAGGTCTGTAGCACATTCTCTTGCTTCTAATAGTGCTCAGGAATCCTTCATGTAATTTATGCTTTTAAAGATGGTCTAGTTCACTCCATTGTGATTAGAGTCACACATCTATTATTATGCTTTATACATATTTATGTTTATATTTATTTACAGTTGTACAGTGATTCCTCACCTTCTCTTCCTTTTCTGTGAACCTTTCTCCTACTTCCCTCCATGACTCTGTCTTTGATACCTTTAGCCATGACACCTTTGGCCCACGGATCCTGGGATGCTGCTGCTTCTTTAAAAAAATCAAGCTTCATTCTCTGGGTAAAAGGCCTTACACCTATTGGACATGTTGTATACCTCACCGGGTCAGGCGTTTTTATTTCTCCTTTTGCTCATCCACGACACATTCAATGAAAATTCAACTATGAACAGAGCATTGTTTTAGGGAGAGTGGATACAAATCTGTAGTTGCTAAAATAGAAAGACTGGCAATCTTGCCTTAGCTTTGAGTTCTTTCTATGTAATTAGAATCTAAAACGTCTTTGTTTTCTTTTAATAATATTGCCCCAATTGTTGTGGATGCTTTCCATCTTTCCTGATAATATGGAGTCCAGAGAGATGCTTTGTACACCTTCTGCCTACTCCCCAAACATGGCAGCTAGATGGTTTTGATAGCCACATAGCCAGTGCTGAACTGCAGCAAGAAGTACACTTCCTTCAAGTTACTAGAGAAGGTCCCTAGGATTTTCTCCTTTATTTGGGGTTGAGATTTTATGTGGCACCTCATCTTTTACGGGCACTATTGGTAACCCACTTGTTCAACAACCATAATATGCCACGTTTTCTGTTGCCCTGGTAATATGAGCTTTTGCTGAGTACTTTGTAGAAAAAAAAATTTTGCGAAATAAGCATTTAAATTACATACGTAAATACCCAAGTAACATGCAATTTTATCCGAAGCTTATAGACACATAACATGCTGCCTTTTTGAGGTAGTTAGCTCACCATCACTGGGGACATTGAATTTGAGACTGTATGACCACCTTTAAGGGGTACTGTAGTGGAGATTCCTACACTGAGTTGGAGGCTAGTCTAGATAATTTCTAAGGTTCTTCTGACTCTAAGGTTTCATGTTCAAAAACAAACCCTCATAGGGTATACTCCGTGTTATATGACCCAGAGCTAAGTCCGAGGCCCTGAGGGCCCTCTGCATGTGTTGTGAATGTCTGGCATTTTTGTCATCCCTGTTGCAGGCTCTGCATTCTTGGATAGCTTTAAGATAATGTCAGGGTTGTGTGATGGAATACACTGTGGATATCTTCATATTCCTCACTATATTTAGTACAGTCATGCACATGTTAAGAACAGAATGAATGCTTGTTGCATTTGAACTTTCAGATCCAAAGCTGTCACAGAATACCTGCTTTCTGTCATCCCTGAGATTCATGGCAGCCTGGTGATAACATGTGGCCAGGTTGTATCCACTGGTCTGGGCAATTTACTTGAATGTACCCACCCCTCTAGGGTGGCATGAACCCAGAGTCATCCAGAGGAGGAAGTCATGGAGGAAATCACACCATGTGTTTCTACCCAACCTCTCTTCATATTCCTAAACCTACTTACAGGTAAATAAGTTTCCAACGTACGTTGGAGGTAGCGTTCAATAAGGAAAATAAAATTAAAAGGAAATACGTTGGAAGTGAGGAGGAGTAGCCCAATTACTTTACATTGGAGATAACTGGAGATTTTATGAAATTGTTTTTTTGTTTGTTTGTTTGTTTTTTGTTTTGCGGTAAGCGGGCCTCTCACTGTTATGGCCTCTCCCGTTGCGGAGCACAGGCTCCGGATGCGCAGGCTCAGCGGCCATGGCTCACGGGCCCAGCCGCTCCGCGGCATGTGGGATCTTCCCGGACCGGGGCACGAACCTGCGTCCCCTGCATCGGCAGGTGGACTCTCAACAACCGCTCCACCAGGGAAGCTCTATGAAATTGTTTTTATAAAAGTCTCAAATAATTTTAGTGTTCATGAAGGGAATCACTTCTTCCCCTTCACTACCTATTCCCTTAGGCAAAGAGACCTGGACAATTTTGAATTCACAGTGTCCCAGGGAAAACCGTGCCTCAAATTTATTATTGATTTTTTAAATTTAGTTGCTAGGATGTTGAGTTCTTCCTAGGTATGATCCGAGGTTACACCATTTACCAGAAAACGTAGCGATAACAGCAGTTCTTTCGGATGGTATATGGCTTGGTGGGCATGTAGATAGAAAGAGAATGGAACAGATGAATGGAGAATAGGTGGCACTGGAAAGAATGGCTCAGTAAGTAGATGATGGAAATTGTGTTGGCATCTTAGAAAGGTCATCCTTTCCCTGCCTGAATTCTGGATCTATTGTGAAATAAGACAAAACAGTGAGCCTTTATCACTGATAAGGGATGGATTGGAAGATGTAGCTCATAACATTAGTCAAGAGTTTCCTGATACCGAATTCCAGAATTAACAGAGATAACAACCCAGGCACAGGCAGTGCTCTATGAGATCAGGCCTCTCCCCACAGGGTATGTTGAGAGTCCTTTCCTTATAAGAGCAAAAGAAGAACAAAAGAGGGTATAGCTCATTCCCAAGAAGAAGGGAGGGGACTATTCAAATCCAGTTTTTGTTCCCAAACTCACTAGCCATGTCATTCCACCTCTCATGGGGAGGCACAGTAAAGGGTGGAGAGAGGTCAAGTGCATTACAGTGGTGGCCAACCCTCCACATGATAGGACACATCACCCTGGAGAAGAAGCATTTCGTAACCCTCTTCACTACAAAGCAGGTTTTTAGAGTGAAAATTAGTGGTTAGAAAAGTGGCCCAAAAATATTAGCCATTTTTATTTTCTACATGAGATATACTCTTAGCAAGATCCACAGCGTGCTATTACTTCAACTTACAATTATTGGGTTGGCCAAAAAGTGACTTCGGTTTTCAAGTAAAACATAAAAGACTCGTTTTCACCAAGAACTTTATTGAACAACACATTCACCGTTTTGTTCCACTACTTTCTGTCATTTTTCAGGCAACTTCATAATTCCATCTTCCCAAAACGTTTTATCTTTTTGAGAAAAGGACTGTTCCAGGTGCCTTTTATAGTCTTCCAGGGAATTGAAATTTTTTCCATTAAGAGAATTTTGTAAAGACAGAAATCAATGGAAATCCGAAGGTGCAATGTCTGGTGAAAATGGGGGATGAATCAGAACTTCCCAGCCAAGCCCTAACAGTTTTTGCCTGTCTTCAAAGAAACATGCGGTCTTTCATTATCCTGATAGAGGATTTTGCATTTTCTGTTGACTAATTCTGGATGCTTTTCGTCGAGTGCTGCTTTCAGTTGGTCTAATTGGGAGCAGTACTTGCTGGAATCAATCATTTGGCTTTCCAGAAGGAGCTTATAATAGAGGACTCCCTTCCAATCCCACCATATACCCAATATCACCTTCTTTGGATGAAGACCGGCCTTTGGTGTGGTGGTTCCTTTCACTTGCTCCACAATCACTTCCGTTCCACATTATTCTACAGTATCCACTTTTCATCGCCCATCACAGTTTGTTTTAAAAACAGAACATTTTCGTTACGTTTAAGTAGAGAAATGCACGGAAATATGGTCAAGAAGGTTTTTTTCGCTTAACTTATGTGGAATCCAAACATCAAAGCGATTAACATAACCAAGCTGGTGCAAATGACTTTCAACATTTGATTTGGATATTTTGAGTATGTCGACTATGCCCTGCGTGGTATAACATTGATTGTTCTCAATTAATGTATCGGTTTGATCGCTATCAACTTCAGCTGGTCTACCTGACCGTGGAGCATCGTCCAGCGAGAAATCTCCAGTACAATAATTCACAAACCGCTTTTGACACGTTCGATCAGTCACAGCACCTTTTCCATACACTGCACAAATTTTTTCTTGTGTTTCACTTGCGTGTTTACCTGTCTTGAAATAATAAATCATAATATGCCAAATTTGTTGCTTTTTTCTTCCATCTTCAATATAAAAATGGCTACACAAAAATTCACCAATTTTGTTAAGTTTTTTTAAAAAATGCATGCTGATATGGCAGCTATCACAATACAATCTAACAAAAATGTTTTGAGTGAAGTTAAAGACAACTAAGAGCTACTAGAGCATCTTACGGAAAACATTGAAAGAACTCTTTGGCCAGCCCATTACTTATCTGAATCCAATTAGCTCAGTAATTCAGAGCTATATGCTACAGTGATGAAAAAAGAAAGTCCTGGTCACATTTAAATATTCTCTATGTTATAAAAACCACATCAGCCCAGGGTAATTTTAGCATACACATGATGACTTATTTTGACCATCTTAATAATCCAAGGCCCAGAGTGGAAATAACATGTCGATATGCATAGAAAGTGGCTGCCAGTGATAATGGGTTCCAAATATCTAAGAAACTTGTATAATTAATAGCTGAATTCCTCTAAGACTGATCTTTTACTGACAAGCACGTGGGTAGGACAAGTTGTCCACTGGATTTTATAACAGTCATCTATCCTAGAGGTTGAAAGGAAATTAATATTTTTCATTATTCTAGAGAGCAGCGACACCAAGAAGACAAAACTTAATAACCTTGTCTATCAATCGTTATCTATAGATGGACAAATTCAGTATTGGGTTTAGGATTATGGAAGAGGAAGTTTAAAAGCATTGCAAACAACACACCAAAGATTTAATAATATTGCATGAATTATGAGCCCATCTCCATCAGAATTTTTAGGATGAGTTCTGGCTGGAAGCTATTACTTTGAACATGGTTATTTTCCAATTTTAAATGAAAACCATATTTCCTTAATCATCACACACAATTATCATTTGCATTATTTCTCTGCAGGTTTAAAAAACTGCATGCAATGTAAACATAATTTGGCTAGAGACAAAACTGATACTGATATCAGGTAGAGATTAGTTTACAGTAGAACACACATATTACATGCTGTGCCCTGCTTTTGATCCTCTCCACAATGACTAAGCCTCTTGCCTTTTAGATTAGGTCAAACATCCAAATGGAACAAATGAAAAATATGACTAGGAGTTTTCTTTGAATTACTACAGAAGCTACAATAAAGACAAACCATTGATGAGAAAAGTAATGAACAACATTGCTATTAGTTGAAATGGAGTTATACTCTCTCCATTTCTCTAACACCCATGAGGAAAACCAACAGCATAAAAACAAATACTGTGGCCAAAAAACGTTAGTTTAATGTTGGTAATTAACAGCTAATTTGAACATTTTAAAAGATTAATTACCTTCTAGAGTTTCTAGAACAATCAAATCAAAACTGAATGTAAAGGGCATTTACATGAAAGCAGCTGTTTCTGTCTTTCCATGCAGTTAGATATGTAGTTTTCTTGGTGCTGTGATTTGTTGAATCCAATAAATATATTTCCTCTGCTGATGACTGAAATTCCACTCTTTGGTTTTAAGAACTCCCTCTTTGGCTTTTTACTTCCCATTAGTCTATAAAGGCAACCAATATTTATTGTACACCGACTGTTCCAGACAGTGTACAGGTTGCTGAGGTTACAAAGATAAATAAGAGCCATTCTCCACCCTCAGGTACTAAAAATACTCCTCAGAGGAGTATCATTAAATCCCTAACACCTAAGTGAGAATTAGTTTTATCGATCCCTTCCTGCAAGAGATACTGAGGTATAAAAAGGGAAAAGGAGAATTTCAAAGGGAGTTTGGAATGCACTTCTACTAGCATTAATGCATTCCTTTCTTCTGAGTCATTAATCCCTTGCAATTTCATCAGGAATAAATTCTAAACACATGAAATAAAACAGTAATTATGTAAAATCTCTACTTGCTCCAATAATATAAAATACTATTTCTTTCAACTACAGGATGGAAACAGGTCCTATGAGTACACTTTACTTATTAGTAAAAATGGAGTTGGGGTACAGTGAAGAAAGCCCTATTTTAGAGGCAGAAAGACCTAGGTTTCAATCCTAAAGCTGTCATTTACTACTGGTGTGATCGGAACTTAATGGCCCTGAACATCTGTTTCTTCATCTATAGAATGGGAATAACAATAAACAATGTATGCAAAGCCTTAAGCACAGTGCCTGGCTCATAGTAGGTAATTCATAAATATTGTGTCCTTTCCGCCACACTAATCGTACAGAACTGCTGTTCTCTCCATGTAGTCTGGGGAAATTTGCGGGTCTTCAATACCTTTTCAGGGGGTTTGTGAGAGCAAACCTATTTTCATAATAACACTAAAATATTACTTGCCTTTTTCACTCTCATCCTCTTAGAAGTTTACAGTGGAGTGGGGTGCCACAACGGATTGAATGGAGAAGCAGCTAGGAGAATCCAGCTGTCTTCTATTAAGCCAGATATTAAAGAGATTTGCAAAAATGCAAAATAATGTCACTCTTCTCACTTTTCACTATTATATTTTTTAATGTAGTGTTTTTTTACAGCTATATGTTATATTGTTATATTAACATATAGTGGGTTTATTATTGTTAGTTTTAAATGAATTAAGAAATAAATATTTTAACCTTTCTCAGTTTTAATTTATTATAATATGGTAAATATTGATGGATGTAATTCACAAAAACAAAGCTCTTTGTGCACTCATGTTTGAGAACTACTGGGGCTAGATCATTGAAATTCATAGCATGCCCCCAAATCTAATTTTAGACCTTGGTTTTCCTATATTTATCTCTATACTTTCCATAATTAATATATACCAACAGATTTAAGGTTTACTCCATTCTTATTTTGGCCTCCATCACTCTGTGGTAGAAGTGTGACTATGTCAGGAACCAATGAAGATGTGTGCAAGAAGAGAAAGAAAGGGCCTGGAAATTTCACCAAACGATTAATCATCTCTGACTAATTATTAGCTGTAATGATTAATTTAATAGCTTACAGTGTGCTTTATTAAAGGGACATTTTTTAAAACATCTTTATTAAAGTATAATTGCTTTACAATGGTGTGTTGGTTTCTGCTTTATAACAAAGTGAATCAGCTATACATATACATATACCCCCATATCCCCTCCCTCTTGCATCTCCCTCCCACCCTCCCTATCCCATCCCTCTAGGTGGACACAAAGCACCAAGCTGATCTCCCTGTGCTATGCGGCTGCTTCTTAAAGGGAGACTTCTTGAGATACAGTGAAATTCACCCTTTTGGTGTACTATTCTATGGATTTTAACAACTGTATACAGCCATGTAATCACAACCACAATCAAAAAGTTCCCTTTGTAGTTAACCCTGCCCCCTTCCCCAGCAATCACTCCTCTGATTTATGTTCTTTTTTCCTTTTCCATAATGTTATATAAATGGAATCATATAGCATGTAGCCTTTTGAGTCTAGTTTCCTTCACATAGCAACGCAAATATGAGATTTATCCATGTCGTTGCATGTATCAACAGTTTGTTCCTATTATTAATGAATTGTATTCTGTTGTATGGATGGAAGATTCAGTTTGTTTCTCCATTCTCTAGCTGATGGATATTTGGGCTATTTCCAGTTTGGGCGATTATGAGTACAGCAGCTATAAACAGTTGCATACAGGTTTTTGTATGGGCTTATGTTTCTCTTTCCGTTAGGTAAATACCTATTAAGAAACATCCAAACCGTTTTCTAAAATGGCTGTAAAAATGACTTTTCCATCAAGCATGTCATTGATAAAAATTCTAAGATTTCAGTAATAAAGGAGCTTATCTCCTATTGGAGAGCTACATTTGTAAACAGCAAAGAACAGACTTTGGGGAATATAAATGCATTCTGCTTCTCATGTTAAAATTAATTCTGAGAAATTAAGTTAAAATTCCCATATATTGCTCTGTTTGTCAGCTTCTGTTCAATACAGATATTTTGTTTACATTTGATTATCCATTAGAAAATATAAGCTTGTGCATTTTGAATAGTGCTGTCATAACAAAATTCATAAAACATTTGATGTCTCTTTTTTTTTGTCTGGCATCCACCATAAAATATAAAACAAAACCTGGGAGAGAACATTCCCTCACCTCTGAAAGGGTTGGGGGGAGGGTGAACACAGGAGAGTTATTTCTTATTCAAAATCGTGAGCCTAACAATGTGGCCTTATCCATGATTTTCAGTAAAACATTAATGAGCCAGTTAGAATTAATGCTTAGAAAGTGGAGCTGTAGTTTTCTTTGCTCTTAAAACCACACAGAGCCAAAGGAGATTATTTCCAGGATAGGAGATTATTTCCAGGATAGGAGACCTGAGGAAAGCCAAAATTTTTAGAATTCAGTATTTTTATCAGTAGCTAAAATCTGTGCCTTCTTCCATGCTATTGGAGAGATACTCAAAAGTTCATAAGCTGCCTTGAGCTGTAGGTACCGTTTCATACGCTTCTGGACCTCTGGTTTCTGTGTTAAAATATTAGGTTGCAAGAGGTACTACGGGACATAGAGCATTCAGTCCTTTGGCTCTTTTGGTAAATGATGTTTACAAATGTGGCTTCAGAATCACTTAATCCATAAGAGAAATTGTCTTTTGAATAGCCATGCTAAGGTTTTAATCACTTGGTTTTAAGATAACAATCAGTGTTCAAGTGAGTGCATTTAGGTATATTAAATGAAATCTGAGCTCTGATAATATGTGTATACAGGAAATTCCTGCCTTAAAACAGTTTTAAAACTGTTGATTATAAATCTATACTCTTTAGTTGCCCTGGCAGACGTAAACCTATCTTTTCAAAATTTGAAAAGCTCTGACATTAGTCATTCCTAAGGTACTGCTAAGCTTTGAAAGCTTTGAGCCAAGCTTTGAGCCAAGATTCAGACGGCTATTCTCACTCATTTTGTATGGTGTATCAGTTAAGTTGCCAGAGGAAATGAGGCAGGGAGGTTTGATGACCAGTAGGGCTAAAGCCAAATTGCAGAGTATGCGCAGTTGGTTTTGACCCTTCTCACCTTCTTTTCTGATTGCCATTCTCACTTGCAGTTAGCAGCTCCTCACCACTATCTAGGGCCATTGTATTATCCCGTGGCCTCGGTAAGTTCAAAGTAACCCAAGATGCCCTCCTCAAAATTGATTTATACTGACAGACAAAGACAAATACTGTATGCTATCACTTATATGTAGAATCTAAAAAATATAAAACTAACTGGTGAATATAACAAAAAGAAACAGACTCACAAATATATAGAAACCAGTGATTACCAGTGGGGAGAGGGAAGAGGGGAGGGACAAGATAGGGGTAGGGGATTAAGAGGTACAAACTACTATGTATAAAATAAATAAACTACAAGGATATATAGCACAACACAGGGAATATAGCCAACATTTTACAATAATTATAAATGGAATATAACCTTTAAAAATTGTGAATCTCAGGGGATATGGGGATATATGTACGCATATGGCTGATTCACTTTGCTATATAACAGAAACTAACACAGTATTGTGAAGCAGTTACACTCCAATAAAGATCTATTAAAAAAATTAAAAAAAATTGTGAATCTCTATGTTCTACACCTAAAACATATAACATTGTACATCAATTATATACCTCAATAAAAAAGTGATTTATACTAAAAATAATCTTCTTTCTGACTCTTCCCTCTCCCTATGATCTTGTTCCCTCAGCTGACAAGCAAAAAGGAAATAATTCTGGTTACTGAATAAAGTAATTCATATTAATTAGAGTATGAACAATTGATAGACTCAAACTTCCTGTGCTAGCTATATTACATTGTCCCCCCCGCCCTTCAGATCCATTTCTACCCTTTTCATCCTGATCTGTGGCCTGGGAAACTGGACTTTACAGGCTGCATCAACAGGTCATCCTGTCCTTTGGCTTCACATTAGGTGTGGCCGATGGGAAATACTGGCAGATGACTTAAGGGCATCATAGTGAGATCAGGATACTTATTTCCTTAGTTCCTTCTCTGCTGCATCACCATGGGCTGTCTAAGTCAATCGAATAAGAGCCATATCTTCTGTCAGGCTGTCCTCTTACAGCTTTTAATGGATTCTGGCAACTGTGAAGTCCTCTTGCTCCCTTGGGCCTATAGGCTCCCCGATGTTTCTAGTCCTAGGATTTTGCACCATCCTTTGTTGCATTCCCCTAACCCTGACCACACATTTGCTAATAGCCCCTTTAATAAGCTTTCCTCAATTATACCATTTAAGCATGTCATCTCTTTCCTACCACGACACTGACTGGATTCCCAGGTAATTTACCCTCTTTTTCTCCTGCCCTGCCCTTCTTCTCACAAACAGAAATTAGATATCCCAATTCTGAAAGGTTATGAAACCTATAAGATATGGAAAGAAGCGTCTGCTTCTGGACATAGTGATATGTACACTCTTCTGATGATTCAAGGATCATCTCTTACTATCTATAGAGATAATGAAGAAAGAAGCTTATAATGATAGTTCATATATTTTGAGTATTTTCTATGCCCCAAGCAATTTCTATGAACTGCATCAGTTAATCCTCATAATGACCCAAAATTTGTTATCCCCATTTTAGTTTTCAGAAATTTAATTATGATATATCTTGACATGGGTTTTCTTATGTTTATCCTAGTTGGGGTTTATTCAGCTTCTTGAACCTATAAGTCTGTGTCTTTTGCCAAATTTGGGAAGGTGTTGGCCTTATGTTTTCAAATACCCTTTCAGTCCCATTCTCTCCTCTCCTTCTGGGACTCCAATGGTACAAATGTTGGATCTTTTGTTATTTGCTGCAGTCCCAGACAGAGGCTGTGTTACTTTTTTTTTTTCAGACTATTTTCTCTCTCTGTTGTTCTGATCAGGTAATTTATATTAATCTATCTTCAAGTTAGCTGATTCTATCCTCTGTCATCTTCACTCTACTAACGAGTTCATCCAGTGAGTTTATTCCCCCTGAGGGAGAGGAGAGTCTCAGGCCCAGGAGACCAAAGGGGTACCGACCTGGTCACTTTTTGTAGTATGGCCCCTCTTGCTGGTGCCATCCATCTCTCCAGCTGCCTCTGGGAAGGAGAAGGAAGTCTCTGACCTGCAGGGACATAAAGGCTTCCCAAGCCAGGTCATTTCATAAGGTGGGGTCCTTCTTCCTGGCGCTTGTCACCCCAGTATTTCTCAGTGGAGGAGCAGAATCTTGGGCCCAATCTCAAGAAGAAGAGCACTTCACCAGACTGCTTATTGTCAGCAAGACTTCCAGTCAGTCAATCCTCACTGCCTTCTGGGCTTGCTTGGTCTTATCTGTGGAACTTGTGCAACTGGAGGAAGAATGAGCCTACCTAGGCTCTCTTCTGTTTCTAGGGTGGGGGGGTCAGGAAATTCTGGGCCTGGGTCACCTTCTTCTGCTGGGTGGTTCTACACACTATGTTGTTCCTCTATTCCTTAAGTCCCAAACCAATTCACCTTCCTCTTACCACTATTCAGACTTACCTTGCATTAGTTCCTGGATTTAAAGTTGTATTTAATAGAGAGGAGCAGGAAGAGACAAGTCTATGCTATGTTATCCATACCCTGATCCTCATTCTTATTTTATAGAGGAGCAGACTGTATCAGAAATGTTAAGATATTTGTCAAAGGTTGTAAGTTAGTGAATGGCTGAGGTGGGACTCAAATCGAGGCAGCGGTTTTCCCAAGTTCATTTTCTCACCTTTGGATTTGGGGAAATTCATCAAATAACCAAGGCATTGAGACTAAAATATCTCTTTGATTGTACATGGAGCTAGTGAGCCCTGTATATAACTGCTTATCCACAGTATGATCTAGGAGGTGGTTTCAGTTCCTTCCAATGGTATGGTTCATAAAGAGAAGAATTTGAAGGCATGGAGTTGAGAAATATTGACTTTGATTTAATCGAACCTTTTCTTCTCTTCCAAAGTGCACTCTGTTTGGAAAAGAATAAAGACTGGACCATTTTAAAACTAAGACCCCAGTAGCTGAATAATTAATTCTGAATGAACAAGCACACTTGCCGCCTAAAAATTTGGGAAAAGAACATTTTATTAGTTTTCCTTACTTTCTGAACCAGGAGGGCATTTTACTTGAGGGCTGCTGGGTATTGATGAAGGCCACTTCTTATTTCTAGGAATATTTACTGGTATTCACTAAAAGCCATCATGAAGGATTATCAGATATTCTACAGAATAGTCTGGCTATCTATTCTTATGCCTTTTCACAATTCCTTACATAAGGTACATACCAAGGAAGTAATTCACTTGATCTCAGCCCTATTCACAAAAGTGCAATTCACTTTATATAAGCATAAATGGCCAACAATTCTATAAATCATGTGGTCGAGCTCACACCCACTTTCATCCATGTGCTTATGGGGAGGTTCCCCCTTATTAACTGGTTTTAAGGCTATCAACTCTTCCATCTCCTGCTCATAGTGCTAGTGTTTACTAAAGAAGGGATCAAGGACAAAAATAGGTCACTGGACTCAATATAGGTTCCAAACCTCAAAGCATCAGGCGATTTCAAGACTAGGCACACAACTTCACAAATAAAGAGGTTCCATGGTTTCCAGAATGAGTCATTATCACATAATTTAAACCTGATGATAATATTCCTGTGCTGGAAACTACAAAAAAAATTATCCTTATGATCCTTCTACGCTTCTGCTCCCTCTATATGAAGTGGCCTCCCCTGATCAAATATAAAATCTACGCTTGATTTATAATTTCTTCTTTGTTTCCTCTTTGATATTGCTAAAATATGGGGCCACGAAATTTTATTTTGGCTCTGTATGACGATGTACAGCATTTTCCAAGTGCAC
This sequence comes from Leucopleurus acutus, assembly GCF_964270905.1. NCBI lineage: Eukaryota > Metazoa > Chordata > Mammalia > Artiodactyla > Delphinidae > Leucopleurus > Leucopleurus acutus. The sequence continues at coordinate 94,736,508 of NC_139148.1, read as the reverse complement.
CTACCTATCCACATTATCTTTATCTTCTCCCTTCCTCTACCCTAGTTAACAAAAAGACCTTCATCAGGCAACAAAACGAAACTTCTTTAAGTCCCCATGCATATCAACTCATGCAAATAGATCCCCTCAAAGGTATTTTGTTCTACAAACCCTGGTTTTGTAGCACTCATTGGTTCTACAGACTGTCATCCAAATTAGGTACAAATAGAGCACCCAGCTGCATTTAAAATAATGAGAAAACTGGAAACAACCTAAATTGTCCAACCATAAGGGAAAGTTTAAATAGATATGCTATATTATATAGTCAAATAATATGCAGTCTTTGAAAAGAAAATTGTACTAAAAGGAACCAGGGAGAAATAGCTGATTTCAGAGATGAAGCAGGGTAGGCACAAGAGGAGCCTGGTAAACACTGTTATGCCAGAAAGTAAGGAAGTGCTTTAGAAAAGTGATGGGAATGTGTCAAAAGTACACAGAGGCCACCTTGAATGAGCCACCGTTGGCCAAATCTGGAACAAAATTAGGATCAAATAACCCAAAATAAACAAGGACAATGATTAATTATAAAACATTGAAAAAATAAGAACCCAGGAATTCATACTGGTAACAACTAGATAGATAAAAAGTAAGCAAATTGGAGAAGAAGGAGATCTCTTGCTTACCTAGAATGCTGAGTGCCAACTGATAAATGTGAAGGGAGTGATGAGTTAGAAGATGATTCATTTTGCAATCATTATGATAAAGATCGGTCCAGGCAGGAATCATCAATGGATGCTTAATCTAGGGAAAATTTTTGATGAGGAGAAGGATATTTTCATATTATGAAAGTGTCTCCCTAAAGATTGCTTATTATTTTCAAGGGAAAATACTAATTATACAGTGGAGAAATCAGATAACACCTTGACTGATGATCACAAGTAACATCACCAAGGAGAAACAGATGGGCATTGTGTGCCTACTGAATGGTACCCCGAGAAGAACACAGCATTACTTATGTACTATTCTGGCCAGGAATGCATAAACTAAATCTAACTATGAGAACATATCAGAAAAAATGAGAAACCTTTTATGAAAAAAGAGAGGATGAGACTGTATTCTTCAAAACCGTCAATGTAACCAAAGACAAAAATGGCATGACAGTTAACTGCAATCCTGACACTAGACTGAATCCTCTAGTAGGACATTTTGGGGTGAACTAACATAAATATAATATGGATACGAGATTAGAAAAAAATATTTTTTCAATGTTATATTTCCTGAAGTTGGAGAGTGTACTATCATGTAAGACAATATACCCATTCTTAAGAAACACATGCTGAATAATATTTAGGAGTAAAGGGCTATAGTGCAACTTTTCTAAAATAGTGCTGAAATAAAAAATATAGAAAGAGTGGACATGAATGATAGACTAAGTAGAATAAATTGTTAAAAATAAGTGCATCTCTACTTGGTTAAAGAATAAGAATGAATTAAAACTCTATGTATTATCATGAAAAGATGTTCCCCATATATTTTAAGGGAAGAAAAGCAGGTTGTGGTATATAACTAGTATTCAATTTTGTAAAGAAAAAATATGTATATGTAGGTTCATGTATGCATAGATAAATATATGGAAGGATAGACACAAAACAATTAACAAAGTTTCTCTTTGAAAGATGGAAATGGTGGAGACTTCATTTTTCACTTTTTGTACTGCTTGTATTTTTACAATTAACTTGAATTACTTTCATGAATATTAAAAATATTTTCCATTTAAAAGAATTCACATAGGTAGACATCTGAATTCCAAGAGAAAGAACAAATCATTCAAAATGAAGTATGACTAGAAATAGATATAAGAAGCTAAAATATGTTTAAAAACACACACACAATATAGACAAGTATAACATAGATATTCAAGTAATCAGTGATAAAAATGTAAATATCAAGTTGCAGCCGGATCTTTTAGCAAAATAAACCAAGACCAACTCTAAAGTGAGTCATTTCTCTACTCAGAGCAAAACTAAATATTTTGTGAGTGTGTTAAGGTCCTCTGTGAAGAAAACCACAAAATTTCACTGAGAAACAGAAAAGACATAAAAGAAGAATTAAATGAATTGGAGAGACATGTCATGTTTCTCAATGGGAAGACTTAATAGTGGAAAGGTGTGACCACTCTCTTTTCCTTGAAACGCATTCTTCTCTTGGCATTTATTCTATAATCTTCTCCTGTTTTCCTTGCTCATTTTTAGCCTTCTTTCCTGGGTTTTCCTTCTCCCAGGAACCTCTGAAGTATTTAGTCCTTGAGCATCTTCTCTTCTCTATTTGCATTCTCCCTAAGTCAACTCATCTTCTCCTGTGATTTCAAATACTCCCCATATGTTGATGACTTCAGCACTGACCTCTCCTCTGACTGCTAGAGTCATATATTCAACTACCTACTTGACACTGTCACACTGATGCATCTTAGGCATATCAAACTTCAAACGTACAGAACAGAACTCTTGATTTCTAACTTCAGCTTGGGACACTTATCCTCTAGATCTTCGTAAGGCTTCTTCTCATCAATTAAGTCTCAGTTCAAATGTCAACTCCCCAGGCCACCTGATCTAAAATACTCCTCTCCATTTGCTGAAACAGATATTCATATCACAGTACATTGTTTTAAATGTCTTTATGGCATTCACTACTATCTGAACTTATTTCAGTATATATTTACTTGTTTACTACCCACCTCCACACTACCACCACTGACTAAAATGTAAGCTCCTCAAGAGCAATGATCTCGTTTGACTTGTTCATTGACTTGTTCATTTTTTCCCAGTATGTATAATAGTGCCTGGCACATAATAGATGCTCAGTGAATACTTATAGAATGAATGAAGGAAAAATAATGTATAAATTTTAAATAATTTCAATCAAATCCCAGTAGTATTTGGGGAAAAGGGTTCTTGACAAAGAGATTATTCAGTTGTTTGGGAAAAATGAGCATAATGGTATAGTAAAGAAATCTTTGAGAAAAAATGAGTAAAGAAGGGGAATTTTCTATAGTAGTTATTTTTAAATGTTAAAAATTGAATAATGAATAATTAAAATAGTGTAGTACCATTGAGGAATTGAAGTGGTAGATCAATAGAATAGAAAGTCCAGACCAGAGCCAAATACATGTAAACATTTAATATATGACAAAGGGAGCATCTTGCATGAACCACTGCCAGTAGTGAATGGTAGATTATTCAATAAATAAAGTGGAGATAACTGGCTAAGTCTTCCTTTCTCCCATGTACTACAACCTCCCTGGAGTGTTACAAGTTTCTTGTATATCCTGACAGAGATAATCTTTGCACATTCAAGGATTTCCTATTTATACATTCTTTTCTCCCCTCACAAATGGTAGCATACCACCACATTGCTCTGCACCTTGTTCTTTTCACTTAAAAATATCTTGGATATCTTTCCATATAACTACATGTTGAGCTGCCAAATTCTTTTTAATAACTGCATAATATTCCATTATATAGATGTATCATAATTTAAGTAGCTCTCAGTGATGGTTATTTCCAATCTTTTGAAGGTACAAACAAGGCTGCAATAATTATTTCACTCAAATATGACTGTATTTGTAGGATAAGTACTTAGGAGTGGAATTTCTAAGTCAAACGGTTTGTCTCCTTTTATTTTTGATAGATATTGTTTTCAAACTGTCCTCCATAGAGGAAATGTCAATGTATTTTTTCCAGTTTTATTGTGATATTATTGACATTTTGTGTAAGTTCAAGTTGTACAAAATAATGATTTAATGTATTTATATATTGTGAAATGATTATCATAATAAGTTTAGTTAACATCCATCACCTCATATTCTTGTGATGAGAACTTTTAAGATCTACTCTTTTAGCAACTTTCAAATATACAATACAGTATTGTTAACTATAGTCACCATGCTGTGCATTACATCCCCAGTACTTAAAAGTGAAAGTTTGTACCTTTTGACTACCTTCACCCATTTTCCCCACCTGCCCACTCCCTGCCTCTGGTAACCACCAATCTGTCCTCTGTTTCAATTAGTTCAGTTTTTTATATTCCACATATAAGTGAGATTATACAGTATTTGTCCTTCTCTGTCTGACTTATTTCACTGAGGAGTTACCAATTTAAACTCACATCAGCAATGCATAAAAGTGCCTGATTCCTTTGACTGTTCCCAAAACAGAGTACCAGAAGCTTTTTGATCTTTGCCAATCTAACAGGTGAAAAATGTTATCTCGAACTTGTTTCATTTGCATTTCTTTTATAATAAGTGAGTTTCATGTTTTCATATATTTATAAGCCATCATTTTTATTTCCTTTTATACAAATTATCTAGTTATTATTTTTTGCCTATTTTTTCTAGCATATTGTTGGTCTGTTCCCTTATTGATTTATAGGAATTATTTATATAGCAAGAAAAGTTAGCACACCATTTGGAAAAAAATTCCTACCCAAAGCAATAAGCCCAAATCAATTCTATATGGATTTAAAATGTGAATAAAAAACAAGAAAGAATAGGATACTGGTGAATATACACATAATCCCGTGATGAGGAGAGACTTTCCAATATGAACTTACAGGCAGAATTCATAAAGGAAAAGGGTAATGCATTGAACTCTATAAAAATTTCAAGTTTTATGTGGAGCGAAATTACAAACAAACTCAATAAGGAAATGACAGCTATATATGTCCATATATTAGAGAGAGGAAAAAGAGAGAGAGAAAGAAAGCAAACATAGTGAGAGTGGTAAATATAGAAAGTGATCATTATACTACACTTGCAATTTTTTGATAGGTTTAAATTTTTCAAAATAAAATGTTGAGAAACAGTAATATTAAACAAGCAAAATAGAGAAATCCAAACAACTAAACTTTAGAATTAAAAAAATTAAACAATTATTACAGCATAGAGATTCTTTTTTTTTTAAGGAACCTTTATTTATTTAAATTATTTATTTATTTATTTATGTCTGTGTTGGGTCTTTGTTGCTGCACGTGGGCTTTCTCTAGTTGCAGCGAGTGGGGGCTACTCTTCGTTGCAGTTCATGGGCTTCTCATTGCTGTGGCTTCTCTTGTTGCGGAGCACGGGCTCCAAGAACACGGGCTTCAGTAGTTGCAGCACGTGAGTTCAGTAGTTGTGGCTCACAGGCTCTAGAGCGAAGGCTCAGCAGTTGTGGCGCATGGGCTTAGTTCCTCTGCAGCATGTGGGATCTTACCGGACCAGGGCTCGAACCTGTGTCCCCTGCATTGGCAGGAGGATTCTTAACCACTTCACCACCAGGGAAGTCCTGAGATTCTTAAAAAATAAGTATAAAGTTATATGCAATAAACTGGAAAATCTTGATGAAATAAAAATGACAGCTAGCAAAATAAAAAGCAATATTTAAAATATATATGACTGCCAAAAGAATAATATTCTTAATATAGAATGTATTCTTATGAATTAATAAGGAAAAGATATAGGTGAAAGTAATGGACAAAGAACAAGATCAGGCAATTTACAAAATAAGAAATACAAATGACCAATAAACTGTAAAAGAAAATTCAAAAAATTCAACTTTGCCTGTAATCAAAAAATGCAAATTGAATAATGACATACCATTTTCTGTCTATCAGGGTGGCAAAGCTTAGAATAAAATGAAAATACTCAATGTTGAGCAAATGGAGGAAGATGGACACTATCTCAAATGCTGATGGTGGGCAGATAAATTGTCACAACTTTTCTGGAGGGCAATTTGGGTGAAACATGTACTGAGAGTCCTCAAAAGTTTGTACCATTTTACTTTGCAATCCTTTTGCTAGGAATTTTTCTAAGGACGTAATTGGACAAATGTAAAAAGGCTGGTGGATAAGGAAGTCCAACATACCATTATTTTTCATTCAAAAAGTTGGAAACAACTTAAATTATCAATAAAAAACTGGTTAAATATTTATGAAGCCATTAAGACAATTATATATGTGTATGTTTATTGATATGAAAAGATTCACAGTAAATAAAGTTAAAAAAAATTTATGCATATTATGATCACATTTGTATGGAAACATTTTGAGAAGATACACATCAAAATGTCAACAGTAGTTGATTCTGGATGGTGGAATTTTATTTGCTTTTCTTTGCCCTTCACTCATCGATATTTCATAATTTTTGTAGAATGATAATATACAGTGTGCGTAATGAAATTTATACCATATCAATACACAAAGCAGTTTTACAATTCAATATGAAAAGGCAACAATACCAGGGAAAAATGGGCAAAAGTCATAAACAGGCAATTTATCCAGTAAACAGTGCAATAGCCAACAATAGGTTAAAAAGTACTAAACACTAGTAATTAAATTAGTGCAAACAAAAACAATGATGAAAAGTACTGGAAATGGATAGTGATGATGGTTGCACAACATTGTGAATGTACTTAATGCCACGAAATTTTACACTTAAAAATGGTTAATATGGTAAAATTTTGTTACATATATTTTACCGCAATTTTTAAAAGCCAATTGCAAATAACCATGTATAACATGATCCTATTTTGTGCCCACCATATGTGTATATGTTCACTAAAATGTCCAGTTGATTAAGCACCACAATGTAAACGGTATTTTACGTCAGGTGGCAATTTTATGGGTGATTTTATTTTATTTTTCCTGTCTATATTTACCTATATTTTTTCTTTCATGAGTGCAATACTTGTGTAACAATATTTTTTTAAAGCTCAAAAGTTATTAGAAATATCTGATGGGTGAAAGCACAGAGTCAGAAAGCAGAAATCTTTAGAAGTTTGGGAGAAATAAAAACCAAATATAACTCTTAGTTAACTTACATGTCCCAAACAACAAAGATTACTCTGTACTAGCCTTTGGAAATAGGTTCTCCACTATGTGTTTACAGATTCTTTATTAACTTATATAAATCTTTCAAAGTTAAGTCTTAAGGTTTTATTTCCTTTACTCTAAAATGTTCAAGACAGGAAGTTTTAAGTGTAGATCTTTATTGTTACTTGAGCTTACCTCCATTTAACTTGAAGATTTCTGTTTTGTTTTGAAATAGATATCTCCAAAATTTTTTAAGTGTTTAATAGATAAATATTTATGACCCTTTTGGTTTTTAAAGTAGATGTTGCATTGACTTGAAAATGACACTTACAGCAATCCACTGCAAATTAAAGTTTAGTAGAGATGGGAGTAAATAATGTGTCATTCATTCATTCAGTCAGTATTTACTGAATACCTAATACAGCAGTGAACAAAACATAGACAATGTCTGCTTTCATGAAAAAATGAAACCTAGCTGAGACTGGAAGAATGAGCAGGGGTAATAACAGTTAGGTGAACAATCGGGAAGAGTGACTACAGGAAGAATGACTAGTGTCTGCAAATTTCCAGAAGAAAGAAAAAGCTTGAAATAACTCAAGACCTAGGGACTTCCCTGGTGGTCCAGTGGTTAAAGAAACCATCTTGCAATGCAGGGGATGCAGGTTCGATCTCTGGTCAGGGAAGTAAGATCCCACATGCCGCAGGGCAACTAAGCTCATGTGCCACAACTAGAGAGCCTGAGTGCTGCAACTACAGAGCCCACCGCTTTGGAGCCGGTGCACCACAACTAGAGAAAAGCCCGCATAATGCAAGAAAAGATCCCACATGCCCCAACTAAGACCCGATGCAGCCGATAAATAAATATTTTTTTTTAAAAAAAGACCTAGTAGTGAGTGAGGAGGAACACAGCTAGAGTATAGGAAGGGAGTGAGGAGAAAAATGAAGGAAAATGAAGATGGAGAAACTGAAGCCAGATCATGGAAGGCCTTATAGGCATAATAATACTCTTAAGTTCAATTAGAAGACATTGCAGGGGATGACGTAATCAATCGTACCTTTTAAAAAGGTCATTTTCCAAAATTCCTTTGCTATAATTATAGCCACTAATTTTTCTGGGGGTACTTGAAAGTTTTAAAGTCTTATCCATACACGTTATCTTTCCACATCCTGCTGGGTAGATATCATTTTCTTCATTTTACTTAGGAAGAAACCTAAGTTCACAAAATGTAAAGTGAACTCACTAAGATCATGTAGGTAAGGAGCAAAATTAGGACTCTAGTTGAGGTCTTCTGACACCAAATCTTATACTCTCTATTGCCCTACTTTGGATACCAATCATATCACTGGTATTCAACTATCCACATTATCTTTTCATTAGCTTTGAAACTAATCTTAAAGGCAGGACAAGACAACTCTCTGGGATCCACTTAATTTTTTTTTGTTAGGAAAATAAAAGTCCCATGGATCTGGAGAAAAAGTTGAGTGTTCCACTTAGGTGAAATCATGCTAATAGTGGATTATGTGTACAAGATGAACTGCACTCAACATGGCTAATGCTGTTTTCCAGAAGTCTGATTATGGGACATGAAAAATATAATAACACAAAATAGAAAAAGATTAAGGTAGATGCACACCAAATAGGGTACAATAGTTAATGCAAGTAAACACTGCAAAATAGAAAGCACTTACCAGTAACTCAGATGTAACCAATTATTAGAGAATGTTTTCAATAGAAATGGTATTAACAGTAACTATAGCTAAACAAAAAGATACATTTTCAAAAACCTACACAAAACTATGGAGTATGATTTGGGTACATACAGGTAAGTACTACTTACCAGCAAGGCTATATCTATCCATAACTGCACAATGAATGAACTGAAGCCTTAGCCAACCCATTTATTTTGGTTATCTTCATGACTGATGTGGAGAGCCAAATGACTGAGTGAACCAGAGCAATCAGCATCAATCTTGAGGATGACCAAAATGAATAAATTGGCTGTACCTAAACCAACCAGTCAATGTCAAGTGAACAAGTGCTTGCATAGCAATGGCTATATGACCAGAAACGTTCTAGATTCTGTGGGGGCTATAGAGTTAGAAGACATCGTCTTCTAATGGGGTTTATACTGCTTTGATATAAACTATTAAAGCAGTATAAACCCAAGTATAGAGTACACAATATGGTACCTACTATGTGGCTTCAGAGATCAGTATGAACCAGAGTGAGCAAAATTAAGTTGGACATCAAAGAAAAGATAAGATTTGAATTGCTGAAGAGAGAGAAAAACTGTATCACTCATTTGCTGAGTGCCTCCCCTCAAAAATCTATTTCTCCCTTCTTCTTGCAGTATTGCTGAATTCTTGCTTGGGAAACCATTGCATAGACAATTTTCAGCCAAGTGCTTTAGGCAGAGTTGACTCTAGCTCCAGGTGTGCATGATAACTGCATTAAGTCAATCAGGATATTCTATCCTCCTGGCACCAGTGACTGCCTTCGGGATGGGTATGTAACCCAAGTCTAAACGAATTACTGAATCTTATTCCTCTGGCCCCAGTAATTAATATAAAAGTAGATTCTTAAAGGCTTCTATCATAGTAAACTTCTGCACATTTTCTGAGAATGGGACACAGATCTCTCTTCTACTGGTTAGTATATTATGAAGATTCGAAGCTTCTAGCCATTTAAAACCATTGTTGTAGGGAGACCCTGCAGTTGCCAAAGATCTACTATGTGGACCTTGTGGGTTGGTATGGACATCACCGCAGAGTGGAAGATATTCAGAGTAAACCTGGATCCTTGGTAACATCACTGAACTGCTAGATCGATCCTTGCCTGAAGCCAGAATTATCTCTGGTTTTATTAAGTTATATGAGCTAGTAAGTTCTCTTTATTTGAATGAAATCAGGTTTTGTCCAGCCATTCATGTGAATAGAGCAAAGGATTCATGCTGGTGAATAGTGAGCAATCATATTGGACAATGAAGAGAGCCTATATTGTAGAGAAACTTGAGTGAGTGAGACAGAATTTGGGACGTGATATGATAGGCAATTAAGAAACATGACTTGTTCCTGAAAAAGATAATGATGTGAATGAAGTGGTGGCCTAGGAATATTGATCAGACCAAGGCGAAGATAATGGACTGCAGGGAAAAGAGCAAGAATACAGCAGGGAAATCCTTTAGGAGGAACTGAGGGCTTGGCCTATGGTGGTGGTGAGGGAAATATAGAGAAAAGGATAGAGGAGTACTTTGGTTAATAACATGAGTTCTGGAGACTGCCTGAGTTAGAATCTGGAATCTACCATTGCTATTTATACCCTACATTACCCTACTTTGGATACCAATCATATCACTTCTATCCAACTAGTCACATTATTTCATTAGCATTTGAAACTTTAATCCTAGGAAGATTACATATCTTTCAGTAAATTAGAGTAAGTTCCCTACACACGAACCTTCAAGTTGCAAACTTTCAAAGATATGAACATGTGTTCTCATGTCCAATCACGTAAGTTAGTTCACGTGTCTGGAGTACATTGTCACGTGCGTGCACCCTCTACAAGTAGTTGTGCTTTTGTGTACTTTACTGTACAGTATTGTATAGAGTACAGTAGTACAGTATCTTTATTTCAAGCCCAGGATGTCCAGAAGCAAGCGTAAAAGCAGTGGTGATGTAACTGGTACTGCTAAGAAGCGCCAAGCAATAACGATGGAAACAAAAGTGAAAATAATTGAGAGAGTGTAGCGAGGCGAAAAGATGGTAGATGTCGCTCGTTCTTATAACATTGAACTCCTTGCTGTGCAACACAAGGAATTTACTAATGAAGACCTGATGGAATTGGAGGCCCAGAGAAAGGACGAAGAGAGAAAAGAGGAAGAAGAAGTAACTGAAGAATAGAAGAGATTCACAACAGAGGAAATGGCAAGGGGATTTTCTTTATTTGAGGAGGCACTGTTAGTTTTTGAGGCACAGGACGGTACACGAAGGTTGCAGCAGCCGTTCAGAATGCAATCCAGTGCTACCATGTCATCTATGACGAGAAAAGAAGAGCTACTACCCAGACATCACTGGACCGTTTTTTCAAGAGGGTAGATAGAATTGAATCCAGCAAGGAACCAGAACCTGTGCCATCCACGTCAGGCGTGAGTGAAACTGCAGCTTGCCCTCTGTCTCCTGTTGCTGATGATCCTTCAGCTCTACCATCTCCTACCTCCCCTCCCTCCTCCAGTCAGTAACTCTTCTTGCCTGTTCGCTCGATGCCAACCCCTGTATGTCAGCTGTTGTACTGCACTACTGTACTTTTCAAGGTACTGTCCTGTAAGATTAAACATGTTTATTTTTGTGTTTGTTTTTTATGTATTATTTGTATGAAAAGTATTATAAACCTATTACAGTACAGTACTGTATAGCCGATTGTGTACCTGAGCTAACTTTGTTGGACTTATGAACAAATTGGACTTACAAACGCGCTCTTGGAATGGAACTCGTTCATATGTAGGGGACTTACTGTACTTAGTATTTCTGCCCCCCCAATTTTCTCATTTGCAAAATGGGAATAAAAATAGTATCTACATCTTGAGGTTGTCATTATGATTAAATTTGGAAATACATGCAAAATACTTAGAAGAGTGTGTAGCACACAGTAATAATATTCAATAAATGTTAACTATTATTCAAACATTTTTCCAAGGCAGAATCTATAGGACTTGGTGACTGACTGAAGGAAACAAACAGAAAGAAAGCAAAGAGATTAGGACACTTGTATTCTAGCTCTAGGTATGCCACACTAGCTGTAGTAAACTTGAGCAACTTAATTTTGGGGGGGACTCTGATTAGTCATCTGTAAAAATATGTATTTGGATTAGATGATCTCTAGGGTGGCTTCAGGTCTAATATTTTATGAGTCTATGAAATCTAAGTTGTAAAAACACATATACATATAGTATTATATATATGATATATAGTATGTTAATATTATATATCATATTATATATAGCATTAGTATGTTATATTAATACATATTTTATATAGTTATGTAGCAAAATTTTATGTAACACTTTGAATGCATTAATTAATTCAATCCTTTCAACAACTGTGTGGGGTGGACCATTTTACAGATAAGAAAACTGAGGCACAGAATGTTTAAATGATTTCTTCAAGGATATAAATAGTTGAAGCTAGGACCCAAAGTCAGAGCTTTGGACTCTGAACACCACAATATTTAGTATGGCTTGCTACGTTCAATTTTAAATGTCAGGACTAGCATGGGAGCTATAGCATCCCTGAAAAGTGTGGTGTGTCCACGTTAAGTTCAAAGAACTCTTGGCCCTCATAGAATAGGCTCATTTTCTGTCAGTAAATGCAGGAGAAGTAGCAGATACAAACAGCATCAAAGGGTTTCTAGATTATTGTAGAATAATCCCATTTCCATGAGGGCAGTTACAGTGGTGCTCAGGAGAAAAAAAAATCCTTAAAGAAGGTGGACTTGAATAGAAAATGATCCTTAAATGAGATCCAATCATCAATATGTTGCTACAATGTCCTATATATGGAGAGTATGTCTCCAAGATAGGTTAGCAACACGTGGTGTTAGTATTGATAGATCAGATCGTAGACTGCATAGATAGCCATGCCTATGATAATAATGAAGGTTATGTAAGAGCATTAAGCCATATTAGCTACATGGCTACCATGTGCCAGGCAAGCCTCAAGTGATGGCAGGAGGAAAAGCCAGTAGTCATTGCACATTTAAATATTAAGACTTAAGAAAATTTAGTCTTGGAGGCCAAATTTAGAGCCCTAGACAAGAAACTCAACGCCAAAATCTCTATGTTAATGTTTTCTAAAAAGCATCAGTTCCATGCAGAGCAATAAGAATGGATACCCCAAATTCTTCCTAACCCAACAGAACTCTTTTAATAGTTGTAGACTATATAGGAAGGCTATGTTCCTCTTGAACAAAATGTCATCCGGAATCTTGTACTAAAAAGGAAAGGACATGAGGCAAGCTAGTAGAAAAGCATAATATTCAAACCAATGTAGATCCCACTAGAGTAAAGGAAACTAAAGAAAGGAATGAAAAATGGGTAAGGGCTATGACAGCGGCATAAATAAAACTGAAGACAACTTACAATGCCAACTTCTTAAATACGCAATTGACATATATAGGAAGTGGTTTAAAATAAGTAAGAATGCAATATAAGTACATATTTTTTATACTTTTTCTAGAAGACTTAAAAGGAAAATAGCTGAATTGGAATGTAGACCAGCATGTAAGGATATATAACTAGCCTTTAAGCAATTTGATAGAAGGAGGAAAACCAACCATTTACAATGCCAAGTTATATATAACTACAGGAAGGCCCAGCCTGGGCTGATAGAGAAGTATACTGTTGTGTGTATAAGGGTCAACATACATAGTATAAGCATAGAATATTTAGACAAGGAAAGGGCAATACAAACTATGTGAGTGCAAAGATACCATCTTTAAAATGTAAAGTTCATTAACAAAATTAGTAGCCTATGTCTACTTCACAGAAGACTTGACCAGAATAATACAGTGTTGCCACCCAAAATGTAAATAAGTCAATGTTATACTTCTGGAGGTTTTTAATTATTCACAAGCAAATTTATCAAACATGTCATTGAGATGAAATAGATAATTGAGATTTGCATAAAACAAATGACCACTTCTTATAATGAGATTTGTATGACTCTAAATAAAAAAAATATGACTTTGAGAGACCAAAAATATCCATAGGAACTACTGCATAAGAGTGGTTAAGTTTCGCATACTAGTGTAAACAAAAAAACAGACTTATCAATCACTTGGTTATTCAGTTTCAGCAAAGAGAGTGATGATAAAATGCAGGTGTTGCTACTTTTTAAAACATACTTTTACAAACTAAAATCTTTTAAAAATCACTTTAAAAGACCAAAAATCAATGAAAACTACAAAACTTTGTTGAAGGAAATCAAAGAAGACAAAAACAAATGGAAGGACATCCTTTGTTCATGGATCAGAAGAATTAATATTATTAAAATTTTCACACTATCCAAAGCCATCTATAGATTCAATGCAATCCCTATCAAAATTCCAATGGATTTTTTTCACATAAATAGAAAAAACAATCTTAAAAAATTTTTTTTGGCTGCAAGAAACTCAATTTATTTATTTTTTAACATCTTTATTGGAGTATAATTGCTTTACAATGGTGTGTTACTTTCTGCTTTATAACAAAGTGAATCAGCTATACATATACATATATCCCCATATCTCCTCCCTCTTGCGTCTCCCTCCCACCCTCCCTATCCCACCCCTCTAGGTGGTCACAAAGCACAAAGCTGATCTCCCTGTGCTATGAGGCTGCTTCCCACCAGCTATCTATTTTACATTTGGTAGGGGAGGGGGAAAGGGAAGCTGGGATGAAGTGAGAGACTGGCATGGACATATAAACAATCCTGAAATTTGTATGCAATCACAAAAGACCCCGAACATCCAAAGCAATCATGAGAAAGAAGAACAAAACCAGAGGTATCACACCTCCTGATTTCAAGCTATATTATAAAACTACAGTAATTAAAACAGTATGGTACTGGCATAAAAATAGACACATAGACCAATGGAACAGAATAAAGAGCGCAGAATTAGTTGCATATAATGACCTGCATATATGGTCAACTAATATTCGATAAGGAGCCAAGAATATCCAATGGGAAAAGGACAGTCTCTTCAACAGATGGTGCTGGGAAAACTCGATAAATACATGCAGAAAAATGTGATTTGACTCTTATCTTACACTACTCACAAAAGTTAACTCGAAATGGACCAAAGACTTAAACATAAGGCTTCATACTGTAAAACTCCTAGTAGAAAACATAGGGAAGAAATTCTTCAACATTGGTCTTGGCGATGATTTTTTGGATATGACACTAAAAGCACAAACAACAAAAGCAAAAATTAACAAGTGGGACTACATCAAACTTAAAAGTTTCTTCCCTGCAAACAAAACAATGAACAAAATGAAAAGGCAACCTATGGAATGGGAAAATAATATTTGCAAACCTTGTATCAGATAAGGGGTTAATATCTAAAATTTTTAAAGAACTCATATAACTCGATAACAACAAAATCAGACTTTAAAATGGGCAGAGGAACTAAATAGACATTTTCCAAAAAAAAATACAAATGGCCAATAAGTACATGAAAAAGTGCTGAACATCTCTAATCATCAAGGAAACAAAGAAAAACCATAATAAGCTATCACCTCACACCTGTAAGAATGACTATCATCAAAAATACAAAGACAAGTGTTGGCAAGGATATGGAGAACAAGGCATTGTTACTGACTGTTTGTGGGACTATAAACTGTTGCAGCTAGTATGGAGGTTCCTCAAAAAATTAAAAAAAAGAATCACCATATGATGCAGCAATCCCACTTCTGGGTATATATCCAAAGGAAATGAAAGCATATTATCTAAGAGATATCTGCACTCCCATATCTATTGCAGCATTATTCACAATAACCAAGATATGGAAATGGAAACAACTTGTGTCCATCAATGGATGAATGGATAAAGATAATGTGATATACACATACACACACATACACACACACAACTATCCAGCCACGAGAACAAAGGCAATCCTGCCATTTGGGACAACATGGATAGATTTTGAGGACATTACACTAAGTGAGATAAGTCAGACAGAGAAAGACAAATATTGTGTGATACCTCTTATATGTGAAATTTTTTAAAAATGAATTTGAAAAAGCAGAGAGTGGAATGGTGATTACTATGGAGCTGGGAAGTAGGAGAATGGGAGAGTTTAAGGGTACAAACTTGCAACTAGTAGATAAATAAGTCCTGGAGATGTAATACACAGTACAGTGATTATAGACACCAAAACTGTATTATAAACATTAAACTGGCTAAGAGACTAGATCTTAATTGTTCTCAGTACTTTTATTTAAAGATTTTTTTGATGTGGACCATTTTTAAAGCCTTTATTGAATTTGTTATAATATTGCTTCTGTTGTTTATGTTTTGGTTTTTGGCCACGAGGCATGTGGGATCTTAGCTCCCCGACCAGGGATCTAACCTGCACCCCCTGCATTGGAAGGCAAAGTCTTAACCACTAGACCACCAGGGAAGTCCCCTGTTCCCAGTACTTAAAAAGAAATTATAATCATGTGACTTGATAAAGGTGTTATTTAATGGTACATTGGCAAACATATTGCAATATAAATGTATCAAATCAATATGTTAAACATCTTAAACTTACACAGTGTTATTTGTCAATTACATCTCTATTTTAAAAAGACCAAAAATGTGTGCAGTGTATTAAAAACAATTTAGCAATAAAAACACTTTAAGATCTCCACAGCTATATGACAAAGTAAAAGAGGCTAAGAGAGGTGGTAGGGGGTAGAGGGGAATACACTTTTCAAAGATGAAAAAAAAATTCCCTACATGAAGAGAACAGGAAATCTTTAAATGTGTGCCTGGTGGAGTAAAAAAAATAATAATAATTTCAAGGATCACCCTACAAGACATTCCTAAATGAATATTAAAATATTTTTAAGATATAAAACCAGGGAATGAGCTAGAGAATCAGTGGGGCTGCCTTATGATCAGGCCAAAAGTATAATCAAGCATGAAAGAGTAGTAGCAGAGAGACCCAGTGAAGTTTTTTTTTTTCTTTACTGTGGAATCCATGAAGGAGAATCCTGAATCTAAATGAAACGTGAAGTAATGAAGTCAGAGATATTAGATCATAAACAGGCAGGCAGAGTTATAGATATGATGTGAAATGATATACATATGAAGGTGCCATTTACTCTAATGTTTAAAGAAACTCAAGGGTGAAATGGTAGAAGAGTAGCTTCAAGTGGTAATATGTTGCCAAGGGAGAATCAGATCTTCAAGTTGACCTATATCCACCAGAAAAAAACCCCAGAAAATTTCCTTTGGGGATTTACTTCCACAATTAGCCACCTGATAGAATAAACAGCACAAGGTTGAGTCCTGAAATAAACATAATATGTTGGGGAGGGACTTCCCTGGCAGTCCAGTGGCTAAGACACTGCACTCCCAATGCAGGGGGCCCGGGTTCGATCCCTTGTCAGGGAACTAGATCCCACATGCCGCAACTAAGAGTTCACATGCCGCAACTAAAAATCCCACATGCTGCAACGAAGATCCCATGTGCCACAACTAAGACCCGGCACAGCCAAATAAATAAATAAATAAAATATTTTTAAAAAAGCACATAATATGTTGGGGAGAGAGAAGAAAACTGGCATCTATGTTTTGGATGCTATGGAGGTCAAACATGTTCCCCTTCTCTTTCTCCACCTCTGTCCTAAACCCAGTGATGCCTCTTTCAGAATGTATTAATTTAATAGAATTAAAATAAACTTCTGATAAACTTCAGAAGACAAATATTCTGAAAAAATTAAAATAATTTCTACCAAGATGAAAAACCCTGTCAGCTTTTTGGTCTTCACAAAAAAATTTTGTTTTTCTGGCAAGATTTCCATGAAGGGGAAAGATTCCCTCCCCATACAGAAGGGTTTTGAATTAAGCAGGAATCATGGTCCCCAAATAAGAGTGATCTTGCCAAAGCAAAGAGTGCAAACACAGAGTCTGAAATCCCTCATGGATTTGGAAATCCACATCTTTCTGGTAGTTTATTCCAGTATTATTTCATCAGAAAAATAGAGCAGCAAAATATCAGTAAAATTACTTGTTATAATTTCAAGAAGTAAATTTAATACTATTTCCAAAGAAAAGAGCATGCCATTTCCATTTATATTCACATTTCTACTTTTTTTCTTTAATTCACAATTGACCATTAGAGTAATTTTCCATAAAAATACTTCTCATAATTCTGCTTCCTGTTTTAGCTATGAAAAATGCATCGTTAGATGGTGTCCTTCTTATGAATTTTTTAAAAAATCATTTCTCATAGACTTAACCAACTTCTGATTCTTTCATGCCAAACCATACTTTTTTAAATTGAACTTTTACATTGGGATCGTTGTAGGTTCACATGCAGTTGTAAGAAATAATACAGAAATATCTCACATAAATTTAATCAGTTTCCCCCAAATATAGTACCATATCACAACCAGGATTTTGACACCCATACAATCCACCAATCTTGTTCAGACTTCATCAGTTTTATTTTTAGAGTTCCATCACCAAAAAGATCACACATGTTGTCTTTTTATAACCACAGCCACTTCTCTTGTGTGTCCTTAACCCCTGGCAACCACTAATCTGTTCTCCACCTTTTATAATTTTGTAATTTTAAGCATATTACAGGTGTACCTCAGATATATCATGGATTTAGTTCCACATCACAGCAATAAAGTGAATATTGCAATTAAGCGAGTCACACAATTATTTTTTTGGTTTTCCAGGGCATATAAATGTTACGCTTACACTATACTGTACTCCATTAAGTGTGCAATAGCATTATGTCTTAAAAAACAATGTAAATACTTAACTAAAAACACTTTATTGCTTAAAAATGCTAAGCATCTGAGCCTTCAGCCAGTCCTAATCTATTTTTTTTAATAGATCTTTACTGGAGTATAATTGCTTCACAGTACTGTGTTAGTTGCTGTTGCACAACAAAGCGAAGCAGCCATAGGCATACACATGTCCCCATATCCCCTCCCTCTTGAGCCTCTCCCATCCTCCCTATCCCACCCCTCTAGGTCATCGCAAAGCACCGAGCCCATCTCCCTGTGCTGTGCTGCTGCTTCCCGCCAGCCAACTATTTTACATTCGGTAGTGTATGTATGTCGATGCTCTCATTTCGCCCCAGCTTCGCCCTCCCACCCCATGTCCTCAAGTCCATTTTCTGTGTCTATCTCTTTATTCCTGCCCTGCAAGTAGATTCATCAGTACCATTTTTTTTTAGATCCCATATATATGTGTTAGCATACAGTATTTGTTTTTCTCTTTCTGACTTACTTCACTCTGTATGACAGACTCTAGGTCCATCCACCTTGCTACAAATAACTCAATTTCGTTTCTTTTTATGGCTGAGTAATATTCCATTATATATATGTGCCACATCTTCTTTATCCATTCATCTGTCGATGGACACTTAGGTTGCTTCCATGTCCTGGCTATTGTAAATAGAGCTGCAATGAACATTTTGGTACATGACTCTTTTTGAATTATGGTTTTCTCAGGGTATATGCCCAGTAGTGGGATTGCTGGGTGGTATGGTAGATCTATTTTTAGTTTTTTAAGGAAACTCCATGCTGTTTTCCATAGTGGTTTTATGATTTTTTGCTGGTGGAGAATCTTGCCTCAATTTTGATGGCTGCTGACTGATCAGGGTGGTGGTTGCTGAAGGTTGGGATGGCTGTGGCAGTTTCTTAAAATAAGACAACAATGAAGTTTGCTGCATCAATTGACTCTTCCTTTCATGTACAATTCCTCTGTAGCATTTTACCCACAGTAGAAAAATTTTCAAAATTGGAGTTAATCCTCTCAAACCTTGACATTCCCTTATCAACTAAATTCATGTAGTATTCTAAATACTTTGTGGTCGTTTCAACAATCTTCACAGCATATTCACCAGGAGTGATGTCTATGTTTGTGAAAAATATTAGTCTGTATATTTCTCTGCACTTTCTTTGTCTCATTTTGATATCAAGGTTAACACTTGCCTCATAAAATAAGTTTAAAACTTCTGTTTTCTGAAAAATTTATTGTATACAATTGCTGTTAATTCTTTAAGTGCATAGTAGAATTGTCTAGTGACACCATCTGGGCCTGGAAAATTCTTTTTCAGGAGCTTGTTAATGACAAATTCAATTTCTTTAATTTTTATAGGACTACTTTGGTTAACTGTTACATCTTGGTTCAGTTTTGGTAGTTTGTGGTCTTCAAGGAATTGATCCATTTATTCTAAGTTGTTAAATTTATGTGCATAAAGTTCCTCATAATATTCCTTTAGTGTCTTTTAGTAGCTATATGATTTCTTTCAGCCCTGATATTGGTGGTTTATGACTTCTCTCTTTCTATTTTTGTCATTTTTGCATAAGATTTGTCAATTGTATTGATATTCTTGAGGAACCAGCTTTGGATTCATTTATATTCTTGTTTTACTACTTTCAATTTGATTGATTTCTGCTCATACCTTTATTCCTTCCTTCTGCTTGCTTTGGATTTATCTTGCTCTTTTTTCCCTAGTGTCTTGAAACTTGGATTATAGATTTGAGACCTTTCATTTCTATTTGATAGTATTTGGTTTTATAAATTTCCCTCTTGGCATTGCTTTACCTGCATACCACATATTTTGATATGTTAAGTTTTTATTTCATTAAGTTCTATGTATTTTAAATTTTCTTTTAAGGCTTCTTCCTTGACCCATGGATTAGATAGAAGTGTGTTGTTTAATTTTTAATGTTTGAATATTTTCTTATTGGTTTTGTGTTACTGATTTCTAGTTTGATTATGTTATGTTTGAAGAACATACTCTGTATAATTTCAATTCTTTTCAATTTGTTGATATTTGTTTTATGATTGAGGATATGGTCTGTTAGGAA
The DNA here is from genome assembly GCF_964270905.1 of Leucopleurus acutus. Lineage (NCBI taxonomy): Eukaryota > Metazoa > Chordata > Mammalia > Artiodactyla > Delphinidae > Leucopleurus > Leucopleurus acutus. The sequence continues at coordinate 94,716,106 of NC_139148.1, read as the reverse complement.
TTGACCCCAAACTTCATATGTTCATGCCCTAACCCCTGATGCGTCTGTATTTGGAGATAAGGCCTCTAAGGAAGTAATTAAGTTTAAATGAGATCATAAAGGTGGGGTCCTGATATGATAGAATTTGTGTCCTTATAAGAAGAGATACCAGAGAGCTCACTCTCCCTTTCTTTTTCCATGCATAGACAGAGGAAAGGCCATGTAAAGACAGGGAGAAGGTGGCTGTCTGCAAGTAAGAAGAGAGATATCACCATAAATTGAAATTGCCAGAACTTTGATCTTGGATTTCTAGCCTCCAGGACTATTAGAAAATAAATTTTCTATTTTTTAAGCTACCCAGTCTGTAGTATTTTGTTATGACAGCACGAAGACTAATGCATGGTCTATCTCGATGAATGTTCCATGGGTGCTTGAAAACATGTGCATTTGGCTGTCATTGAGTGGGGTATTCTATAAATGCCAATTAGATCTTATTGGCTGATGATTTTGTTGAGTTATTCTATATCTTTGCAAATTTTCCATCTGTAAGTTCTATCAATAGCTGAGAGTGGGGTGTTGTAGTCCCCAACTATAATTTTGGATTTCTCTATTTATTCTTTTAGTTTTATTGGGTTTTTAATGTATTTTTGAAGCTCAGTTATTTGATGCATACACATTTAAGATCACTATAACTTCTCGGTGATCGACTCTTTTATCATTATGTAATATCTCTTTGGCAGTTATTTATCTTTGCTCTGAAGTTACTTTATCAATATTAATATAGCCACTCCTATTTTTCTTAACTTAATGTTAGCATGATATATCATTTTCCATCCTTTAACTTTCAACATACCTCTGTTGATGTATTTTAAATGAATTTCCTGTAGACAGAATATTATTAGTTCATATTTTTTAATCCATTCTGTGAATCTCTTTTAATTAGTGTAGTTAAACCATTTATATTTAATATAATTATTGCTCTATTAGGGTTTGTCTGTGTTTTATTATTAATTTTCTGTTTCTTTCCTTTGTTTTCCCTTTCTTGCCTTCCTGTAGGTTACTTGAACATTTTTCCAGGATTCCTCTTGTTTTATTTATACTGCTTCTGGGTATGTCATTTTGCATAGATTTTTAGGGATTTCTACAGGTATTACAATATCTATACACAGTTTATCACAGCCTGCTAGTATCCATGTTTTACTACTTTGAAAGAAGTATTGACGCTTACTTCCTTTCACTCTCACACATTTAAAATATAATTGTCTCAAGTATTTCCTCTACATACATTGAGCATTACAATAGATGTTGGTAGAATTTTTGCTTCAACCATCACATATAACTTAGAAAACTTATGAGGGGAAGGATAGTCTATTATATACCCATATTTTATCAATTTATTTATTCTTATTTCCTTTCTGAGTTTCCAAGCCTTCGTCTGCTATAATTTCCCTCTGTTTGAAGAGTTTTCCTAATCATTTATTTAGGAAAGGTCTGCTAATAATAAATTCTCTTAATTTCCCTTTGCCTGAGGATGTCTTTATTTCCACTTCATTGATGAAGAATAGATATAGGTTTGGGGGTATATAGATTTTTTTCTTTCATGACTTGAAAAATGTTGTGCCTCCTTCTTCTGGCTTCCATGATTTCAAACGAAAATTCCTCTGCCACTCACATAGGTGTTCCCCTATGAGTAATGGGCCATTTATCTCTGGTTGCTTTGAAGATGTTTTCACGACTTTACTTTTCATATGTTTAATTATGTTGTATCCTAGCATGGATTCCTTTGGGTTTATCCTATTTGAGATTCACTCCATTCTTAAATTTGTAGGTTTATACCTTTTGCCAAATTTGGAAAGTTTTACACCACTATTTCTTCAAAACTTTTTCAGTCCTTTATTCTTTCTTTACTCCTTCTGGGACTCATAGACCCTTTGGCATCTGTAAACGTTAATTTTTTTGTTATTTTCCCACAGATCCCTGTGTTTCTGTTTATTTTTTCTCAGTCTATTTTCTCTGCTTTGTTCAGATTAAGTTCTGTTTTTCAGCCCTCTAGTTCAGATTATATTTTCTGTCATATCCACTCATTATTCATCTCATCAAGTGAGTTTTTATTTCAGTTATCATATTTTTAGTTCTATCATCTCCATTTGATTCTTTTCTATAACTTCTCTTCATTTGCTGAGATTTTTCTTTTTTAAATTTGTTTTGAGATAACTTGTAACTGCTCAGTGAAGCAATTTTATGGTGGCAGCTTTAAAATATCTATCAGGTAGTTCCAACTTCTGATTCATTTTAGTGTTGGAATCATTTTTTTTTCCATTCCAGTTGTGATTTTCCTGGCTCTTGGTATGATGGGTGATTTTCTGTCATAATGTATATATTTTAGATGTCAGGAGACTCTTGATCCTATCTAAATCTTTGAATTTAGCAAGCAGTCACCTTGTTTAGGTTTATCATGTAGATTATGGCTTACTTTTGTGATTTGTAGTTCCAGTGAAAATTGAGATTTCTGAGCTCTTATGATGCTATTTTCGTGTTTCCAACTTCTAGCTCTGCTTGAGCTCCTGCTGGATCCCTGGTGATGCTACCCAGTGTTGTTAGGTATGGAGTGGGTATACTAGACCCAGAGGATGGAGAGCATTTCCCCTGACCTATTCTCCCACTGGATGCCTGCTGATGGACTTCCCACTATATTTTTGCTTTTGCCTTCAGGGAAGGGAAGTGCTTACCTGGGCCTCCTTCTCCTACGAGGTGGAGGGGCTGGGGCCACCAAGCCTAAGTCACTCTCTGCCATTGGAGGAAGGTCAAGAGATGCCAGCCCTGAGTCATATTCTTCTGGGTGGAGGGCCAGGAGACACCAGGCACAGTGGTGCCTCTAATATGGGCAGAGGGGCATACTTGCTACCTCTTAGTATTGAGTATGGAGGGAATTGTCCTGCCTATGTTCTGCTGTTACCACTGTGGGCAGATTGTATCCACTTCCTCCAGCAGGTGTGGGGAACGTGGTGAGCTATCACTCCCTGAATCAATCCACTTTTGCCACTAATTCTAGAGGATCATTTTTACTGATGCCAGCAGGTTTAGGTCTTACCATTAAGTCCCTGCTGGGCTCCCCCATTTTCAATCCTTTGGCCAGAGGCAGCAAACTTTTTTGAGGGTTATTTTTTCTATACCTATTGGTGTTTCTGGGTTGCTGAACTCTCCAGCACCCAGTCCAGGATACATGGAAGATAAAAAGAAAACCTAGGGAGCTCACTGTAGTGTCCTGCTCCAAGTTCTGGGCTCTCCAGCCAGTCTACCTTTTGCTTTCTACATTTTTGAGCCCCTTTGTTATAGTATCTAATTTTATTTAGAGCCAAGAAACAGGGAAAATTGAGTCTTTGCCATCTTGCTTCAGCCAACAAAATTCTTTTATATTGGCCTTCCAAGTAATTATTAAAACTATTTGATATATTTTATACCTTTTTTGGCTATAGAAATAGCCAGTGATTTTATATCTTAGCATATATTCCCCTATGCCAGAAGTTGGCAATTTATGCCCTGCCACAGGCCAAGCCGGGAAACCTATACATTACAAAGTCAGAGTTCAGTAGTTGTGACAGAGACTGTATGTGTCTCACAAAGTCTAAAATATTTACTATATGGCCCTTTTCAGAAAATATTTGCCAATCCCTACTCCATAATACTATAAGCTCTGTTATTTAACTAATTAATTTGGAAATATGTAATAGGTACTGAGACACTGCCACACATAGGACACTTAATAAGCATTTATTGAGGGAATGAATTATGAATACTGACAAAAGTCCCAGTTCTCAAAAAACTCACAGTTTAAGACCAGATTATTGAGAGAGATAAACATACAAAAAGATAATTGCATTACAAATGGAAATATGCTTATGTAGTGTTGTGGGAACCCTCTAGGAGGATATGGCAGAAATTACAGCTCTCCACTAAACTTTTTCTTCCATTTTTGGGCCCACAACTAGGCCACAATCTAGCACCTAATGTAGTTAGGTATGGCCAAGGGAATATGTTGTCTCAAATAAAATTTGAACACAAGTGACATACCCCATTTCCAGATCTAGATCCTAAAACTACCCATGCTTGCTGTTCCTCCATGCTCTTTCCTCTTTCTGGCTGCCTAGGATGTTGACATTCAGGGCAAAATGAAAGTCATGTGTTGAGGATTGGAGTGTTTTCTCAGCTTAGGTCTTGAATGACTACATAGAGGACAGCTAGTCCACCAACCTGAAAAATCTCTCACAAATGTTAAAAGACAGAAAATATTTATATAGTGCTAACGTGATAAAATTTGGGGATCCATTTATTACTGAAGCCTGGTGTACCATATCTAATAAAGAAAGAATAACTTAACTGTACCTGGAAATGTAAAGTAAGGCTTCACAGAGGAAGTAATATATGAGGTGGGCCTTGAAAAATGAATCAGTTGTTCTTGTGTCAATGAAAGGAATGGACATTGCAGGCAGAATGAACAGGATGTCCACATGTATATAGGCACAATATGATACGGGAATGGCAAGATGTGTACAGCTAAAGCATGGAAAAATAAGAGACATTGAGAGAAAGTGATAGGAAAGGAAACTGGAGAGGATACTAGGACTTTTAAGTTAGTATATATTCATATATATATAGAGAGAGAGTTTAACTTTATCCTTTGAGTACTGAGGAGACAGCAAAGGTTTTTTTTTGAGCTGGGAAGTAAAACAATCAGGTTAGTGGTTGAGAAATGTAACTGGAGGCACCAATGGTGATAGATTATATCTTGGTTGCATCAAAGATAAATCTCTTTGTAACTACTCTGACTTCAAGTTCTGAGATAAGAAATTTGTTACAATTATACACACTACTGAACTGAACAGAAATAAACAAAGCAATTGCAGGAAGCTTTCAAAACAATTTCAATTCTGACCATACCTCCATGGTTTCCAGCTTTGTGCATTTGGTATCTGGATTCGTGGCTGGACTCAGATTAAAAATATGGCTACCTTAGGGATATAATGTACAACATGATAAATATAATTAACGCTGCTATATGTTATATTTGAAAATTGTTGAGAGTAAATCCTAAGAATTCTCATCACAAGAAAACATTTTTTTCTATTTAATTTTGTATCTATATGAAATGATGGATGTTCACTAAACTTACTGTGATAATCATTTCAGGATGTATGTAAGTCAGACCATTATGTTGTACAGCTTGAACTTATATAGTGCTGTATATCAATTATATCTCAATAAAACTGGAAGGAAAAGTTAAAATAGCATTTAAATGAGTGTCATAAGTTTCATTTCTGTTAAATATCATTATCATAGCTAGCCACAAATGTCAAAGAAATTATTGTGTTATCTGTTTATAGATGGCAACTTTATTTGTAGCATAAATTGGCAGAAATTTTAGATTGTAATAGTAGGTAGATACTTTTCTATAGTGTAAGGGCATAATAAAAATTTTTATCAAGACTTACGAAACTCAAAACAGCAGAGAATGTCATAAATTCAGAAATTGTGAAGATTAACCGAAGATAATTTTTCCACTTCAAATTATGGCCTTGTTTGACAAGCTCATGCCAAATTAATTCTTTGCTGCAGAAATTCAGGGCTTTTCAAATTATTATATCGCTAAAGAATATTATACCATTAAGATAACTGCAAAATGAAAGCTATTTCCTATTTTCACAGTGTCATTGCTGAAATAAGATGGTTCTAATCACAAAGACAGGGGGATTACTAAAGAAGTGACAGCGATCATTCACTCACTGCAATACACTACCTTCACAGCTGTGAAGAAACATAATGCTAAAGGCTTTGACAGCATATCTTTAAGTACACTGTCAAGAGAAGATGCCTTTAAAGGCTATCTCTTAAAAAATTAAACAGCGAATAATGCCAAAAGATTTCAGAGTTATCTCTTGTAATGTGTTCTTCAAGTAGAAAGAAAATGAAGTTGATAAGAATGATTATCATAAAATTTTTCTGTTTTTCATTATTGACATGCTGTCTCTAGTCCTTCTGAATCTACCGTATTACCAGTCAAGACCACCCCAAAATCAAAACAGAATATATTTTTGTTGCACATAAAATATAGGAAAACATAAAATCACTATCTTTTCTGTCCTTTCAAAATGGTTCCATATTTTAGCAACAAAGCAGATTACATGACCAGAATGATCCTCCATAAGAAAGCAATAAAAATAATGGGTAAAACACTTTAAAGTATTTTTAGGGCCTTTTAAGGTCTGACAAAAAGTAAGGAATTGTTTGGCTAGATATTTAAAAAATTACCTAAAAATAAAAAAAAATTACCTCACAGTAAATTAAGTGGAACACTAAAGTTTTCATCATGATAACACTCACCAAACTATGTGGAATTAAGCATTAATTTTTGCAGATTTAAAGCGTTTAGAAAACAGAAGAGAAAGCCCAGGGCTTCCTCAAGGTGTGGAATCAACCAAAAGGTCCTTATGGAAATCTTGAACCTCAAAAATTTGAGGTCAGTTTAAGAATAATCTATAAATAAATCTGCTTTCCCAACAGACCAAGAGGAAAATTGCCAAGAGGGTTCAATGTGGTGGCATAGGAAGATCCTGAACTCACCTCCTCCTACAGAAACAACAAATCTACAACTACATATGGAATAATTCCTTGGAAAGGAACCTTATTGGATGAACAGAGGCTTCACAAAAAAGGGTAAAATGACAGCACTGAGATGGGTAGGAGAGGCAGAGATACAAGCTTGCCAAGAAAAAACCCCAAAACCCAGTTGCAGCAATCCACAATTGGGAGGGATCACAAAAGTAAAAATCTTTTCCCTGAGGAGCGAGAGATTCAAGCCCCACATCAGGCACCACAACCCTTAGATCCTGCACAGAAGAAACAATACCCCTAAACACCTGGCTTTGAAAACCAATGGGAATATGCCCAGGAAAACTAGAAAATGGAAAATCCACTCTTAATGGGCTCACATGCAGACACACTCAACCTGAAAACCAGTACAAAAACATCATAGGTAAAAGGGACCCACTTACTAATTTTGAAGCATTTGTCAAAGAGGCAGGAACCAGTTCAGATGCTCCCCAGGGACTGAGTCATTGGTGGGAACCATTTATGCAATTTCAGGCTACCTTGCTAACACTGGTGCTGATGGCTGCCATTTTGGAACTTTCCATCTAACCTGTTAGCACCAGTGTACATGCCCCACTGAGAGCCCTGCCCATCTCTGCACCTTAACCAGGCCTCAAAGTCAGCCAAGTGATAGCTCCACCTACCAGTGTCCTGTCACAGCTACCACCAGGTCCTGGAGCTAGTCCAGGGGTACAGCTCCACCCAGCAGTGTCCCATGGCAGCTTTGGCCCCACCACAAGAGACACCCATTGAGCACTTGGCTCTGGTGGCCAGGCAGGATTGCTTTTAGGAGCCCCAAAGGACATCTCCTAAATAAGGCCACTCTTTCAAGATTGGGGGAAATAGCTGATACACCTAATATATAGAAACAAACACAGAGAATTAGGTAAAATGAGGAGACAGAGGAATATGTTTCAATTGAAAGAACAAGAAAAAATCTCAAAAAATAAAAAAAACTAAACTAAATGGAGATAAGTAACTTACCTGATAAAGTGTTCAAAGTAAAGGTCATAAAGATCCTCACCAAACTCAGGAGAAGAATGGATGAACACAGTAAGGACTTCAAAAAAAGAGATAGAAAATATAATAAAGTACCCATGAAAAATATACTAGAGGGGTTCAACAGAAGAATGGATGAGGTAGAATTAATCAGTGAGCTGGAAGACAAAACAAAGGAGCTCACCAAGACAGAGTAGCAAAATGAGAAAATAATTTTTAAAAGTGAAGACATTTTAAGGGACCTCTGGGACAACATTAAGTGGAATAACATTCACATTATATGGGTCGCAGAGGAGAAGAGAAAGAAAGGACCAGAAAAATTATTTGAAGAAATACTGGCTGAAAACTTACCTAATTTTGAGAAGGAAACAGACATCCAGGTCCAGGAAACCCAGAAATTTCCAAATAAGATGAACCCAAAGAAACACACATCAAGACATATAATTAACATGGTAAGAGTTGAGGATAAAGAAAGAATCCTAAAAGCAGGAAGAGAAAAAAAAAAACAAACTTGTTATGTACAAGGGAAATCCCATAAGGCTGTCAGAAGATTTTTCAGCAGAAACTTTACAGGCCAGAAGGGAGTGGCATGACATATTCAAAGTGCTGAAAGGAAAACAATTTTTCAACCAAAAATTCTCTACCCAGCAAGGTTATCATACAGAATTGAAAGAGAGACCAAGAGTTTCCCAGATAAGCAAAAGATAAGGAGTTCACCAACACTAAACCAGCCCTACAAGAAACATTAAAATAACTTATTTAGGCAGAAAAGAAATGGCACTAATTAATAACAAGAAAACATATGAAAGCAAAAAATCATAATGGAAAAGGTAAATATATAATAAAGGTAATGAATCAATCACTTATAAAGCAAGCAGGAAGGTTAGCAGACAAAGGCAGTAAAAGTACAGAAAGTTAGCTAAGGGATGCATACAGTATAAAAATATAAAATGTGTCCTCAAAAGTATAAAATGTGTCTTTAAAAGTATGAAATGACAGGGGAAGGGGTAAAACAATAAAGCTTTGGAATGTGTTCACATTTTAGTTTCTACCAACTTAAAACAGGTTACTATTGGGTTGACCAAAAAGTTCCTTCAGATTTTAAGTAAAAATAAAAGACACATTTTTCATTTTCACCAAGAACTTTATTTATTTATTAATTTATTTATTATACAGCAGGTTCTTATTGGTCATCAATTTTATACACATCAGTGTATACATGTCAATCCCAATCGCCCAATTCATCACAACAACACCCCCCGCCACTGCGGCTTTCCCACTTTGGTGTCCATACGTTTGTTCTCTACATCTGTGTCTCAATTTCTGCCCTGAAAACTGGTTCATCTGTACCATTTTTCTAGGTTCCCCATATATGCGTTAATATACGATATTTGTTTTTCTCTTTCTGACTTACTTCACTCTGTATGACAGTCTCTAGATCCATTCACGTCTCAACAAATGACCCAATTTTGTTCCTTTTTATGGCTGAGTAATATTCCATTATATATATGTACCACATCCTCTTTAACCATTCACCTGTCGATGGGCATTTAGGTTGCTTCCATGACCTGGCTATTATAAATAGTGCTGCAATGAACATTTGGGTGCATGTGTCTTTTTGAATTATGATTTTCTCTGGGTATATGCCCAGTAGTGGGATTGCTGGCTCATATGGTAGTTCTATTTTTAGTTTTTTAAGGAACCTCCATACTGTTCTCCATAGTGGCTATATCAATTTACGTTCCCACCAACAGTGCAGGAGGGTTCCCTTTTCTCCTCACCCTCTCCAGCATTTGTTGTTTGTAGATTTTCTGATGATACCCATTCTAACTGTGTGAGGTGATACCTCACTGTAGTTTTGATTTGCATTTCTCTAATAATTAGTGATGTTGAGCAGCCTTTCATGTGCTTCTTGGCCAACTGTATGTCTTCTTTGGAGAAATGTCTGTTTAGGTCTTCTGCCCATTTTTGGATTGGGTTGTTTGTTTCTTTAATATTGAGCTGTATGAGCTGTTTATATATTTTGGAGATTAATCCTTTGTCCGTTGATCGTTTGCAAATATTTTCTCCCAATCTGAGGGTTGTCTTTTCGTCTTGTTTATGGTTTCCTTTGCTGTGCAAAAGCTTTGAAGTTTCATTAGGTCCCATTTGTTTATTTTTGTTTTTATTTCCATTATTCTAGGAGGTGGATCAAAAAAGATATTGCTGTGATTTATGTCAAAGAGTGTTCTTCCTATGTTTTCCTCTAAGAGTTTTATAGTGTCCAGTCTTACATTTAGGTCTCTAATCCATTTTGAGTTTATTTTTGTGTATGGTGTTAGGGAGTGTTCTAATTTCATTCTTTTACATGTAGCTGTCCAACACTAAGAACTTCATTGACCAACACAGTCATTGATTTGTTCCACTACCTTCTGCCATTTTCCAGGTAACTTCATAATTCCATTTTCCCAAAACTTTTTATCTTTTTTAGCAAAGAACTGTTCCAGGTGCCTTTTACTGTCTTCCAGGGAATTGTAATTTTTACATTAAGAGAATTTTGTAAAGACTGAAATAAATGGAAGTCCGAAGGTGCAATGTCTTGTGAAAACGGGGGATCAATCAGCACTTCCCAGCCAAGCTGTAACAATTTTTTCCGGGTCATCAAAGAAACATGTGGTCTTGCATTATCCTGATGGAAGATTATGCGTTTTCTGTTGACTATTTCTGGATGCTTTTCATTGAGTGCTGCTTTCAGTTGGTCTAATTGGGAGCAGTACTTGTTGGAATTAATTGTTTAGTTTTCTGGAAGGAGCTCATAATAGACGACTCCCTTCCAATCCCACCATATACACATCACCTTCTTTGGATGAAGAGTGGCCTTTGGTATGGTTGGTGGTGGTTCATTTCACTTGCCCCATGATCTCTTCCGTTCCACATTATTGTACAGTATCCACTTTTCATTCCCTGTCACAATTTGTTTTAAAAACAAAATGTTTTCATTACATTTAAGTAGTGAATCACATGGGGAAATATGGTCAAGAAGGTTTTTTTCACTTAACTTATGTGGAACCCAAACATCAAAGTGATTAATATAACCAAGCTGGTGCAAATGATTTTCAACAATTGATTTGGATATTTTGAGTATGTTGGCTATCTCCCACGTGGTATAACGTTGATTGTTCTCAGTGAATGTCTCAATTTGATCGCTATCAACTTCAACTGGTCTACCCAAACCGTGGAGCCTCATCCAGCAAGAAATCTCCAGCACAAATCTTCACAAACCAGTTTTGACACGTTCAATCAGTCACAGCACTTTCTCCATACACTGCATAAGTCTCTCTTTTTTTTTGCATTTCAGTTGTGTTTTTACTTTTCTTGAAATACTAATGCATAATATGCCAAAAATGTTGTTCTTTTCTTCCATCTTCAATATTAAAATGGCTACACAAAAATTCACCAATTTTGATGTCTTTTTTTTAATGCACGCTGATATGACAGCTGTCACAATACAATCTAACAAAATTGTTTTGAATGAAGTTAAAGACAACTAAGCACTACTAGAGCCATTTATGGAAAAAACCGAATAAACCTTGTGGCCACCCCAATAATACCTAGGATGTCATATGTGAACCTCAGTAACCACAAAAACCTTACAATAAATACACAAAAGAAGATGAGAATAACACTAAAACACCCCAACAAAATACAAAGGGAGAGAGTGAGAAGAAGAAGAAAGGAACATAGAGGACTACAAAAACAGCCAGCAAATAATTAACTAAATGGCAATAAGTACATACCTACCAATAATCACTTTAAATGCAAATGGACTAAATTTGCCAATCAAAATATATAGAGTAGCTGAATTCATATAAAAGCAAGATCCTTCTATATGCTGCCTACAAAAGACTCATTTCAGAAGAAAGGACACACACAGTCTGAAAGTGAATGGGTGGGAAAAGATATTCCATGTAAATGAAAATGAAAAGAAAGCTGGAGTAGCTATACTCATATCAGATAAAATAGACTTGAAGTCAAAGACTTCAACAAAAGACAAAGAATATCATTATATATTGATAAAGGGGTCAGTCCAGCAAGAAGATATAACATTTATAAATGTATATGCACCCAACAGAGGAGCACCAAGATATATAAAGCAAATATAATAGACTTAAAGTGAGAAATTGAAAGCAATACAATAATAATAGGGGACTGTAACATGCCACTTATGTCAATGGATAGATCATACACACAGAAAATCAATGAGGAAACAATGAATGTAAATGACACATTTATCAGATTAACTTAATAGATAGATAGATAGATAGAATATTCCATCTAAAAGCAGTAGAATACACTTTTTTCTCAAGTGCACATGGAACATTCTCCAGGATAGAACACATTTTGGGTCACAAAACAAGTTTTAATAAATTCAGTAGGGTTGAATCACTTTAGGCATCTTTTCCAACCAAATGGTATGAAACTAGAAATCAATCACAAAGAAAAAAAACCAGGAAAAAACACAGAAGCATGGAGATTAAAAACATGCCACTGAACAACCAACGGGTCATCAAAGAAAGCAAAGGAGAAATTTAAAAATACCTACAGACAAATGAAAATAGCAATATGGCATATCAAAATCTATAGGATGCTGCAAAAGTGGTTCTAAGAAGAAAGTTCATAGCAATACAGACCTACCTCAAGAAATAAGAAAAAATTCGAATAATCTAATTTTGCACATAAAAAACTAGAAAAATAAGAATAAAGGAGGCCCAGAATTAGAAGAAGGAAGGAAGTTATAAAGATCAGAAGGGAAATCAATGAAATAGAGACAAAAACAAAAAACAATAGAAAAGATCCATGAAACTGAGAATTGGTCTTTGAAAAGATAAACAAAATCGGCAAATATTTAGCTAGGCTAACAAAGAAAAAAAAGAGAGAACTCAAAATCGTAGATTAAACAGGAGAAGTTACACCTGATAGCACAGAAATACAAAGGATTATGAGACTACTAGTAGTATTATAATATGACTAGGATTATAATTGACTACTAAGAACAATTATATGCCAACAAATTGAAGACCTAGAAGAAATGGATAAATTCATGAAAACATATAATCTCACAAAATAGAATCATGAATGAAGAGAAATTCTGAATAGACTGATTAATAATAGGGAGATTGAAATAATAATTTGAAACTTTCCCAACAAACAAAAGCCTATGGAAAGCAGTATGGAAATTCCTCAAAAAATTAAGAATAGAATTACCATATGATCTAACCATTCCACATCTGGGTATTTAACTGAAGAACACAAAAACACTAATTTGAAAATATATATGCACTCCTATGTTCATTGCAGCATTATTTACAATAGCCATGATATGGAAACAACCTAAGTGTCCAATAATGGATGAATGGGTAAAGAAGATGTGGTTATATATACAACGGAATACTATTCAGCCATAAAAAATAATGAAATCCTGCTATTTTTGAAAACATGGATGAACCTTGAACGTATTATGCTAAGTGAAATAAGTCTGACAGAGAAAGACAACTACTGTATGATTCTACTCATGTGGAATCTAAAAAACAAAACAAAACAAATGAATGAACAAAATAAAACAGAAACAAACTCATAGATGCAGAGGACACATTAGTGGTTACCAGGGGGGAATGGGGTTGGCGGTTGGGCAAAATGGGTGATGGGGATTAATTATATGGTAATGGAACACAGGAGATTTTTAAGACAATGAAGTTTTTTCTGCATGATGCTGTAATAATGGATAAAACATCATTATACATTTATCAAAAACCCATAGGACGTACAACACAAAAAGTGAAACTTAATGTAAACTATGGACTTCAATAATAGTGTATCAATATTGGCTCATCATTTGTAAATGTACCACACTAACGCAGGCTGTTAAAAATTGAGGAAATTGTTGGGAAGTAATGGGCATATGGTAACTCTGTACTTTTGGCTAAATTTATTCTGTAAACCTAAAACTGTTCCAGAAAAGTCTATTAATTATAATTTTTTAAAAAGAATGAAAAATATCTCTGAACATCACTTCCAGGATACACTAAGTGGATGGAAAAAGCAAAGTGTTAAAGAGTGTCTACTGTAAGTCATCTTTGTGTAAGCAAAAACGGAAAATAAGAAAAAATGTCTATTCATTTATGCAAAAGGAAACATAGGAAGAAAAAAAGCAGAAATAATGAGATTTATACATATGTTGGGGTGGGGGCAGGGTAGAAAGGATGGGGGTGTAAATGGGATATAAAGGTTGGAGGTAGTTACATTTCTCTGAGAATACTTTTGTCTATAGTTCTGACTTTTGGAACCATGTTAATATTTCACATACTCAAAAAAGGGATGGGGAAAACATAAAATGGAAACAGAAACAAATGAACCTAACTTATAACCAAACTGAAGGAGGGGGCAGAATAAACCCAAGTAATGTTTGAATGCAGTATTTTGACTATATATCCTCAGTCTAAAAACAAAACAAAACAAAACCCCCTATAAACAAATATTGAGCTTGAGTTATAGGTTTGTTTCTCACAGTAGGATTGGTTAGCAATCATAAAACTGCTTTCTGTGCATTCTAGGATTGAGCAAATGAGTAAATGTATTATGTATAATGGGAGCCAGATTTCTCACTGTTGGAAAAGGGAGCTACAACTGTGGAAAGGGGGTAAGCTAGAATCAACCCTGTGATATTGGACTAGAATTAGACGTATCAATGTGAACTCTTGATTTTCATGCATACATATCATAAAATATATGTAAAATTATAACTTTATAACTAATATAACAAATTAGCATTTTATGTATATAAATAAACAGAAATGTATATAGCTTGGCCTATATAGATATAGAGGGCCTAGAAGCAATGACACTCTAGTAACAACAAGCACACATAGTACCCAGGACTCCTTGATGAAATGACTCATTCCAGAGTTGGAGCTGAGAAATTAAAAGATGAGTCTGAGGATCCTGTAGAGTCAGAAAGTAAGGAAGGGCTCAAAGAATGATGAGTACATGCCAAAGGGATACAGATGTCTCTATGAAAGGGCTTTTACTGGCCAAATGTAGGACTATTTGGGCATCAAAATAAATAATGATGGTTATGAATTGTAACCTATTAAATAAAATAAGAATGCATGAATCCATACTACAAGTAAACAAACAAACAAATAAATAAAGTGCAAAATATCTCATTCTTACATTAGAATGCCAACTAACAAATGTAAAAGTAATGATGGGATTACAGAATAAGAATTTGGCAACCAAATCACCATAATAATAATTGACTTGGGCAAGAATTTTCAATGGATATTAACACAAGTGGCTGTGGCTAATCAAAATTAGTATCAACAGAAGGGGACAGATCAACATAGTTGAGTCTTCATATAATGTTCTGAGAAGAACACAATATTATTTCTGTGGTAATCCTGCCAAATTGTGTGGCCTGCATCTAGTCATGGAAAAACAACAAATAAACAAAATTTGAGAGCAATTTACAAAAATAACTAGCCTAAACTCTTCAAAAGTAACAAAGTCATTAAAGACTAAGAAAGAATGAGGAACTGTTCTAAACTAAAGGAGACTAAAGAGACATCACAAATAAATGCAATGTGTGATCCTGGACTGGAACCTAGATGAGAAAATAAAAATCTTTTTATATAAATGACATTATTAGCATAATTGGCAACATTTGAATGAGGTTTGTAGATTAGATAATAGAAATGAACCAGTGTTAGGTTCCTAATTTTGATAATTGCAGTGTGGTTATGTAAGAAAAAAGTTTTTAAGAAAATACATACTGAAATATTTAGGGCTAAACAGTCATCCTGTCTACAATGTACTCCCAAGTGGCTCTGAAAATTATATATACTATATATATCTTAAGAACTTAGTAAAAGAACAGTAAAATAAATTCAGATAAGATAGAAAGAAGGAAATGATAATGAATAAAAGCATAAATTAATGAAATAGATAAAAGCAAGCAATAGAGGAAATGAATGAAGACAAAAGATGATTCTTTGAAAAAACTAATAAAACTAACAAAATTACTGTTAAGATTGATCAAGGAAAAATATGATAGGAAACAGAAATAAACAATATTAAGAATGAAGTGGGGTACCTAATTATAGATACTGCAGACAATGAAAAAATAATATATTATAAACAAAATTATGCCCATAAATTTTAGCAATCTGTATAAACCAAACAAATTACCCCCAAAATTATGTAACTTACTAAGAATGAACTGGAAAGAAATAGAAAACCTGAATAGTTTTATAACCCTTAGGTAAATGAATCATTATTCAAAAATGTGTCTAGAAAGAAAATTTCAGCTCCACAAGGTTTACTAGTGAGCAATATCTCACATTCAAAGAACAAGGAATTCAAAATCTCACATAAACTATCCCAAGATAGTCTCATTCATGAACCAAGATATAAAAATAATTTTTAAAAATTAGCTAATTAAATCTAAAAATTATAAAAAATAGCGTATCATCATAAAAATGTATTTGAGGAATATAAATTTGCTTATTTTGATATCAAATAATGTAATCCATGACATTAATAGTTTAAAAAGAAAAAACAAGTGATCATTTCAATAGATGTAGAAAAGACTTGATAAAATCCAACATGCATTCATAAGAAAAATTCTTAGAAAACTAAAAGTAGAAGGAACTTTTCTAACCTGATAAAGGGTATCTGCAAAATTTCTTCAGAAAAGATCATACTAATCTACTTAAAAAGTGAAGATATTTCCTTTAAGATCATTAGCAAGACAAAAATTGCCCATTATTACCATTTCTATTCACCATTGTACTGAAGAACCTAGGTAGAATACATAGACAAAATTTTTAAACAAAATACATAAGGATTGGAAAGGAAGAGACAAAGCTGTCATTATTCACAGATAATATAGTATACCAAGGATATGTAAAAGCAACTATAGATAAATCATTAGAATAAATAAGATAGTTTAGCAAGGTAGCTGGACATAAAATCAATCTACAAAACTAAACTGCATTTTTTTAATGAGCTCCTGAACCAGCTTCTGTCTTTAATCCACGCTTTGTCCTTAAAATAATTACATATACCCTCGTAATCATATTTCTTGCCTTCTGTTGTCTCATGAGTCACTCTTTTGATAAATCTTGTTTAATCCATACAACTAATCTGTACTTGTGCAGCTGATCACACCCAGAGCAAAACAACTACCCTGATCTCAATTTTACACATCCCAAACTGACTTCATAATTCCCAAACCTGCTCCTTTTCTTTTTTTTTTTTTAACATATTTATTGCGGTATAATTACTTAACAATAGTGTGTTAGTTTCTGCTGTATCAAAAAGTGAATCAGCTATACGTATACATATATCCCCATATCCACCCCCCTTGCATCTCCCTCTCACCCTCCCTATCCTACCCCTCTAGGTGTTCACAAAGCACTGAGTTGGTCTCCCTGTGCTATATGGTTGCTTCCCACTAGCTATCTATTTTACATTTAGTAGTGTATATATGTCAATGCTACTCTCTCACTTCGTCCCAGCCTACCCTTTCCCCCACCCCGTGTCCTCAAGTCCATTCTCTACGTCTGCGTCTTTATTCCTGTCCTGCCCCTATGTTCTTCAGAACCATTTTTTTTTTTAGATTCCATATATATGTGTTAGGATATGGTATTTGTTTTTCTCTTTCTGACTTACTTCACTCTGTATGAAAGATTCTAGGTCGATCCACCTCACTACAAATAACTCAATTTCATTTCTTTTTATGGCCGAGTAATATTCCATTGTATATATGTGCCACATCTTCTTTATCCATTCATCTGTCGATGGACGCTTAGGTTGCTTCCATGTCCTGGCTATTGTAAATAGTGCTGCAACGAACATTGTGGTACATGAATCCTTTTTTTTTTTTTTTTTTTTTTTGTGGTACGCGGGCCTCTCACTGTTGTGGCCTCTCCCGTTGTGGAGAACAGGCTCCGGACGCGCAGGCTCAGCAGCCATGGCTCACGGGCCCAGCTGCTCTGCGGCATGTGGCATCTTCCTGGACCGGAGCACGAACCCGTGTCCCCTGCATCGGCAGGCGGACTCTCAACCACTACGCCACCAGGGAAGCCCAAATATTTACAATTTTTCTATCTTCTTCTTGATCCCTTGATCATTATGTAGTGTCCTTCTTTGTTTCTTGTAGTAGTCTTTATTTTAAAGTCTATTCTTTCTGATATGAGAATTGCTACTCCAGCTTTCTTTTGATTTCCATTTGCATGGAATATCTTTTTCCATTCCCTCACTTTCAGCCCGTATGTGTCCTTAGGTCTGAAGTGGGTCCTTGTAGGCAGCATATATACGGGTCTTATTTTTGAATCCATTCAGCCAGTCTATGTCTTTTGCTTGGAGCATTTAATCCATTCACATTTAAGGTAATTATCGATATGCATGTTCCTGTTACCATTTTCTTGTTTTGGGTTTGTTATTGTAGGTCTTTTCCTTCTCTTGTGTTTCCTGCCTAGAGAAGTTCCTTTAACATTTGTTGTAAAGCTGTTTTTGTAGTGCTGAATTCTCTTAGCTTTTGCTCGTCTGTAAAGGTTTTAATTTCTCTGTTGAATCTGAATGAGATCCCTTCTGGGTAGAGTAATACTGGTTGTAGGTTTTTCCCTTTCATTACTTTAAATATTTCCTGCCACTCCCCTCTGGCTTGCAGAATTTCTGCTGAAAGATCAGCTGTTAACCTTATGGGGATTCCCTTGTATGTTATTTGTTGCTTTTCCCTTGCTGCTTTTTATAGCTTTTCTTTGTATTTAAATTTTGATAGTTTGATTAATATGTATCTTGGTCTGTTTCTCCTTGGATTTATCCTGTATGGGACTCTCTGTGCTTCCTGGACTTGATTGACTATTTCCTTTCCCATATTAGGAAGTTTACAATTATAATCTCTTGAAATATTTTCTCAATCCTTTTCTTTTTCTCTTCTTCTTCTGGGACTCCTATAATTCGAATGTTGGTGCATTTAATGTTGTCCCAGAGGTCTCTGAGACCGTCCTCAATTCTTTGCATTTTTTTTTCTTTTTTCTGTTCTGTGGTAGTTATTTCCACTATTTTTACTTCCAGGTCACTTATCCTTTCTTTTGCCTCGGTTATTCTGCTATTGATTCCTTGTAGAGAATTTTAAATTTCATTTACTGTGTTATTCATCATTGTTTGCTCTTTAGTTCTTCTATGTCCTTGTTAAACATTTCTTGTATTTTTTCCATTCTATTTCCAAGATTTTGGATCATGTTTACTATCATTACTCTGAATTCTTTTTCAGAGTAATAGACTGCCTATTTCCTCTTCATTTGTTTGGTCTGATGGGTTTTTACCTTGCTCCTTCATCTGCTGTGTATTTCTCTGTCTTCTCATTTTGCTTAACTTACTGTGTTTGGGGTCTCCTTTTTACAGGCTGCGTTTGTAGTTCCCGTTGTGTTTGGTGTGTGCCCCCAGTGGGCAAGGTTAGTTCAGTGGGTTGTGTAGGCTTCCTAGTGGAGAGTACTGGTGCCTGTGTTCTGATGGATGAGGGTGGATCTTGTCTTTCTGGTGGGCAGGACCACGTCCTTTGGTGTGTTTTGGGGTGTCTGTGACCTTATTATGATTTTAGGCAGCGTCTCTGCTAATGGCTGCTGTTGTGTTCCTGTCTTGCTAGTTGTTTGGCATGGGGCGTCCAGCACTGGAGCTTGCTCGTTGTTGAGTGGAGCTGGGTCTTAGCCTTGAGATGGAGATCTCTGGGAGAGCTCTCACCAATTGATATTACAAGGGGTTGGGAGGTCTCTGGTGGACCAATGTCCGGAACTCGGCTCTCCCACCTCAGAGGCTCCAGCCTGATACCTGGCCGGAGACATGGCTGCTAGTGATGGAGGGTCTCCTGCAGAGGTGGGGGGTGGCTGTGGCTCACCATAGGGACAAGGATCATAAACTGCATTTATATAAACTGGAAACAAACTATTGGAAAATGTGTTTTTTAATGCTTTTTTCTAATGTATACAACAAAAATTTCAAATAGCTGGGGCTAAATTCAATAAAAGATGTACAAACATTTTACAATGTAAACTACAAACATTGCTGAGCATAGTCATAAATGAGTTGAGAGTTGTATCATGTTCATGAATTGGAATTCTCAACATTGTTAACATATCAATTATGAATCAAAGATATCAATTCTCTTCAAATTGAACTACAGATATATATATATATATATATATATATATATATATTTTGGCCATGCCACGAGGCTGGTAGGATCTTAGTTCCCTGACTTGGGATTGAACCCAGGCCCCCAGCAGTGGAAGTGTGGAATCCTAACTACTTGACCGCCAGGGAATTCTCTAAAGATTTATTTTAATCCCAATCAAACTCCAGGAAGAATTTTTGTGGAAATTGATAAGCTAATTTAAAAATCTAAAATGCAAAGGATCTAGTATAACCAAGACAATCTTGAAGAAGAATGAAGTTGGAGGATTCATACTACTTGTTTTGAAGACTTCTCATAAAGCAACAGTATTAAGACAGTGTGGTATTAGCAGATAGACAAATGGATCAATGTAAGTGAAGAAAATTCAGAAATAGATTATCTTGATGACTATCTCACACTATAGAGAAAATGAATTCAAAATGGATCATATTTCTAAATGTAAAATGAATCCAAAAAGCTCTATAAGAACACACAAAGGAATAAGTTCATGACATTTGGATAGGCAAAGATTTCTTAAATAGGATACAAAATGCATTTATAATTAAAAATTACATACTGGACTTTACTGAAATTAAAAGTCCTGTGCTGTTCATCAAAATACCATCATTAAAATCATCAAAATAAAATCTTTGTGCATGAAAGGACACCATGAAGAAAGTGAAAAGATAATTCACAGAACTGGTGAAATTAGTGTCATATCATATATCTGACAAGGGACTTATATCCAGAACATATAAACAATCTTACAACACAATCATAAAACGAAAAGCCAACTAAATATGGGCAAACTTTTTTTTGCGGTATGCGGGCCTCTCACTGTTGTGGCCTCTCCCGTTGTGGAGCACAGGCTCCGGACGCGCAGGCTCAGCGAATGGCTTACGGGCCCAGCCGCTCCACGGCATGTGGGATCTTCCCAGACCGGGGTGTGAACCCATGTCCCCTGCATCGGCAGGTTTACTCTCAACCACTGCGCCACCAGGGAAGCCCTGGGCAAAGGTTTTGAATACACATTTCTCTAAAGAAGATACACAAATGGTGAAGAAGCACATGAGAAGATGCCCAATATCATTAGCCATCAGAGATATACGTATCAAAACCACAGTGAGATGCTATTTCACATCCTCTAGGATGGCTATAGTCAAAAAATACCACATAATAACAAAGTGTTAGTGAGGATACAGAGAAATTGGAACCCACGTAGATGTTATTGAGGATGGAAAAAAAAGGTGAGCCACTTTAGAAAATGATCTGATAGCTCCTCAAACAGCTAAGCAAAGAGTTAAAATATGATCCAGTGATTTCACTCCTAGATATATTCCCAAGAGAAATTAAAACATATGTCCATGCAAAATTGTGTACATAACAGCATCATTCATAAGAGACAAAGAGTGGAAACACTCCAAATGTCCATTAACAGATGAATGAATAACAAAAAAATATGGTATATCCATACAAGGGAATATTATTACAGCCACAATAAGGAAAGAAGTATTGATATAGGCTACGACATAGATGAGCCTTGAAAACATTATTCTAAATGAAAGAGGCCAGTCACAAAAGACCACATATGGTATAATTCCATTTATATGAAAAATCCAGAACAGCAAATCTACAGAGACAGAAAGCAGATTAGTGGTTGCAAGAGGCTGGGGGTATTTAGGGACAGTGGCGAGTGACTGCTAATAGGTAATAGATTTCTTTATGGAGCGATAAAAATGTTCTAAAATTTATTTTGTTGATGGTTGCACAACTCTAAAAGCCATTGAACTGCACACTTTAAATGTGTGATCTGTGAATTATGTCTCAGTAAGGCTATTTAAAAGTACATCGTTTATAAAATGAAAAAGCAAGCTAAAGGGTTCCAAAAGATATTTGCAATGCACATATCTGACAAATTACTCATATTAAATGTATAAAAAGAAATTTTATTTCTACAAATTAGTAAGTAATTTCTACAAATTAATAGGAAAAAGAAAACAATAAAAACATGGCAAAAAACTTGAAGAGACACTTTACAAAAGAGGATTAAAGTGACCAATTAGCGTATGAAATGGTGCTCATCATCATTACTCCTCAGTGAAATACAAATTAATGCCACAATGAGATACAACCCCAACTGGTTCTAATTAAAAATATTGACAATATGAATTGCTGGAAAAGATGTGGAAGAACTGGAACTCTCATACACTCCTCCTGGAAATGTAAAACTGTATAGCCACTTTGGAAACCTCTTTGCAAGTATTTACCAACGCTCATCATATACTTGCTCTGTGGCCTAGCAATTTCACTCCTCGGAATATATCCCAAAGTAATGAATGCTTATACCCACAAAAAGACATGTACAAGATTGATCATAATACCTTTTCTATAATAGCAAAAAACTAAAACCAACCCAAATATTCATCGTCAAAAAAGTTGCCAAAAAATTGTGGTATATTTATACAATGCAATCCTATTGAAAAATAATAATAATAATGACACATAAATGGTATCACAACATGAATGACTCTCAAATATATAACTTTAAGCAAAAGAAGCCAGACTCCAAAATATCGCATACTGTATGACTGCATTCATATAAACTTCAAAAACATTCAAAACTAACCATTAATGATAGAAATCAGAATAGTAGTTTCCTCTAAGGGAGTGATGGACAGGGCAGGCTCACATGGGAATATTACAGGGTGCTGAAAAATTTTTATTTTTATAAGAGTGATGGCTATATGGGTGTCAATATAAATTTTAAAAAATTAGTAAGATGTACAATAAAGATTAATGCACTTTACTTTGTGTATGTTATCCTTCAATATAAAACAATAACATCATCAATAACAAAGCATAATTCAGGCAAAAGAAGCCATACAGAAAACATACTTATGATTTCATGCGTATAAAGTTCAAAAACAGGCAAAACTAGACAATGTATTTTTTAAGGATACATACTTAAGCATTAAAAACTTTAAAGAAAACAAGGAATGATTAACACAAAAGTCAAGTGTTTAATCTCTTGGGAAATGGGAGGATATATATGATGACAGAGAGCCATGTATAGAGCTTTTGGGGTACAGTAATATTCTATTTTTTAGACTGAGTGGTACATGCATGTATGTTGATTTTTACTTTTTCCATCAACTTTAGAAACACTTTTCAATATATTTTTTGTGTGTATGCTAATTTTCAAAGTTAAGAAAAATATAAAACTACTACCCTATAAAGGAAAAAATATATTAAAGTATATCACATAGAGTTAGTTCTCTGAGAATTTCACTAATATTCTAAGGCTGGTTAATTTACTAAATTATCCATTCCTTGCCATCACAAGAGTGTTTTATAATTGGTATGGAATAAAAATATTATATTCAGTCATACTAGGGAACTAGTGTGAGAAAATTTACCTGAACACTAGGAAAATCTTCCAAAAGGAAATACTCAGAATGTTAAAGTTATGAAACATTTATCCAGGTACAGCAAAATATTTCCATAACTGAATTAAAAGAGTAATCAAATGAATTATGTATAGCATTGGCAAAAGATTATGAACTGATAATACACCAGAAAGGTGAACTAGCCCAGTATTCTTTCAACATATTCTTTCTTTGCAGAATTCACTGAACCATTGTTTATAATAGCAAAAATTGCAAGAAACTTATGCCTACCAATAAGATAGTAACTAAACAAGTTATAGTGCATCCATACAATGAAGTACTCTGCAAACTATGAAAATGAATATGTAGATATTATATACCTGTGCTGTCCAATAAAAGAGCCACTAACTTTATGTGGCTATCTAATTTAACTTAATTAAAATTAAATACAATTTAAAATCCAGCTCCTCAGTTGAACTGGCCACATGTGGTTCGTGCCTACCATATTGGACAGTGTAGAACAGAACATTTCCATCATTCCAAACAGTTCTACTGGACAGTGGTGTATAGATGTCTGCAGCAGGTTGTTAAACAAGAAGTGTACATTATGCAATTAGAAGGTGACTAAGGTCTAGAAAGCTAATGCACAGCACTGTGATTATAGTTAACGATACTGTATTATATATCTCCGAGTTACTAAGAGACTAGATCTTAAATGTTCTCACCACAAAAAAATGATAATTATGTGACATGATGAAGATGCTAGCTGACCCTATGGTGGTACTCGTATTGCAAATATATAAATGAATTCAATCAACATGTTGTACACCTTAAACTCACACAATGATACATGTCAATTATATCTCAATTTTTTTAAGTATAAGTTATAAGAATAGATTCATGTTTAAATCTGTATTTGTATTTGTGAATATTTGTGGAAGGATATTCCAAAATGTTAACAGTGCTTATTTCTAGGACTAGCTTGTGGAATTGTGGGTAATTTTTCCCTGCTTTGTCCTACTTTACTTTCTGAAAGTTCCTATAAGCGTGTGTTAGCTCTATAACCAGAAAAATATCAATCAATTATTCCATTTTCTGGAAGAAAAATAGACAAATTTTTTGTGTTCTTTGATATATTTCTTGAAATATTTCCTAAGGGAAAGATCAGAATCACAAAGCTATTCATTGCAACATTCCTCATAATAAAGGGAAGTTGGGGTGGGGGTAACTCTATAAATCAAATCATAGTAATACATAAGTAAATTTCTGGCTTGCCTCTATGATGAAATATTATGTAGCTGTTAAAAATAAAATGATTTGGTCCTTTTATTTTTTCAGCTTTATTAAGGTATAATTGGCAAGTCAAAATTGTGCTTATTTAAGATGTACAGTGTAATGATTTAATATACATATACATTGTGAAATGATTACCACAATCAAGTTAATGAACACCCCAACACCTCACATAGTTACTTTTTTGTGTATATGGTGCAACCACTTAGGATCTACTCTCTAAGCAAATTTTGAGCATACAATACAGTATTATTAATTGTAGTAACCGTGCTGTACATCTGATCCCCCTAATTTACTCATCTCATAACTGAAATTTTATATCCTTTGATCAACATCTTTCCATTTCACCACCTCTCTGCCCCTGCCAACTACTGTTCTACCCTCTGGTTCTATGTACTCAACTTTTTAAGATTCCATATAGAAGTGAGATCATACAGTATTTGTCTTTCTGCGTCTGGCTTATTTCACTTTGCATAATTTCCTCCAGGTTCATAGATGTTGTGGTAAATGGCAGGATTTCCGTCTTTCTCATGGCTAGATAATATTCCATTGAACTTGTATACATGTTCTTTATCTATTCATCCATAGACAGATACTTTGGTCATTTCCATATCTTCGCTACTGTGAAATAATGCTGCAATGAACACGGGAGTGCAGAAATTTATTTCTCAAGTTCTGGAAGCTGGAAGTCTGAGATCAAGATGCCAACATGGTGAGGTTCTCATGAAAGCCCTCTTCCGAGTTGCAGACAACTGACTTCTTGCCGAAGAGGACCCAGTGGGTCCCTGGACAGGCAGGAATTCTCCTGGACTTGGGCTGAGTGGGCCTGGAGCTGGTTCACCAGGCTCCTTAAGGGTGTGCATTTAGACTTGAGGTTGATGGGCCTGTCTCTGGGAGCACTGAGATGTGTGACTCCTGGGGGGTCCCTGGGCGGGCAGAACTGCTCCTGGATCATGGCTGGGAGGGGCTGGAGCTAGCTTACAGTACCACTTCAAGATCTGCAGCTGGGCTGAGGCTTGTGTGCCTACCTCTGAAAGCACAGACGGGTGTGACTCTGGTGGATCCCTGGGTGGGCAGGACTGCTCCCTGACCATGGCTAAGAGGGGCTGGAGTCAGGTCACTAGCCACTTCAGGGTCCACAACCAGGACAAAGGTCGGTGGGCTTGTTACCTTAAGCATGGGGAGATGTAACTGCTGCCAGGTGCCTTGGCAGATAGTACCACTTAGTGGCAGGACCAAGGCTAAATGGAGCTGTATCTGAATCCACAGGGGGAAAGTGTTGTTGCCCAGTCTATAGCCATGACCACAGTGGGTGAGTCTGCCACCCTGGCATAGGCCAGCCTTGTGAAAGTGGACCTCCTCAGACTTGGTCTCCACTGGGATGTCACAGTCTACTACCTGGATTCCAAAGCTCCCACAAAGAAACTTTTGTCTGTGGATGGCTGCCAAATTATTGTTGCTGAGGGGACATAAGAACAGGGAACCACCTATGCTGCCATTTTGCTGATGTCACTCTCTATAGTTTAAATAACATGAGAAAATACAAAGTTAAATGAAAAAATAGAAAGAATTATAGATATAGCATGCACTTAAGAAAAATATTAAAAAGATCAAAGAAGACTAATTTTAATTTCTTATTTATATTTATGTTTTTCTCAATGGGAATGTATTACCCAATGGGAATATATTTAGTGTTTAAGTTATGAACATAGACAAGGAACACTTCCTTATGAAGTCTTCCAACGTGTGAAATAAAGTCCCAATGATAGAGGGCTTCCAAGCAAAGATGGGAAATTGAATGCATACATTTATTTTTCTTCCTCCTGAAACCCCACTAAAGCAACAGTAAGAACTGTGTAAAGGCTTAAACCCACAGAGACAAAAAAAAATTATGGAAGAAGAGGTAAAAGCTACAACATCTCAGGTAAGCAGATGGACAAGTGGTAACTGTTAACTGTCAGGAAAGCCCTCTTTCTCCGTTCTCAGAACATTGGAAGCCAGGCCTCAGGCCTCCCAGGCAAGAGATTTAAAGATTCTTCTTGGAAATCTGAATCTCTAAAAGAAACGTTTTAGAGAAAGAAACGTTGGGGTTTCTCCTCAAAATGACCTGGAATTTACAATCACCTTTTAAAAAAAGTATTGTGAAATATTTTATGTATATAGTTATTAGATATATATAATAGATAAGCAAACAAATGAATGATCACAAACAACACTTGAGTAACCACCATGCAGATGAAGGAAGCTCGCTATCAGCCCCAGAAGACTCCTCAGAGCCCCTTCCAAATCTCTACCTGCTCTTTCCTCACCTAGAAATAACCACTATGTTGATTTCTATAGCAAGTATTTCCTTGATTTTTCTTTCTAGTTTTACTACCTCAGCATGCATCCCTAAACAATATAGTTTAGTTTTGCCTAATTGGTTAGAATCTATATAAATAAAATCACATAGCTTACTTTATATATGGCTTCTTACACTCAACATTATGTTTGTGAGGTTCATCTATGTTGTTGCATGTAGCTGTAGTTCATTCATTTTCATTATTGTAGAGCTGTGGTTCTCAAACTCGAGAGTATCAGAATCATTCAGAAGCCTTCTTAGAACACAAATGTATGGGCCCACACCTCCAGTGTTTCTGATCCAGAAGGTCTAGGATGGGGCTCAAGAATTTACTTTTCTATTCACTTTCTGGATGCTGCTGCTATGCCCATCCAGGAATCATACTTTGAGAATCACTGCTATATAATATTCTGTTGTATGAATATGCCATGATTTGTTTATTCTACTATTAACTACTACTATTTGTTTAGTCTACGATTAATGGACATATGAATTGTTTCCAATTTGCCTAGTTAGATAATGCTGCTATAAATAGTCCTGTACATGTTTCTTCATGCACATATGCACACATATCTACTAGAAATATACCTTTGCTGGCTCATAGGATACAGATATTTTTAAATTAGTGGATAGAGTCAAGTAGTTTTGCAGATAGTGTACCAATATATATTCCCCTTAGCACTGTCTCAGAGTTTTGGTTAACCCACATCCTTGCTAACACTTGGTATTAACCATTTTATTGGATCATTCATGTTATCACATTGTGGTTTTGATTTATTCCCTCATAACTAAGGAGGTTGAACAATTTTTCATACATTTATTGGATGTTCTCTTTTTGGAACAGCATGTTCATGCCTGTTATTTTATAGATTCCTAGGCATTCTGGATATGAGTCCTTTGTCAAATAGATATTTTGCAAATATGTTCCATGGCTTCATTCTTCCCTTTCTGAATGGTTTGCTAAATAGATGCTCTGAATTTTATGTTATCAATTTTTTTCCTTTTACTACATTATCATGTATAAGAAATATTTCTCTACTGTAACATCATAAAAATATTCTCTTATATTATCTTCTGGAAGTTTTTATTATCTTGCCTTTCATATGTACATTTACACTCTTTGTGAAAATAATTTTTATGAATGTGAAAAGTAAGAATAAAATTTAATTTTTTATTTCAAAATTGCTATCCAGTTGTTTCTGCATTATTTGTTGAAAGAAAGCCTTTACTTTATCTCTACAAATACCACTTTTGCCCCATTCTCTCTTCCCTCTCATTCTGAAATTGCAGCTATGCATATGTTAGAACTTCTCCATGCATTCTCTATAGTTCCAGCTTCATTTCTTTATTTTTCACCTTTTGTATATGCTTTATTAGGGCAGTTTTCTTCTGACCTATCTTTCAGTTCATCAAATTACTCTTCGGCTAGGTTTTATCTGATGTTAAAACACATCCACCAACTTGAGGATATGGGGAGGGGGAAGGGTAAGCTGGGACAAAGTGAGAGAGTGGCAGGGACATATATACACTACCAAACGTAAAATAGACAGCTAGTGGGAAGCAGCCGCATAGTACAGGGAGATCACCTCGGTGCTTTGTGACCACCTAGAGGGGTGGGATAGGGAGGGTGGGAGGGAGGGAGACGAAAGAGGGAACATATGTATATGTATAACTGGGAACATATATGGGATATGGGAACATATGTATATGTATAACTGATTCACTTTGTTATAAAGCAGAAACTAACACACCATTGTAAAGCAATTATACTCCAATAAAGATGTTAAAAAAAACCCCACACGTCCACCAAATTTTTAATTTCAGTTACCATAATTTTCCAATTCTAAAATATCCATTTTGTTGTTTTTCAAATCCCTCATGTCTTTTTAAAAATTCTTTTTAGTATCCTGCCAAAAACTTCAATCTAGTCTTATAGCCTCTTGAGCATGGTAAACATAGTTATTTTAAAATTTGTGTGTGATACTTCATATTTCGGGATCCCCCATGCATATGTTGCTATTGATTATTTTCTCTGCTGGTTCTTGTTCATATTGTTTTGTCTCTTGGTGTGATTTAATTGTATATTAAACATTCTAATTAAAATTTGTTTATAGAAATAATTTGAAATTTAAGATAATGTTACCATCTTCCAGAGAAAATTTACATTAGCTTTTTGCCAAGCACCTGTGGGAAATAACAATATAGAATCACTATACTACAAATTCAGAGATGAATATGATTTGAAGCTGGATTGAAGCTGCAATCCCTGCAAAAGTTAACCTACTTCAAGGTTACCCTTACTTCTATGGCAGATCCTTCAGGGCTCCAATCCAAAACATATGGGATTACCCAGGCCTCCTGCCTCTTAGCAGATCATGGACTCTTTTGCCCCTCTAGACTCAAGAGTCTTTCAACATTTCTGCTTTGTATCTTTGCCATGTTTTATAGAATTGACAACATCCAAGGGGAAGAGCAGTTCCAAAAGGATAGCTCACATTTCTGGATTCCCATCTTCTTTGATCCAAGTCCAATGTTTCTTCACTACCTTGTTTATTCTCTGATACACTGAAGATTTCAGGAAAGACTAGTTCTTTTTTTGCGGTTATCCTCAGTGGGAAGGTTAGTCCAATTTACCAAATCTGCAATTACCAGAAGCAGAAGTCCCCAAGCAACATTTTAGTTCCACAATCTTTAAAATGAGCAGACAACAAATGATAACCTGATAACTTTTTCTTATGAAAGACAGCAACCAAAACAAATAGAAGAGATTAACTTGTAGTAAACAGACCATGCAGTGTTTTAGATAGGCTGTAGATTCAGCTTCGTGTAAATGATATGTTACCTTCCTCTCCCTACCCTACACTCAAAACAGCCAATACAAAATGGTGGAGTAAGGACAAAATAAAATTCAATAAAAACTTCCATTCAAAGAAAGTAAAAATGAGAACATGGGGTAATCACTGCCCTGTAGCAATCATTGAATCCTTCTAAACATGATTGTGATGATTCTTTCCCTCTCTTAGCAGTGAGGTAAGTTCCTCTGGAAGTCCTATGGTGACAATTCTCTTACCTATTTCCTTCATATTCCACAGGTCTACCCTTTGAAGTATATAGGAAGTGAATCTTAGGAGAATAGTATGCCCTTCTTTGGGGGCTGGAAGGCTTTTACAGTTCACTTCCTGGGAGCAGAGGAGGGAGGCTAAAATGTCAAATAATCATAGGTTATTTTTAGTTCCATTTCTTTATTGAGGTAGAGTTTACATACAGTAAAATTCATTCTTTTTATTGAACGTTTATGTATGGTTCTAAATACACATGTAGCTATGTAACCATCACCACAATCTAGCCTTATGTTACCCATTTGTAGTCAACTCTTCTTCCCAACCCCAGCCCCTGGCAACCACTGATTTGTTCTCTGTATCTATTGTTTTCCTTTTCCAGGATTCATATAAGTGGAATTACACAATATGTAGACTTTCAGTCTAGGTTCTTCAGCTTAGCATAATGTATGCATGCTGCTGCGTGTATCAGTAGTTAATTATCTTTTATTGCTGAAGTGTATTCCATTGTATAGATGAAACAAAGCTTTTTGTTTCTTTACTTAGCAACTGAAGGATATTTGGGTTGTTTCCAGTTGGGGGTGATCATGAAAAATAAACTGCTATGAACATTCACATACAAATTTTTGTGTGCTTTCTTTTTTTTTAAACATCTTTATTGGAGTATACTTGCTTTACAATGGTGTGTTAGTTTGTGCTTTATAACAAGGTGAATCAGTTATACATATACATATGTTCCCATATCTCTTCCCTCTTGCATCTCCCTCCCTCCCACCCTCCCTATCCCACCCCTTTAGGTGGTCACAAAGCACCGAGCTGATCTCCCTGTGCTATGCGGCTGCTTCCCACTAGCTATCTATTTTACGTTTGGTAGTGTATATATGTCCATGCCACTCTCGCACTTTGTCACAGCTTACCCTTCCCCCATATCCTCAAGTCCATTCTCTAGTAGGTCTGTGTCTTTATTCCCGTCTTACACCTAGGTTCTTCATGACCTTTTTTTCCCCTTAGATTCCATATATATGTGTTAGCATACAGTATTTGTTTTTCTCTTTCTGACTTACTTCACTCTGTATGACAGACTCTAGGTCCATCCACCTCACTACAAATATCTCAATTTCGTTTCTTCTTATGGCTGAGTAATATTCCATTGTATATATGTGCCATATCTTCTTTATCCATTTATCTGATGATGGACACTTAGGTTGCTTCCATGTCCCGGCTATTGTAAATAGAGCAGCAATGAACATTATGGTACATGACTCTTTTTGAATTATGGTTTTCTCAGGGTATATGCCCAGTAGTGGGATTGCTGGGTCGTATGGTAGTTCTTTTTTTAGTTTTTTAAGGAAACTCCATACTGTTCTCCATAGTGGCTTTATCAATTTACATTCCCACCAACAGTGCAAGAGTGTTCCCTTTTCTCCACACCCTCTCCAGCATTTATTGTTTCTAGTTTTTTTGATGATGGCCATTCTGACCAGTGTGAGATGATATCTCATTGTAGTTTTGATTTGCATTTCTCTAAGTGTGCTTTCTTAAGTCTTCATTCTTGTGGCTAAATACCTAGGAGTGGGATTGCTGGGTTTTATGGTAAGTGTATATGTAATTTTATAAGAAACTGACAAGCTGGTATCTATAAAACATCCTGCTAGGATTTTGATTGGGATTGCATTGAATCACAGGATTAGGGAGTATGGCATATGAAAAATACTGAGTCTTCCAATCCATGAACATAGCATATTTATCCACTTCTTTAGGACTGCATTTCATCAGTCTTTTGTAGTTTTCAACATACTGATCCTCCATATAATTTATTAGAGTTGTAACTAGTATTTTATGGTATTTTTGGTGCCATTGTTTCACATGCTTTTGATGCCTTGGTTTGTGGATTCTTTTACAATTTGTATGGAAACACAAAAGACCGTGAATAGCCAAAGCGATCTTGAGAAAGAAAAACGGAGCTGGAGGAATCAGGCTCCTGCACTTCAGACTATACTACATAGCTACAGTAACCAAGACAGTATGGTACTGGTACAAAAACAGACACATAGATCAATGGAACAGAATAGAGAGCCCAGAAATAAATCTATACACATATGGTCAACTAATCTATGACAAAGGAGGCCGAAATATACAATGGGGAAAAGGCAATCTCTTCAATAAGTGGTGTTGGGAAAACTGGACAGCTACATGTAAAAGAAAGAAATTAGAACATTTTCTCACACCATATATAAAAATAAACTCAAAACGGATTAAAGATCTAAATTTATGACTGGAAACCATAAAATTCCTAGAAGAAAACAGGCAGTACACTCTGACTAAGTCTTAGCAATATTTTTTTTGGACCTGTCTCCTCAGGGTAGGGAAACAAAAGCAAAAATAAACAAATGGTACCAAATTAAACCTAAAAGCTTTTGCACAGCAAAGGAAACTACTGACAAAATGAAAAGACAACCTACTGAATGGGAGAATACATTTGCAAATGATATGTCTGATAAGGGACTAATATCCAAAATATATAAAGAGCTCTTCCTCAATATCAAAAAAGGAAACAGCCCAAGTAAAAAAATGGGCAGAAGACCTGAATAGACATTTTTCCAAAGAAAACATACAGATGGCCAACAGGCACATGAAAAGAGGCTCAACATCACTAATCCTTAGAGAAATTCAAATCCCTAATGAGATATCACTTCACAGATGTCAGAATGGCTATCCTCAAAAAGACAATGAATAGTAAATGTTGGTGAGGATGTGGAGAAACTGGAACCCTAATACATTGTTGGTGGGAATGTAAATTGGTACAGTCACCTTGGAGAATATTACGGAGGTTCTTCAAAAAACTACCATATGATCCAGCAATTCCACTCCTTGGTACATATCTGAAGTAAATGAAAATACTAACCTGAAAAGATAACACACACCCCAGTGTTCATGGCAGAACTAATTATAATAGTCATCATATGGAAGCAACCTAAGTGTTCATCAACAGACAAATGGATAAAGAAGTTGGGTGTGTGTGTGTATATATATATATGTGTGTGTGTGTGTGTGTATGTATATATATGTGTATATATATATATATATGTATATATATATACATACACACACACACGCACACATATATATATATACACACACACACACAATGGAATATTACTCAGGCATAAAAAACAATAAAAATTGAGGCAGTGGACTTTGAGAGCAAGATTTATGATTTTATCCCCTTTTCCTCTTTTTGTGAGTGTGTATGTGTATGCTTCTGTGTGAGATTTTGTCTGTATAGATTTGCTTCCACCATTTGTCCTAGGGTTCTATCCGTCCGTTTTTTTTAAATTTTTTTTCTTAATAATTATTTTTTATTTTAAAAACTTTATTTTATTTTATCTTTATTTTATTTTACTTGATCTTCTTTCTTTCTTTCTTTCTACCTTCGCTCCTTCCTTCCTCCCTTCCTCCCTCCCTCCCTCCCTCCCTCCCGGCCTCCTTTCTTCCTTCCTTCCTTCCTTCCTTCCTTCCTTCCTCCCTCCCTCCCTCCCTCACTGCCTCCTTTCTTCCTTCCTTCCTTCCTTCCTTCCTTCCTTCCTTCCTTCCTTCCTTCCTTCCTTCCTCCCTCCCTCCCTCCCTCCCTCTCTCTCTCTCTCTCTCTTTCTTTCTTTCTTTCTTCTTTTACTAATTCTTACTCCACATAATATCAAATGGCGAAAATCTCGCAGAGATCTCCGTCTCAACACCAGCACCCAGCTTCACTCAATGACCAGCAAGCTACAGTGCTGGACACTCTATGCCAAACAACTA
Source organism: Leucopleurus acutus (assembly GCF_964270905.1). NCBI lineage: Eukaryota > Metazoa > Chordata > Mammalia > Artiodactyla > Delphinidae > Leucopleurus > Leucopleurus acutus. The sequence continues at coordinate 94,682,395 of NC_139148.1, read as the reverse complement.
GCAAGACAGGAACACAACCACACCCATTAGTAGACTCGCTGCCTAAAATAATAATAAGTCCACAGACACCCCAAAACACACCACCAGACGTGGACCTGCCCACCAGAAAGACAAGATCCAGCCTCATCCACCAGAACACAGGCACTAGTCCCCTCCACCAGGAAGCCTACACAACCCACTGAACCAACCTTAGCCACTGGGGACAGACACCAAAAACAACGGGAACTACGAATCTACAGCCTGCAAAAAGGAGACCCCAAACACAGTAAGATAAGCAAAATGAGAAGACAGAAAAACACACAGCAGATGAAGGAGCAAGATAAAAACCCACCAGACCTAAAAAATGAAAAGGAAATAGGCAGTCTACCTGAAAAAGAATTCAGAATAGTGATAGTAAAGATGATCCAAAATCTTGGAAATAGAATAGACAAAATGCAAGAAACATTTAACAAGGACCTAGAAGAACTAAAGATGAAACAAGCAACGATGAACAACACAATAAATGAAATTAAAAATACTCTAGATGGGATCAATAGCAGAATAACTGAGGCAGAAGAACGGATAAGTGACCTGGAAGATAAAATAGTGGAAATAACTACTGCAGAGAAGAATAAAGAAAAAAGAACGAAAAGAACTGAGGACAGTCTCAGAAGCATCTGGGACAACATTAAACGCACCAACATTTGAATTATACGGCTTCCAGAAGAAGAAGAGAAAAAGAAAGGGACTGAGAAAATATTTGAAAAGATTATAGTTGAAAACTTCCCTAATATGGGAAAGGAAACAGTCAATCAAGTCCAGGAAGCACAGAGAGTCCCATACAGGATAAATCCAAGGAGAAATACAGCAAGACACATATTAATCAAACTGTCAAAAATTAAATACAAAGAAAACATATTAAAAGCAGCAAGGGAAAAACAATAAATAACACACAAGGGAATCCCCATAAGGTTAACAGCTGATCTTTCAGCAGAAACTCTGCAAGCCAGAAGGGAATGGCAGGACATATTTAAAGGGATGAAGGAGAAAAACCTGTAACTGAGATTACTCTACCCAGCAAGGATCTCATTCCGGGTTGATAGAGAAATTAAAACCTTTACAAACAAGCAAAAGCTGAGAGAGTTCAGCACCACCAAACCAGCTTTACAACAAATGCTAAAGGAACTTCTCTAGGCAAGAAACACAAGAGAAGGAAAAGAGCTACAATAACGAACCCAAAACAATTAAGAAAATGGGAATAGGAACATACATATTGATAATTACCTTAAATGTAAATGGACTAAATGCTCCCACCAAAAGACACAGACTGGCTGAATGGATACAAAAACAAGAGCTGTATATATCCTGTCTACAAGAGACCCACTTCAGACCTAGAGACACATACAGACTGAAAGTAAGGGGATGGAAAAAGATATTCCATGCAAATGGAAACCAAACGAAAGCTGGAGTGGCAATTCTCATATCAGACAAAATGGACTTTAAAATAAAGTATATTAGAAGAGACAAAGAAGGACACTACATAATGATCAAGGGATCAATCCAAGAAGAAGATATAACAATTGTAAATATTTATGCACCCAACATAGGAGCACATCAATACATAAGGCAAATACTAACAGCCATAAAAGGGGAAATTGACAGTAACACATTCATAGTAGGGGACTTTAAGACCCCACTTTCACCAATGGACAGATCATCAAAAATGAAAATTGATAAGGAAACACAAGCTTTAAATTATACATTAAACAAGATGGACTTAATTGATATTTATAGGACATTCCATCCAAAAACAACAGAATGCACACTTTTCTCAAGTGCTCATGGAACATTCTCCAGGAGAGATCATATCTTGGGTCACAAATCAAGCCTTGGTAAATTTAAGAAAATTGAAATTGTATCAAGTATCTTTTCCGACCACAATGCTATGAGACTAGATATCAATTACAGGAAAAGATCTGTAAAAAATACAAACGCATGGAGGCTAAACAATACACTACTTAATAACGAAGTGATCACTGAAGAAATCAAAGAGGAAATCAAAAAATACCTAGAAACAAATGACAATGGAGACACAATGACCTAAAATCTATGGTATGCAGCAAAAGCAGTTCTAAGAGGAAAGTTTATAGCACTAAAATCCTACCTTAAGAAACAGGAAACATCTCGAATAAACAACCTAATCTTACACCTAAAGCAATTAGAGAAAGAAGAACAAAAAAACCCCAAAGATAGTAGAAGGAAAGAAAAGATAAAGATCAGATCAGAAATAAATGAAAAAGAAATGAAGGAAATGATAGCAAAGCTCAATAAAACTAAAAGCTGGTTCTTTGAGAAGATAAACAAAATTGATAAACCATTAGCCAGACTCATCAGGAAAAAAAGGGAGAAGACTCAAATCAATAGAATTAGAAATGAAAAAGGAGAAGTAACAACTGACACTTCAGAAATACAAAAGATCGTGAGAGATTACTACAAGCAACTCTATGCCAATAAAATGGACAACATGGGAGAAATGGACAAATTCTTAGAAATGCACAACCTGCCAAGATTGAATCAGGAAGAAACAGAAAATATGAACAGACCAATCACAAGCACTGAAATTGAAACTGTGATTAAAAATCTTCCAACAAGTAAAAGCCCAGGACCAGATGGCTTCACAGGCAAATTCTATCAAACATTTAGAGAAGAGCTAACACCTATCCTTCTCAAACTCTTCCAAAATATAGCAAGGAAGGAACACTCCCAAGCTCATTCTACGAGGCCACCATCACCTTGATACCAAAACCAGACAAGGATGTCACAAAGAAAGAAAACTACAGGCCAATATCACTGATGATCATAGATGCAAAAATCCTCAACAAAATACTAGCAAACAGAATCCAACAGTACATTAAAAGGATCATACACCATAATCAAGTGGGGTTTATTCCAGGAATGCAAGGATTCTTCAATATACGCAAATCAATCAACATTATATACCATATTAACAAATTGAAGGAGAAAAACCATATGATCATCTCAATAGATGCAGAGAAAGCTTTTGACAAAATTCAACACCAATTTATGATAAAAACCCTGGAGAAAGTAGGCATAGAGGGAACTTTCCTCAACATAATAAAGGCCATATATGACAAACCCACAGACAACATCGTCCTCAATGGTGAAAAACTGAAAGCATTTCCACTAAGATCAGGAACAAGACAAGGTTGCCCACTCTCACCACTATTATTCAACATAGTTTTGGAAGCTTTAGCCACAGCAATCAGAGAAGAAAAGGAAATAAAAGGAATCCAAATCGGAAAAGAAGAAGTAAAGCTGTCACTGTTTGCAGGTGATATGATACTATACACAGAGAATCCTAAAGATGTTACCAGAAAACTACTAGAGCTAATCAATGAATTTGGTAAAGTTGCAGGATACAAAATTAATGCGCAGAAATCTCTGGCATTCCTATACACTAATGATGAAAAATCTGAAAGGGAAATCAAGGAAACACTCCCATTTACCCATGCAACAAAAAGAATAAAATATCTAGGAATAAACCTACCTAAAGAGACAAAAGACCTGTATGCAGAAAATTATAAGACACTGATGAAAGAAATTAAAGATGATAGAAATAGATGGAGATACATACCATGTTCTTGGATTGGAAGAATCAACATTGTGAAAATGACTCTACTACCCAAAGCAATCTACAGACTCAATGCAATCCCTATCAAACTACCACTGGCATTTTTCACAGAACTAGAACAAAAACTTTCATAATTTGTATGGAAACACAAAAGACCCCAAATAGCCAAAGCAATCTTGAGAACGAAAAACAGAGCTGGAGGAATCAGGCTCCCTGACTTCAGACTATACCACAAAGCTACAGTAATCAAGACACTATGGTACTGGCACAAAAAAAGAAAGATAGATCAATGGAACAGGATAGAAAGCCCAGAGATAAACCCACACACATATGGTCACCTTATCTTTGATAAAGGAGGCAGGAATGTACAGTGGAGAAAGGACAGACTCTTCAATAAGTGGTGCTGGGAAAACTGGACAGGTACATGTAAAAGTATGAGATTAGAACACTCCCTAACACCATACACAAAAATAAGCTCAAAATGGATTAAAGACCTAAATGTAAGGCCAGAAACTATCAAACTCTTAGAGGAAAACATAGGCAGAACACTCTATGACATAAATCACAGCAAGATCCTTTTTGACCCACCTCGTAGGGAAATGGAAATAAAAACAAAAATAAACAAATGGGACCTAATGAAACTTGAAAGCTTTTGCACAGCAAAGGAAACCATAAACAAGACCAAAAGACAACCCTCAGAATGGGAGAAAGTATTTGCCAATGAAGCAACTGACAAAGGATTAATCTCAAAAAGTTATAAGCAGCTCATGCAGCTCAATAACAAAAAAACAAACAACCCAATCCAAAAGTGGGCAGAAGACCTAAATAGACATTTCTCCAAAGAAGATATACAGATTGCCGACAAACACATGAAAGAATGCTCAACATCATTAATCATTAGAGAAATACAAATCAAAACTACAATGAGATATCATCTCACACCAGTCAGAATGGCCATCATCAAAAAATCTAGAAACAGTAAATGCTGGAGAGGGTGTGGAGAAAAGGGAACACTCTTGCACTGCTGGTGGGAATGTGAATTGGTACAGCCACTATGGAGAACAGTATGGAGGTTCCTTTAAAAACTACAAATAGAACTACCATATGACCCAGCAATCCCACTACTGGGCATATACCCTGAGAAAACCATAATTCGAAAAGAGTCATGTACCACAATGTTCATTGCAGCTCTATTTACAATAGCCTGGAGATGGAAACAACCTAAGCGTCCATCATCGGATGAATGGATAAAGAAGATTGGCACATATATACAATGGAATATTACTCAGCCATAAAAAGAAAAGAAATTGAGCTATTTGTAATGAGGTGGATAGACCTAGAGTCTGTCATACCGAGTGAAGAAAGTCAGAAAGAGAAAGACAAATACCATATGCTACCACATATATATGGAATTTAAGGAAAAACATGTCATGAAGAACCTAGGGGTAAGACAGGAATAAAGACACAGACCTACTAGAGAACGGACTTGAGGATATGGGGAGGGGGAAGGGTAAGCTGTGACAAAGTGAGAGAGAGCCATGGACATATATACACTACCAAACGTAAAATAGATAGCTAGTGGGAAGTGGCCACATAGCACAGAGAGATCAGCTCAGTGCTTTGTGACCACGTAGAGGGGTGAGATTGGGAGGGTTGGAGGGAGGGAGGGAGACGCAAGAGGGAAGAGATATGGGAACATATGTATATGTATAACTGATTCACTTTGTTATAAAGCAGAAACTAACACACCATTGTAAAGTGATTATACTCCAATAAAGATGTAAAAAAAAAAAAGTCCACCATGTTTCTGATCTGAAAAATCTGCCCTTGCCATCTGGTGCCTAGCCATTCCTACTTTTTCTGTACCTTGAGCCTAAGCCCCACCCCCCACAGCCCACAGAGCCTTTTCCATCCCTGTGCGTCCTGAGCATTCACCCTGCCCACCACCCAAACCTTGCCCTTGCTTAGGCCCTACCCTCCACAGACAAGGCTTTTTCCCCTCCTTTTTCTTTTCTTTTATTTTCTTTTCTCTCCTCCTCCTTTTTACTATTGTGGTACTGATGTACCTTCTGGTTGTTAATTCATCTATATTTTTATTTTTATATTCTTCCTAACATATCTCTTAGTTTTCTAGTCTAATTTTACTTTTTACTTTGTTATTGTTGGGTTATTTTGTTTTTGCCGCCCAAGGCAGCTTGTGGGATCTTGGTTTATGAGCCTGGGGTTGGCCAAAACTCCTGCAGTGGGAGCTCTGATTCCGAACCACTGGACTAACAGAGAACTTCAGACTCCAGGGAATGAACATTCATCAGAGTGAGGTCTCATGGAGTTCCTCATCTCAGCACCAAGACCCAGATCCACCCAATAGCCTGCAAACCCCAGGGTTAGAAGCCGCAGGCCAAACCACCAGTAAAACAGGAGCACAATACCACTCATTAAAAAAAGTGGGGGGGGGGATGGCAAAAAAATATGTCACAGATGAAGGAGCAAGGTAAAATCCTACAAGACCAAATAAATGAAGAGGAAATAGGCAATCGACCTGAAAAAGAATTCAGAGTAATGATAGTAAAGATGATCCAGAATCTCAGAAATAGAATGGAGGCATTGATTGAGAAAATACAAGAAACGTTTAACAAAGATCTAGAAGAACTAAAGAAAAAATAAACAGAGATGAACAACACAATAACTGAAATGAAAAATACACTAGAAGGAATCAATAACAGAATAACTGAGGCAGAAGAATGAATAAGTGAGCTGGAAGACAAAATGGTGGAAATAACTGCTGAGGAGCAGAGTAAAGAAAAAAGAATGAAAAGAATTGAAGACAATCTCAGAGACCTCTGGGACATCACTAAATGCACCAATGTTTGAATTACAGGGGTCCCAGAAGAAGAGAAAAAGAAAGGGTCTGAGAAAATATTTGAAGAGGTTATAGTTGAAAACTTCCCAATTTCACAAGGAAATAGTCACCCAAGTCCAGGAAGCACAGAGAGTCCCATACAGGATAAACCTTAGGAAAAACACACCAAAACATATTAATCAAACTAACAAAAATTAAATTCAAAGGAAAAATATTAAAAGCAGCAAGGGAAAAAAAATAACATACAAAAGAATCCTCATAAGGTTATCAGCTGATTTTTCAGCAGAAACTCTGCAGGCCAGAAGGGACTGGCAGGATATACTTAAAGTGATGAAAGAGTAAAACCTACAACCAAGATGACTCTACCCAGCAAGGATCTCATTCAGATTTGATGGAGAAGTCAAAAGCTTTTCAGACAAGCAAAAGCTAAGAGAATTCAGCACCACCAAACCACCTTTACAACAAGAGCTAAAGAAACTTCTCTAAGAGGGAAATGCAAGAGAAGAAAAAGACCCACAAAAACAAACCCAAAACAATTAAGAAAATGGTAATAGGAACATACATACAATAATAACCTTGAACGTAAATGGATTAAATGCCCCAACCAAAAGACACAGACTGGCTGAATGGATATAAAAACAAGAGCCATATATATGCTGTCTACAAGAGACCCACTTCAGACCTAGGGACACATACAGACTGAAAGTGAAGGGATGGAAAAAGATATCCCATGCAAATGCAAATGAAAAGAAAGCTGGAGTAGCAATACTCACAACAGATAAAATAGACTTTAAAATAAAGGCTGTTATAAGAGATAAGGAGCGACACTACATAATGATCAAAGGATCAATCCAAGCAAAATATATAACAATTATAAAGGTTTATGAACCCAACATAGGAGCACCTCAATACATAAGGCAAATGCTAACAACCATGAAAGGAGAAATTGACAGTAACACAATAATAGTGGGGGACTTTTACACCTCACTTTACCAATGGACAGATCATCCAAACAGAAAATAAATAAGGAAACACAAGCTTTAAACGACACAACAGACCAGATAGATCTAATTGATAGTTATAGAACATTCCACACAAAAGTGGCAGAATACACTTTCTTCTCAAGTGCACATGGAACATTCTTCAGGATAGATTACATCTTGGGTCACAAATCAAGCTTTGGAAAATTTTAAGAAAATTGAAATCATATCAAGCATCTTTTCTGACCACAACGCTATGAGAATAGAAATCAATTACAGGAAAAAAAACTGTAAAAACACAGATACATGGAGGCTAAACAGTGTGCTACTAAATAACCAAGAGATCACTGAATAAATCAAAGAAGAATTTAAAAAATACATAGAAACAAATGACAACGAAAACCTATGGGACACAGCAAAAGCAGTTCTAAGTGGGAAGTTTATAGCAATACAACCTCACCTCAAGAAACAAGAAAAATCTCAAATAAACAATCTAACCCTACACTTAAAACAACTAGAGAAAGAACAAAGAAAACCCAAAGTCAGTAGAAGGAAGGAAATCATAAAGATCAGAGCAGAAATAAATGAAAGAGAAATGAAGAAAATAGCAAAGATCAATAAAACTAAAAGCTGGTTCTTTGAGAAGATAAACAAAATTGACAAACCCTTAGCCAGACTCATCAAGGAAAAAAGGGAGAGGACACAAATCAATAAAATTAGAAATGAAAAAGGAGAAATCACAACTGACACTGCAGAAATACAAAGGATTATAAGAGACTACTACAAACAACTATATGCCAATAAAATGGACAACCATGAAGAAATGGACAAATTCTTGGAAACGTACAAATTTCCAAGACTGAACCAGGAAGAATTAGAAAATATAAACAGATCTATCACACGTAATGAAATTGAAACCGGAATTAAAAATCTTCCAACAAACAAAAGTCTACAACCAGGTGGCTTCACAGGCGAATTCTATCAAACATTTAGAGAAGAGCCAACACCTATCCTTCTCAAACTCTTCCAAAAAATTGCAGAGGGAGAAACATTCCCAAATTCATTCTGTGAAGCCACCATCACCCTGATATCAAAATCAGAAAGATATCACAAAAAAAGAAAATTATAGACCAATATCACTCATGAACATAGATGCAAAAACCCTGAACAAAATACTAGCAAACAGAATCTAACAGCACATTAAAAGGATCATACACCATGATCAAATGGGGGAAGAGCACAGCTGTTTTTATAACAGAGCATAGCTGTTTTTATAACAAGCTTTGTAGAGATATTTATTTTTTGTTTTTTGTATTTTTTTTTTTTTTTTTTTTTTTTTTTTTTTTTTTGCGGTACGCGGGCCTCTCACTTTTGTGGCCTCTCCCAAAAATCACAGACTACTATAAAGAGCCTGATAGTCTTTTGGAGTTTTTCATTAGTGTCTTCTATGAGATAGAATCTTTGCAAAGTAAATGAGAAGAATGGATGAAAGCAGGAATAGTGATCTTCAGAAAGGAAATAATAAGCAAGAAGAACAGAAGAAGCATTTCACGGGCATTCTGAATAAAAAGAAAACAAACTTCAAACAATGTAGCATTCTATTTTCAGCTGAGAAATAATAGCAACAGAAGGCACATCAGTTTGTTTTCTGTAGCTATCAGATATTGAATGACTGTTTCCAAACACAGGTTCCAGCATAACACCACCATAATCTGAAAAAAGGATTATCATAAGGGTGTGAACCATCTCTGTATGTGTACTCGTTTTGTGCAACAGAGCCCTATAGTTCTAGCCAAACATGAAGATAACTACAGCCATCATTCATATCGTGTATGACAGCATTAGTCATAAAGTGGCTTAATACTGTATTTGCAACTAAGTAGGACAAAATTTCCTCAATTGCTTTCAGGTGCTTATGTACCTAACCTCCTCCAGAGTTGCACAGTATTTTTTTTTTAAGTTTTAAAATAAAATAATGTGGTTAGTTGCCTAGTAAGTAAAGGTGTTTAATAAATGTTTGATAAAGATGAAAAGCAGACCTGGAAAAGTAGTGTGGAATGGGCCCCTGATTTAAAGTGGCAGTGTTTTTAAAAATATATATTTTAAGGTTAGGGTGATAACAGGAATACAGGCATACCTTAGAGATATTGTGAGTTCAGTTCCAGACTACCACAATAAAGCAAATATTGCAATAATGCGAGTCACACAATTTTTTTGGTTTTCCAGTGCATATAAAAGTTATTTTTACACTATACTGTAGTCCATTATTGTCTTAAAAAACAATGTAAATACCTTAATGAAAAAATACTTTATTGTTAAAAAATGCTAACAATCATCTGAGCCTTTAGCCAGTCATAATCTTTTTGCTGGTGGAGGGTCTTGTCTTGATGTTGATGCTGCTGACTGATCAGGGTGGTGTTTGCTGAAGTTTGAGGTGGCCGTGGCAGTTTCTTAAAATAAGACAATAATGAATTTTGCCACATCAATTGACTCTTCCTTTCATGAAAGGTGTCTCTTTAGCATGCAATGCTGTTTAATAGCATTTTACTCACAGAACTTTCAAAATTGGAAGTCAAATCCTCTCAAGACCTGCCGCTGCTTTGTCAACTAAGTTTATGTAATATTCTAAATCCTTTGCTTTCATTTCAGCAATCTTCACAGCATCTTCACCATGAGTAGATTCAGTCCTAAGAAAACACTTTCTTTGCTCAACCGTAAGAAGCAACTCCTCATCCATTTAAGTTTTATAATGACACCGCAGCAATTCACTCACATCTTAAAGCACCACTTCTAATTCTAGTTCTCTTGCTATTTCCACCACATCTGCAGTTACTTCCTCCCCTGAAGTTTTGAACCCCTCAAAGTCATCCATGACGATTAGAATCAACTTCCTCCAAACTCATGTGAATGTTGATGTTTTGACCTCTTCCCACAAATCACAAATGTTCTTAATTGTATCTAGAATGGTGACTCCTTCCCAGAAGGCTTTCAATTTACTTTGCCTGGATCCATGAAAAGAATCACTATCTATGGCAGTTACAGCCTTAGGACGTGTATTTATTAAATAATAAGACTTGAAAGTTGAAATGACTCCTTGATCCATGAGCTGCAGAATGGGTGTTGTGTTAGTAGGCATGAAAACAGCATGAATCTCATTGCACATCTCTATCAGAGCTCTTGGGTGACTGGATACATTGTCAATGAGCAGTAATATTTTGAAAGCAATCTTTTTGTCTGAGTAGTAGGTCTCAGCAGTGGGCCCAAAATATTTAGTAAACCATGTTGTAAACATATGTGCTGTCATCTAGGCTTTGTTCTTCCATTTATAGAGCACAGACTGGGTTGATTTAGTAGAATTCTTGAGGGCCCCAGGATTTTCAGAATGGTAAGTGAGCACTGGCTTCAACTTAAAGTCACCAGCTGCACCAGCCCCTAAGAATCAACCTGTCCTTTGAAGCTTTCAAGCCAGGCATTGACTTCTCCTCTGTAGCTATGAAAGTCCTAGATGGCATCTTCTTCCAATATTAGACTGTTTTGCCTACATTGAAACTCTGTTGTTTAGTGCAGCCACCTTCACTAATGATCTTAGCTAGATCTGGATAACTTGCAGCTTCTATATCAGCACTCACTGCTTCCCCTTGCACTTTTATGTTATGGAGATGGCTCCTTTCCTTAAACCTCATGAACCAACCTCTGCTAGCTTCAAACTTTTCTTCTGCAGCTTCCTCACCTCTCTCAGCCTTTGTGGAATTGTAGAGAGTTAGGGCCTTGCTCTGGGTTGAGCTTTGGCTTAAGGGAATGTTGTGGCTGGCTTGATCTTCTACCCAGACCACTACAACTTTCTCCACATCAGCAAAAAGCCTGTTTTGTGTGTTCACCAAAGTTAGTACTTTTAATTCCCTTCAAGAACTTTCCTTTGCATTCACAACTTAGCTAACTGCTTCGTGAAGAGGCTTACCTTATGGTCTATCTCAGCTTTCGACCTGCCTTCCTCACTAAGCTTAATCATTTCTAGCTTTTGATTTAATGTGAGAAATGTGCAACTTTTCCTTTAATTTGAACACTTAGAGGCCATGTAGGATTATTAATTGGTCCAATTTCAATATTGTTCTGTCTCAGGGAATAGAAAGGCCCGAGAGGAAGGAGAGGGATGGGGGAACAGCCAGTCAGTAGAGCAATCAGAACACACAGAACATTTATAAATTAGGGTTGTCATCTCACATGGGCACGGTTCGTGGACCCCAAAACAATTACAATAGTAACATCAAAGATCACTTATCTCAGATCATCATAACAAATATAATAATAATGAAGTTTGAAACATTGTGAGAATTACCAAAATGTGACACAGAGACAAGAAGTGGGCAAATGCTGCTGGAAAATCAGCACTGATAGACTGCTTGATGCAGGGTTGCCACAAACCTTCAATTTGTAAAAAAAAAAACGCAGAATCTGTGAAGCTCAATAAAATGAAGTGCAATAAAACAAGGTGTATCTATAAAACAGGGGAATGTATGAGAATGATATAGTCATGCTGAAAATAATGTTAAGTTGAAAATAACATCAAACCGTTCAAACTTCCTGCTTCGCTTATTACAGTTAAGTAAAATCATATGAGACTATACTAAGAGATGGAAAAAGAAATGAAATCCTATAGAGTTTAATGTTCAATGGGTTCTATTTTCTGTAAAACTGTTTAAGTTTATAATAACTCCACTAAACTTGTTCACGCCAAACACCTAGGAGTTATCTTTGATTCATCCCTGTCCCTCATACTCTAAATCCAATCCCTCTGCAACTTCTGTAGACTTTACCTCCGAAATATCAATATATCCCAACTTTGTCCATTTATCTCTACCTCCACTACGATCAACACTTTATCTGGAGTGCTCCAGCTTTATCTGGAGCACTACAAAATTCTCCTAGCTAGTCTGTCAGCTGCCACTTTTGACCACCATCAATCCAAGTGACAGTGGTGTGGTGTCCATTTAAAAACATAAATCAGGTAATGTCACTCTTCAGCTAAAACCTCTCCAATGGCTGCCCAGTTTATCTAGAAAGACTTCCAGACTCCTCACCCTAACCTACAATCCCCTCCCTGATGTGGCCCCTGGCTCTGACCCGACTATGCTCCAGCACCCTGCATTCTTTCTGTTCCTCTAACAGTCCAAGCTCATGCCTGCTTTTATGCCTTGTACTTTCTATTTCTCTGCCTGGAATGCTTCCTTTGATCTTTGCATGGCTCGGTTCTTCTTGGCATTTGCATATCAGAACAAATGTCCTCTCCTTTGAGAGAGACATTTTCTGATCAACCAACTCAGTTATATTCTCTATCATATCACCCAATTCCATTTTTTAAACAGCACTTTTTACCATCTGGTATTTTCTTACGCATTTATTTATTTGGCTACTCCCTACTAGAATGTAAACTCCATGAGATTAAAGACATTATCTTATTCACTGCCATATTTGCAGCTCCTAAAACACTATCTGGAACATATCTGATTTGTGATAAATATTTCTAAATAAATGAATGAAAAAAGAGGATGAAAACAAATTTTGTTTAATAATTTAACGAGATGTTCAGTGGTTAAGATTTGTTGCTCCAAGGGCACACGGTAAAGCTTACTCTCTGTGGATGGTCCAAAATAAGGAACAATCCAAATATATAGCAATTGGGATGTATATGTCTGTCCTCTTCCTCCCTGTCTCAGAAACATTAGAAATCACTTGTCCCCAACCTCTCATTTTTCAGAAGAGTAAACAATGATATATAACAGGGGTCCCCAACACCCAGGCTGCAGACTGGTACCGGTCTGCGGCCTGTTAGGAACCAGGCCACACAGCAGGAGGTGAGTGGCGGGCGAGCAAGTGAAGCTTCATCTGCTGCTCCCCATCGCTCCCCATCGCTTGCGTTACCGCCTGAAGCACCCCTCCTACCCCATTCGTGGAAAAATTGTCTTCCACGAAACCGGTCCCTGGTGCCAAAAAGGTTGGGGACTGCTGATATATATATAGGATTAAATGATCACACAGCTAGTAAGTTGCAGAACTGGGACTGGAACCCACCTTGCCTGAGTTCCGGTGTGGTGTTCTTTCCACACCTTTCTTATTACTAAAAATAAATATTTTGGTCATTATCAAATACTTGTTCTATTATGGCATAACAAAGCTTAAAAGATAGGTCTTTCATGAAGACAACTAATGAATTCAAGAAAGTTTTACTTATGAGTGTATGGTCTGCTATGGGCGAGAACTTAAAATCGTAAAACAAAAATAAATCACACGTGTTCAATCCTCATGAAAAACTAACGCTTGGCTAAAGTTGAATGATGACATCTAAAAGTTAGAGATGTATTGCAATACAGGTGCTACAAGTAATTTGTAACATTGCAAAATGTCACAGAGGATTAAATTTTAACATATTAGATTTTCAATTGACAGAAAGATTGTATATAGTAAATCAATTTCCACTTTAAGTAATAGAAGTTTAAAAAAGGCATAAGCCAATAGTTCTAGTAAGTTGAGTGAGTTTTTTTTAAAACTTATGGTCAGAGTAGCAAAAACTTAACCTGGATATCTGAAAATCTTCAAAATTGATTTATGGACTTAATACAATTTTAAAAGATTTCCAGATCACAGCATGCTTTCACATTTATATTTCAATTATTTTCACTGTACAGAAACCCTAAAACGTACAATTAGTGGTTATAATGCCTCCAGATCATATGCATTACAGGACAGGAGACTGTGATCCTTATATTCTCCAGCAAAAATTCTTTTGAGTATAAAATGGCGGAGACAAAGGAGTCACAAGGTATCAGAATATGACATGAATGCATTTGCAAATCAAGCGGAGGTATTAGGTGACTATCACAGAGCTAGGACACTCAGGGAGCATGAAAGACAGCAGATTATCCCTGTCCTCAAGAAATTTACAATCATGTTGATGAGAAAAAAATTTACATCAAAACCCACAATTGTATTGTACACACATATGCACAGAGGGTAAAAATCATAGAAAGTAAATAAACTTTAAAGGTATCTCTTCCCTGATAAATATCAGCTTGTACTATTAGGCACTGTGAATAGGGTTTCTCAGCTTACATGTCTCACTTTTTGGAGTGCTCTCAGCTTTGATTCTGTAACACCTCAGAGATTCCAGAGGAGTGCTGAACCATGTGACAAAAGTCTTCAGGTGGACCTTGAAACAATCTTTAAAGAAATCTTTTTAGGTAGGCAAAACTTTATTTCATTTGGTTTCTGTTTTTTAATTCTGAAAGCACCAATTTTATTTTCCAAGGGACACCTCTTTTCAGATGCAAATGTGACTATTTCCTAAACACTCTATTCAAATGTTAACATTATTCCTTTCTGAATGCTAATTAACAAAAAGAAGGAATGGTTCATACTTGGTTCTTGACTTTGAATCGATGTGAAATATTGATGTTTCCCTCTTTGGACCAGATTTTTCTTTAAGGTATCTTTTCATTGATTGTAAAATACATCATATACACAGAAGGCTGTACAAAGTACATACGTGCAGTTTAAATAATAAATACCCACTGAATGCCCATGTAACTATCACTCAGGTTAAGAAATAAAATCCCAGGTGTTTTTTAATGCACTGTCACAGAAGGAAGGGAGCAGTTTACGATGAGACAGAGTCTAAATTTCCTTGTTGTTCCTTAATCAAAAATGAAAAATTTCCCTCCTCATTTCTCTTTTGACATGTTAGTCTCAAATTTGGAAAAGGTCCTGAAGTAAACAAGTACAAACATCTTACTTCCTAACTCCTGAACTCAAATTAAATTCTTTACGTAATAGTTCATGATGCTCCCTGGTGAGGTATTCAAGGGGAAGAGGGAACGTATAGTTAATGAAGAACGAAATATTTTAAACCTATGCTGCTGACGTTTTTATAATTATGACTTACTGTCCTGTATTGTTGTTATTTTTTAAAAAAACCTCATGTGAAAAATTTGACAGGGAAGAATGATTAACAAGCCTAAATAAAACGTGGTATCTAACGTGACTCTCAAGTGCAGTGGCCCTAAATACTGAAGAGTGCATTGAATGACTGATGTTTCCTCTTTTGCAGAAAAAAAAAATCCATTGTCTTCTGGGCTTATCACCTTATGTAGTATTTTGCACTTAGGTAAAATCCTTCATTCAACAAGTAGTTACTGAGTTCAATGCAGTACTAAGCACCATGAAGAGGTGAACAAAAGTAGAAAAACATAATCCCTGCCTTCAGGGGAGCTTAAATACACTGGGGAAGATAAAGCATCCACTAATGAGGCAACTGAAAAAAGTACTTACAATCCATAAACAATTGTCTGAGAGTAAAGCACAGACTGAACGTAGAAACTCGCGAAACTAAAGCAGTTTGTAAGGGTGTTGTTTTCAACTTAGAACACATTTTACCAACAGAAATGTTATAAATAAATGCTGATTGGGTTTATAGGTTTGTCAAAAGAAACTCATTTAATTCGGAATATAGGGAAATTTTCTCTGTATATTTGCCAGGAAAATAGAGTAGAAAGCGAAAGTGTCGTAATACTATTAGACAAAAATTGGAAAACAAAAACAATTATGAAATAGGTTTATAAAATACATCTCGATATAGTCTGAATGCTGAGGCTTGAGAAAGAGCATGTTGAATTAAAGCAGGTAGATGAAGACTTCTGTGGAGATTCAGAAATGAATCCCTATCAAGAACACCTGCAGTCCATGACATATTTCTCTTTCAACTTCAAAATATATATTTTTCACTTTCATTCA